>NC_133620.1:312761972-313079222 GCF_048593235.1 Sminthopsis crassicaudata | reverse complement strand
CTTGTTACATTGAGAACCTTGCTCTGATTCTGAGCCCCAAGTTCTTAATACCTCCAATACCTTCAAGAAATTCCTTTATATTGTTAGGACTGGATTGTATTTATTTGCTTTCTTTAAGAATTTGTCTTGTTAACAAGTGGATTTGAATAGCCTTGTGTTTTGTCAGGATTCCACTAGAGAAGAATGGAGTATCTCATGTGTTTTAGAAAATCCTGGAGAGATTTATTATTTATTTTTATTTAAATTTTTTATTTTTAAAACAAAAGGAGATAGCTAATTGGTGTAGTGGATAGAGCACCAGCCCTGAAGTCAGGAGGGGTTAAGTTCAAATCTAGTCTCAGGCACTTAACACTTCCTAGCGGTATTATCCTGGGCAAGTAGACACTCAAAAGAACTGATAGACACTTAGAAGTTGAGACAAAATTGTCAAATGCATACAAGTCCAGTTGATCATCTGAGGATAACAAATATTTAACTTGAGAGAAAGAGTGTAATAGGAGTAATCAGAGGAATCCTCCATTTTAATTGACCTTGGCTAGAATTCACTCCATGGAGCAATCTAGGAGAAATGAAACGGGAAGTTTTGCCATAGTATAATCACTAGATAGGGCCTTAGAGTTGGAAAAGATTAAGAATGATAGATTCTTTTCAACAACTTCCCACAACAGAGAAAGAATATTCCAACTGAAGGATACAGCAGTATTTACAGAGCATGTAATAAATACTCAATTGATACTGAATGCATTGTAAATCACCAAATTTGGGGTGGATAAAAAGGCAGTGTTTTCTAGTCCCATTTGGACTTTATTGACCAACTGGGTTCAGTTGTCATTAAATACCAATGAATTTGATCTAGTAAACAAGGCCCCCATTTCCAGCCAAAACAAAGTTTTCTGAAAAGCAATTTCTTGGTCCAAAATAATTGCCTCCTATCAAGATATGTTAAAATTAAGAGGTAACAAGGATTCCAGTTACCTTAAGATTTATAGTACATGGCATACTATTCTTTCTACCATAGCACATTTGCATAAAATGCTTAAATAACTGCAGTTTCATCAGAACTGAAAATGCAATATGCTTGCAACATTTCTCCCGGGATGGACAATGGCCTGAAACAAAAACAATATGAATTGGCTCAGCTCTGTGTCTTTATTAGCAAACATGTCAGAATGCACCACTAATATCATACCATTTAAATGGCATGAAAACAAAATAACATCATCAAATTCAGGAAGACTTACTGACTTCTACCCATCCATTTTACTCTTTCCTAATATTCCTTATGTCAATGTCAAATTATTTCTTTAAATATGTAAGAAAGCAATTGATTGGGAGGCTGGTGGTGCTGTGATTCAATCCATTTGTTAATTGTTACCTTTTGACCTCTGCACTGAGGATATTTTCTTTTCCTTTATTCATGTCCTTAGCTTCATTTTATCCCAGACCAGATTTCATAACATTGGAAATAAGTACTGAAAGGGAAATAAGGACTATCCTATCCTTTAGGGGACAAGATAGATACCCATATACCCTGGATATTTAGAATATAGTTTTCTTCAGAGGCAAAGGAAGGGATCTGATAAATTTCAGTAACCAAAAGGCTCCCTTCTCACTCTAAAATATCAGGATCCCATAGAAAAGTTGCTGCTCTATTGGAGATAATAAGAAACTATAATATTTCTGGCTCCCCCCTCCCAATCTGGCCTCTTTAATATTACTCTTTCTTTTTAATAGTATACAACTATATAGCTAAAGACTAATCAGAAACTTATTCAATCCAGTCATTCAACAAATGCTTCTTAAATACTTGCATATGTAAAATACTGTACTGGACACTTCAGGAGATACAAAAATGGGGTCATAATATTTAACACTAGACGGGACCTTAAGGATCATCTAAATAAGGTTTAGTAAATGCCTGTCCTCATGAAACTTATAATGCAAGTGATCTTCACCTCCCTGTATAAAGTTCAAAAAAATGACATAAGTGGTAAACAGATTTAACTTAGAAAACTCTGAAGGACATTCATTCATTTGTAAAAAGGAGAGGGGAAGTGAATGAAGCAATTAATCAAGGGAAGGAAATAAGCATTTATATAGTGCCTACAATGTTCAGGGAACTATGCTAAGCACTTTTAAAAAACAAAAAAACAAATGTTATTTCACTTGATTCTCAAAACCACCCTATGAAATAGGTGATATTTACCCTATTTTATAATTGAGGAAACAGATGAAGTGATTTGCTCAGGATCATGAAGCTAGTAAGTATTTGAGGCTGGACTTCAACTCAGATCTTTCTTTTTTTTAATTTTTTAAAATTTTTTATTAATTTTATAATTATAAAATTTTTTGACAGTACACATGAATAATTTTTTAATAACATTATCCCTTGTATTCATTTTTCCTAATTTTCCCCTCCCTCCCTCCCTCTACTCTCTCCTCTAGATGACAGGCAATCCCATACATTTTACATGTGTTACAGTATAACCTAGATGCAATATATGTGTGTAAATCCAATTTTCTTGTTGCACATTAAGTATTAGATTCCGAAGGTATAAGTAACCTGGGTAGATAGACAGTAGTGCTAACAGTTTACATTCACTTCCCAGTGTTCCTTCTCTGGGTGTAGCTGTTTCTGTCCATCATTGATCAACTGGAAGTGAGTTGGATCTTCTTTATGTTGAAGATTTCCACTTCCATCAGAATACATCCTCATACAGTATAGTGATCTTCTGGTTCTGCTCATTTCACTCAGCATCAGTTCATGTAAGTCTCTGGTCATTTCTTACAGAGCAATAATATTCCATAATATTCATATACCATAATTTACTCAACCATTCTCCAATTAATGGACATCCATTCATTTTTCAGTTTCTACCCACTATGAAAAGGGCTGCCACAAGCATTTTGGCACATACAGGTCCCTTTCCCCTCTTTAGTATTTCTTTGGGATATAAGCCCAATAGTAGCACTGGTGGATCAAATGGTATACACAGTTTGATAACTTTTTGGGCATAGTTCCAAATTGCTCTCCAGAATGGCCAGATTCTTTCACAACTCCACCAACAACGCATTCAACTCAGATCTTTCTGACAAGACCCAGAGTTCTTTCTATTCACCTCTATAGATTACCCCAACTGATAATTAACAAAATGCCCCACACCTTGATATCTATCAAATGAGAATATATCTATTGAAGCAATCAATCAATTAAGCATAAACTAAGTAAGAACAACCCATTTAATCAAATTAGAGAGAAATAAAGTACTTCAGGACATTAGATGAATTGAAATGAAACTATATAGAAATATAATGATTGAGAAGATTCAATAGTTCTGTTGGGGCTTGGTACCATATCAGATCATCAAATGACATTTAAGTGACAGACTAGTTTATGGAAGAGGGCAGCTTCAGTCAAACTTCTATTTTTTAAAAAATAGTATTTTTCCCCAGTTACCTATCAAGGAAAATTTTTAGTATTTATTTTTACAAGATTTTGAGTTTCAAATTTTTCTTTCTCTCTCCCTCCCTTCTCTTCTTGTGAAGATGATATAGTTTGATATAATTGATAGTTTATATGTGTTTTATCATGTAAATGTATTTCTATATTAGTCACAGTTGTGATAGAACAAACAAATCAAAAGGAAAAAAAAACAAGAAAGAATAAAGTAAGTGAAAATTTGCTTGAATCTGCATTCTGAGTCCATCACTTTATTTGGTTATGGTTAGAATTTTCCTTTGTGAGTCCTTTGTACTTATCTTGGATCATTGTGCTGTTGAGAAGAGCACTTAGTTGCTGAAGTTGCTCAAACTGTGTGCAATCTTTTCCTGGTTCTGCTCATTTCCCTTTGCTTCAGTTTATACAAGTCTTTTCAGATTGTGTTCTGAATTTTTTATTGAACAATAGTATTCCATTTCATTCATATACCACAGCTTGTTCAGTCATTCCTCAATTGATGGGCATCCTCTCAGTTTTCAATATTTTGCCACCACAAAAAGAACTACTATATGTATTTTTGCACATGTAGGTCTTTTTCCTTTTTTATGATCTTTGGGATACAGACCTAGTAGTGGTATTGCTAGATCAAAGAGTATGCAATCAATCAAACTTTTTAAAAGTAATTACTTAAAAGAGTTGGATGAATGGGAAGAAAAACTATAAGTTAAAATTTGGGGAGGCCACATATGCAAAGAAACTTGAGCCCAATTTCCCCTGGACTTTGTATGAACTTTGGGAAAGAGTGCTCCTGGTTTGGGGATGTTTTGTAATAATCATTCTTAGTAAATATATATTTCTAACAACTATTGAAATCTCTCTGGCTAATTGATATTAATTGCTAATTAGTTGGGAACTCATGAATTATATGATTAGAAAGGATCTCCTACCTATCCACCCAATTCCACAAAGTTAGTCCTAGAATTTTGAAAACAGAAATAGCTAGTCATTTTCTGGGTGACTCAGCCTGTCAGTGGGAATGGAGTTTGGGAGACTGAGCTCAGAACCTTACATTACTCTCCTTCTTTCCCTTCTTTTCCTCCCTCTCTCCTTCCCTCCCTTCTTTCCTCTCTCCCTACCTTCTTTCCTTCCTTCCGTCTTCCTTCTTTCCTTTCTTCCTTTTTTCTCCTTTCTTCTTTCTATTCCTTTTTTCTTTCTCCCTCTGTGCCTTTCTCTCCCTCTTTCTCTCTTTCTCTCTTCTTCCCTCTCTTCCTTCCATCCTACAAGTATTTCCTAAGTCCAGCATTGTACTGGGTCCTGAGAAGAATATGGAAGAAGTGTGACTTAGTTTTTATCCCTTAAAAGTAGAACAGCAAAGAATATATAGGAAATAGTAGCAATGCAAGGTAGCACATATTAAAAAATGGAAGACATATAGGAGGAGGGAGGGGGCAAGGATAAGTGAGGAACATAGAAATCTTACACAACACCAAATCTTTTACAATCTACATGTTTAAAAATTCAACTTTAAAAATTCATAAGGAAATTTGTGAAAATCATAAATGTTTTCTATGCATCCAAATATGGGCACAAGCTGTCTATTGCTGTTGTAGTTTGGTCATTTCAATTGTGTCCAATTCTTCATGATACCATTTGAGATTTTCTTGACAAAAATGCTGAAGTAGTTTACCATTTCTTTTTCCAGTCCTTATTACACATAAATAAACTGAGGAAAGCAAAATTGTATAACTTGTCCAGGGTCACACAGCTAGTAATATCTGAGGTCTTAATGGGGCCCAAATATAAGCTCATACAATTACAAGATCATAGAACTTTCAGCTGAAAAAGTTAACTAAGAGGAATTAACTGAAACTATGAGAGGCAAAGTAAGATAGGCTTTGTCTATCCACCATGGCAACTATGGGAATCCTGTTAAAGATTGTCTCCAAAAGAACTACTGGGTCCAAGTTAACTCTTAGGCATAGAAAGGGCTTTTCTTAATTGTCCTATGAAAGGCTCTAGTATGATATCTTTCTTTTTTTATTTTATTTTTTGTGAGGTTGCTTTTTCTTTTTTTTTGGGGGGGTTGAGGCAATCAGATTTAAGTGATTAACTCAGAGTCATATAATTAATAAGTGTCTGAGACCATATTTGAACTCAGGTTCTCCTGATTTCAAGCCTGGTGCTTGAATGACACCTTTCTTTAATTCTCTATGAAGTACTTGAAAATCATCCTTCTAGTTAGCTATAATCTTCTATCTTTTTGTTTTATTTATTATAAGAGTGTTAAGATTGATATGATTCAGTTTCTCCAGCAATATGTTCATTCACTGGTTATTGAACAAGATTTTCACTCAGGGTACCAACAGTTAAATTAAACTTAATTGATGGTTCAAAAATGGTCTGCTTCTTATTATTCTTTGCCTCTTTCCCACCGCTTAGTTCCTGCCACTGCTGAAGCAAAAAGAGCTTCACTGAACTTAGTACTATTTTTAATTTTTCTTTGTTTCATGGGTTAGCATGAACAGCTAAAATCATCAACAGGCAACCAATTTCTTCATACTTAGCTAAATTAGCTAGAAAATAGATCCAGTGTATTGTTGGGCCATATTCAAAGCTTTTCCAGAGTGATAAAACTTAAGAGAGAAGAAAGAAAAAGGGCAAGGAAGGGGCAGGGGGAGGAGAGGAAAAAGAGGAAATCTATATGGTAAACTCATTATTATAAACAATAGGGTGCTCTTCTAACAAAATTCCATATTATATACCAAGATAAGGTCAAAATGATGTAAACATAAAGGGGACTGTTATAAGCAAATTAAGAGAGCATGGAAAATTTTACCTTTCAGATCTATGACTAAGGGAAGAGTGTATGAACAAATAAAAGATAGAAAAGTCTACGGGAAGTAAAATGGATAATTTTGACTATAAGAACTCAAAAAGGGGTTGTACAACAAAATCAATGCAGCCAAAATTAGAAGTAAAGCAGGAAATTGTGGAGAAATTTTTACAGTAAGTTTTTCTGATAAAGATCTTATTTCTAGGAGCCATTTCCCAATTGAGAAATAAATGGTCAAAAACTACAGACACTTTTCAAATGAAGAAATTAAAATAATCAATAATCACATGAAAAGGTGCTCTAAATCAGTATTGATTAAAGAAATATAAATTAAAACAATTATAAAGTATTACCTCATACCTATCAGATTGGTTAAAATAACAGAAAAGGAAAATCATAAAAATTGGAAGACAAATGTGGAAAAATAAGTACAATAATACACTATCAGAATTGATACAACCATCTCTGGAAAGCAATTTGGAATTATAACTATAAAGCTATAAAAGTTAGCATTGGCTGAGCAGTATCACTGCTAGATCTGTATCCCAAACAGATTAAAGGAAAAGGAAAAAAACTTGTAAGTATAAGGGCCCTTTAAATGGGTGGCGCCACAGTGCAATGGGAGATTGAGTGCCCCAGGAAGTATTCTCTGTGGATATTAGGACTGCCCTGTAGGTGGGATCTTGGCCACATTGAGATAGCTTAGTAATGGGTGACTCTCTCGATGATTGGCTGTGTGTGTGACCTCACAGGCCCTTTATAAGCCCACTGCAGGCAGTAGTCGATCTCTTTAACCTGGCTCCCTAGCCTGGGTGGCCAAGCCAAGATGGATAGTCGAAAGAGGTAAGGATTTTGGTAGTGAACACGTAGGTCTTCTGACCAGGTGTTCACTAGGGAACCAACAAGTCAGGGCATTATGTGAGTAGGTATAATAAAGGCTTTTAAGATTACACGTGGCTGTTCTTGAGCGTGCTACCGGTTATTAAGCTATAGATTCAAGAGATCATGGCCAGAGACCTTTGAAGGCCTCAGAGGAGGCAAGCCGGGTAGAGTTAACACTGCAAAAGTCAGTGGTCAAAGGTACTCTGTGGGGCCTAGGACAGACTAGTCATTGTAACTGCCAGGAGGGCATGTTATATGTAAGTACAAAAATATCTATAGCAGCTCTTTTATGATGGCAAAGAGTTAAAAATCCAGGGAAAACTCATCAAATAGGGGATAGATGGCATAAATAGGGGATTTGAGGCATGTGGTTGTGATGGAAAATTATCGTGCTATAAGAAATAATGAGCAGGGTACTTATACAAAAAAACAGGGAAGACTTATAGGAACTGATGCAAAGTGAAATGAGCAGAACCAGGAGAACATTGTACACAATAACACCAATACTGTATGATGATCAACTATGAATGACTACATATCTATTCTCAGCAATACAATGATACAAGATGACTCTGAAAGATTTATAATGAAAAATGTTATCTATTGGAACCCTGGATATCTTAGAATCAGCTGGAGTCAGGATAAGCAAAAGTCTTTATTCTTGGTCTTTTGTGTTCGAGGTCAGAGGATTAGATCTAGCAATCTACACCTCCTTCCTCTCTCTCCACCACCAAGAGAAATGAATCAATTTCCTGCTCCTACTCCACCCACTCATGTCACTTCCCCTTCTTTGTCCACACCCCCAATTGAGCATGCACAGAATAGCTAAATAGGTTCATCCTCCAAACATGTGGCAATAGAAATTGTCCAATTGGCAATTAGCCTTACATGCTTGATTATCCAAGTGCATCTGCTCAGTTCTAGCCCTCTACAGTTATCCATTCCTGGAGAAAGAATGATGCATTCTGAATGTACATTGAAGCATACTTTTTAAAACTTTATTATTCTTGAAGATTTTATTGTTGTTTCATGGACTAAAATGAAAATGTTTGGCATGACTGAATATATATAATCCATATGGAAGAGAAGAGAGGGACCCTCCCCAGGAAGAGGTTATAAAACTCAAAAAAAAAATTGTAATTGAGAAAAATTTTTTTAAAAATTAAACTGGGACAGAAAAACCTGAGAAGAACTAAATGGATTGATACAAAGTGAAGTAAGAAGAACCAGAAGATCATTGCACACAGTAACAACAATATTGTAAGATCTACTATGAAAAATCAATATGATAATCTATAACTGCAAAGAACTCATAATTAAAAATGCTATGTACCTCTAAGGAGAAAAGTGGTAAATTCTATCAATTAAAGTATTTTTTTCCCTTTATTTTTCTTGTTTTTTTTTTTTTTTTTCTGTAATGTGCCTACTATGGAAATGTTTTGCATGATTTTATATGTATAATTGATGTCTTGCTTACCTTCTTGATAGGTGGGAAGAGACTGAAGAGATAAGAGAAATTTGGAACTCAAAATAATTAATATTTAAAATAAATAAAAATTTTAAAATAAACAATCAGAAATTAAAGTTGCTTTGAGATTTCTTTTTCAATAGCAAAAGATTCTGATAATGTCAGATAGAATCTTTTTTTTGTATTCTGCTGGATATATGTGAACATACTTTTTTCTTTCTTTTGATCTTTAAATTCAGAATTTTTTATAATAATTAAAAGAAAAAAAATAATTGTGAAAGTTCCTGGGGCAGCTAGGTGGAGTCAGCATCGAATCTAGCTTCAGACATTTACTACTTGTAGAACTCTAGACAGGTCACAACTCTTATTGCTAGGAAGGAAGAGAAGGAAAGAGGGGAGGGAGGAAGGGAAGTAAGGAGGGAAGGGAGGGATTGGGAGGGAAAGAGGAAGGAAGGAAGGAAGGAAGGAAGGAAGGAAGGAAGGAAGGAAGGAAGGAAGGAAGGAAGGAAGGAAGGAAGGAAGGAAGGAAGGAAGGAAGGAAGGAAGGAAGGAAGGAAGGAAGGAAGGAAGGAAGGAAGAGAAGAGAGGGAGAGAAGAGAGGGAGGGAAGGAAGGAGGAAAGGAAGAAAAAGTTTCATTAAAAAAATTCCGGGGCCTTGGCATCAAAAGTTATGATAGGGTAAGAAATTGGAATGGCTCCTGATGCTTTAACAGATATTATGGACTCCATTCCTTGGCTCAGCCATTCAATAACTGAACAAACAGCAAAAGAAGCAAATATAGAAACAAAACAAATTCAGTTACAATCATATCCCACTTCAAAAGTATATGGGGGAAAGTGTTGGATTGAAGTAAGATAACCAAAATTTAAATTCTGGCTCAGCTAATATCACCCTAAGCAAATTCCTCTTTTTCATCTATAAGTGAGAGGGTTGAACTAAATAACTTTTGTCATGTGAAGAATTCACAATAGCCATTCTCTTTGGCTATTTATTCAGGTTTATTTAGGGAAGAGGTTACAAACAAAATGAAAGGGTACAATAGACACCCTATGAAATAGAGTGGGAGAACATATGAAAGATAAGTTCCTCAGTGGTACTCACAATTACTCAGTGGAAAGGGAGCACTTCATGAATTTTGGGCATGCCCTTAGCTAGCAGACTAAATTCTGAAAGAGACATGGCACCCTAAAAGAGTTAGTTAGCTGTAAAGGGGAGAAGTAGAGTTGAGAAGCATAATGGAGTAAAGGAAGAAACCGTGTGTTGCTGGAACTCTGTATTCCCAGAAATCAGCCGGAGTCAGGATCACCAAAAGTCTTTATTCTTGGTCTCTTGAGGTCACCGTCAGGGCATGAGATCTAGTAATCTCCACACCACCTTCCTCTCTCAACCCCCACGAGAGAATGCCTCAATTTTCTCCTCCTACTCCCCCCACACAGATCACTTCCCCCTCTTTGTCCCTCCAATAAAGTCAGCACAGAACAGCTGGGGAGGGTCAACCTTCAAACAAGTTAATAGAGAACCGTCCAATTGGCAATTAGTCTCACGTGCTCCATTATCTAAGTGCATTTGCTCAGTTCTAGCCCTTTACAATGTGTCATAGAGGGGGAATAAGGAGAAAAACATCACGAAGTAGAGTGCCATAGAAGATTGACCCAAAGGAAGGCAACAGCCATGTGATTACCCATAAGTAGATTTTATAGGGTAAATTTAACCTCAGAGACATGACTGAGACTCCTATAGAGGGGTGGGTCTCAGGGGTTTGACATAACTTGGATTTCAGATTGGATGACCTCCCCAGAAGGTGGGACCATGAAGCTAAACTGATCTTTCTATCAGCATCTTCTCCCTGCTTGCCTCAGGGATCAGTTCTTTAGTTTTTTTCTGTTCAACACACCATTCACTTTGCAGCTTTAAATCTATGATAATAATTGTTTTGTCCTAGAATTTGGGTGCATCAAATAGATGTCTTTGAAATTCAGCACTAAGTGATAAGATTGATATAAGCATCAAATGTTGAGGTTCAGTCAAGAATTCACAATGGCCTTTCTTTTGCCAACAGGGACACTTATTTAGGTAAAGAGGTTACAGACAAAATGAAGAGTTACATGATACCAAGAAAGGTGAATATGAAATAGATTTGGGAGTGAATATATCAATTAACAATGGAAAAGACAAGTTCCCCGGGGAACTCACAATTAACCAGAAGAAAAGGAATACCAGGTGGTGGGAATATGCCATTGACTGGCAGGCTAAATTCATAGAGGAGTTGACCACCCTAAAAGAGTTAGTTAGCTATGAGAAGAAGGAAAAAATACCATGAAGCATGGGAAAGGGAGGGGAAGAAAGACACCTGAGGCAAAACCCAGTAGCAGGCTAAGTCAAAAGTATTCAGTAAAAATTGTGTGATTAATAGGGGAAATTGAACCTCAAGGGTTTGATAGAACTTGGTTTTCTGCTTGGATACAGTAAAATAGGATTACCCAAGACCTTCACAGGGAGTGGGATTATAAAGTTGAACTGATCCCCATCAGTGTACTTCCCTGCTTGCCTGAGGGAGCAATCTTGTCTGTACTTCAGGCTTTCTCTGTCAACCCCACCTAGTGACTCAGGACCTCATCAAAATATTGCTTATAATAACTGGGTCACCAGCTGACAGTAAAATATCTAACTATATGAATATTCATAACAAAGTTTTATGGGAGTCATAAAATTTGCTACAAATCTTTGGAAGGGGCTCTAATCCTTGTTTTTTTTTTGTTTTGTTTTGTTTTTGTTGTTGTTATTTTTTTTTTGAGGGGGGGTTGTTTTTGTTTTTTTTAAACAAATAAATCAATACACAGACCCTCCAAAACAGACCTTCATTTGATGTAGCCATTTCAAGTTCATAGGTCCCCTCAAATGATTAGAACTGTTTCCTTCTTTGGATATAAGCAAAAAAATCTTTGTCCTTCTTTTGTGAATCCAGAGAATGCTGATAAAGTTAGGCTAGATGATCTTGAAGCCATGATGAAGGGGAAAAGTGGAGATGAAAAATATTTGGAATCCAATTTTTTCCTAGAATTTCTTTGCTTTCTCTTTTCATTTCTAATTCCTCTTTCCACTCCAGTTTTTGTTTTAAAAGGAATGGAAAGGGTTGAGGGTTACAAAGACACACACACACACACACACACACACACACACACACACACACCTTGTAATTACCAAATTAATACGTTTTAATGGGCAAAGCCCTCCAGCAGGCTGCTGTGATTAATGCGCAAGTCCAATTAGTTGCTGAGTTTTTCCCGGTAATTTTAACCCACTTAAATAGCATGAGAGTCTGTGGTGTCTCTGGGGTGAGCCTCCCTCACACAAGCTCACTCCCCCATGATTTAATAGAATCTCTAGTGCTTAATTAAAGAGACAGCTTGGCTCCCTCACCCCACTGTGGTTTCATTGTACTGCTCTGAAGTGGACATAGCTATCTTAACTAGGCAAGAAGATGGGAAAAGGATCCCTAAATTCATTCATGCATGCATTCATTTAACAATTATCAATTCAAGGTTTAACTTAAGTGCTACTTCCTAATTTCCCAGTTGTTAGTATTTTCCTACCTCTTAAAATTGCATTTATTTTGTTTATCAATTTTTTATACTTATGCACATATTAATGCTCCTCAATAGAATGTAAGCTTAATGAAGGCAAGAATTGTTTTCATTTTTGTCTTTGTATCATCTGGCCTAGCATAGCCCGACTCATAGGAGGTTCCAAATAAATGTTGACTGAATTAAATTTAAACCAAATACCCATTCAATATACATCATAATGCTTGCTTTTAAAAGGAGTACAAAAGAAATGGAACAAATAGATCCTACCCTCCATGGACTCACAATACAATTTGGGAGACAAAGTATCCATTCACAATTTATTGAGCCTCTCCTAGTTGTAAGATATGTTATCTTTCCTTTCTTCAAATATTCAAGCCCAATATTCAAGACTCTACCACGTGAAATATTAAAATAATAATGTAAAACAGTATAAAATTTAGCACCAAAATGAGTATAAGCTCTTTGGGGGCAGGGACTTAAGTCTTAATGTCCTTTCATTCTTCCCTAGGTCTAGTCCTTTATTTAAGCTGTCCCACAAGAATATAAAGTTTGTTGGATTGAATTGAAATGACTATATCCTCAAACTCTCTCTAGAGGAAATCCTCCAAAATAAAATAAAGAAAATCAGCAGAACCAAAATTCATTTTACTTTCTTAGCTCATTCTAGGCCATGGAATCTCAGCAAAGCTGACTGATTTTTTTCAGATATACTAACAATAATCTGTTACTCCCTCCATAGAGGGACAGGCATAGATAATCCCTTTACTCCTTCACTAGACTGGGAGTTTAGCTTTAAGAACTTGTATCAGAATTAAGGGGCTAAACTGTCTCACAACAAACAAGAAAATGAATTTTCCCATTAGCCCAGGGCCACACAGTGAATTGTGGTTCATGAATAACCCATGATTTTTTTGAAGGATTGGCTTTGCTAAAATTGGTCTTGGTGCTTTTGGGCTTAGGATATCCCTTCTTACAGAATAACAGTCACAATCTTGCCCTAGTGACTCCTGTTAATGAGGGAAAGGAAAGGGGGAACCCCATTTCTCGGCATATAGATAATCCCATGAGGTGCAGTGTCCCCTGTAAAATGAATTTACAGGCCCGAAAACCTAGATTGATAAATAAAAGGTTTATCATAAGAATTTGGAAGTAAAGCTCAGTTAGAAAGACGCCAGGGCCGAAGTTGATCTCTGGCGGGCAGGAACCCTTACATGGCTGGAAGGATACCATGTGTTGGTGGGGAGGGCTCCTGCAATGAGGGCGTTCCGGCTCACCTCTTTTATACCCAAAAGATGATGAGCGGTACCCCTAAGTTCTCGGCGGGCTTTTCAGTTACCTCAGATCAGGTGAGGGCTGGGGGAAGCTGAGCTGAGAGTGGGGGCTGGGCCCAGATATTCAAAGGGTGCCTTTGACCAGGATTTGTGAATCAAGGTCAGTCATGGGTTGGGCAATTAGAAAGGAATCTTAAAGGGACCCCAACCCTCATCAGTGTTACTCTTTTCGTTTTGTATTGACCTCTTCTTCTAAACTGGGTTTACAATAATCAGCAAACCAGACAGTGGTTGTTTTTCTCCTACCCAATTCTAGGATAGGAGTCAGCCAGTGCATCAATAAGAGGGAAGATGCAGAAAAAACACCACATTTTCCAGGTCACTGACAGCCTCTACCTTTTATTAAGGCATCTTACTAAAGTGATTATTTCCACTTCTCTTCTGAACTTCTCTATATGAATCAGTCAAAGATACCACTAAATTGAAACCCAAATTTTAATCAGTAATTTTAATCTACCCATCCAGTTTCCTTTGTCACTTAAGAGATGGACCAACTTCTGAGACTGTTTTGATTGGAATGTCTTAAGACAAATCTTGATATCTAGTCAGTCTTGTAGTATCTAACTGGCTCCTGCCTGATCCCTCCCTAACTCCTCCCCTTATTACCTTATCAGCAAAATAAGCTTTTTGGGGGTAGGAACTTGAATCTTATTACCCTTTGGTGCTCCCCTAGGCCTAGCCTATTATTCAGTAAATTTCAGTGACTCCCAATTACCTCTTGGAGTACATCTGCTCTGTTTGGCATTTAAAGTCTGAGACAACCTGACCTCAATCTACCTTTCCAGCCTTATTATATATTTTTCCCTTCAGGCCTTCTACAATTCAGTCAAACTGGCCTTTTTTCTGTTCCTCATACACCCCATTTTATAGCACATGGCTTGACCCAGAATAGGTTTTTAATAAATATTTGTTAATTAGTAGTTGAAGTGCCATCATCCATTTCCACGTCTTTGCACAGCACCACCACTACCCCCATTTCCTGGAATGCTTTCCCTATTCTTTATTTTCTGGTTTTCAGCTTAGCTCATCAAACAAACCTTCTCATCAAACATTTCCTGTCTACCTTAAGGCCAGTGCCTTCCCTCCTCAAACTTACTTATATTAATTTTGTATATATTTATATATGTTCATGTTATCTTCCTCAAGAGAATACAAGCTCCTTTGGGGCAAGGATACTGCCACTATTGTCACCATATCCCTAGTGCTCCACGTGATTCCTGATACATAGTAGGCACTTAATAAATGCTCCTTGGTTGAATTTGAAGCTAACCTAACAAAAGCTCTTTTTCTCCAGAATCTTAACAATGACAAATGTCAGTGTTATGGTTCCCTGAGACTGGATTTTTTTTTTTTTTTTTTTTAATTTTATTTTTATTTTTAAATTAATTTTATAATTATAACTTTTTTTTGACAGTGGATATGCATAGGTAATTTTTTTAAACAACATTATCCTTTGTACTCCCTTCTGTTCCGAATTTTTCCCCTCCTTCCCTCCACCCCCTCCCCTAGATGGCAGGCATTCCCATACATATCAAATATTTTATAGTAAATCCTAGGTATAATATATATGTACAGAACCAAATTTTGTTGTTGTTGTTGAACCAATTTTTACCAGAGAAAGTAAGGTTCAAGTTATCCCTGCCCCATCCTCGTCTTCCCCTTCATTGTAAAAGCTCTTTTTTTGGCCCTTTTCATAAGAGATAATTTTCTCCATCTTACCTCTCCCTTTCAACTTTTTTTTTTTTTTTTTTTAATTTTTTTTTTATTATATATATATATATATATATTTTATAATATTATCCCTTGTATTCATTTTTCCAAATTACCCCCCCTCCCTTATTCCCTCCCCCCGACGACAGGCAATACCATACATTTTACATGTGTTACAATATAGTCTAAGTACAATACATGTGTGTGAATATCATTTTCTTGTTGCACAATAAACATTAGAATCCGAAGGTACATGCAACCTGGGCAGACAGATATTAGTGCTAACAATTTACATTCCCCTCCCAGTGTTTCTTCTCTGGGTGTATCTACCTCTGTCCATCATTGATCAACTGGAAGTGAGTTGGATCTTCTTTATGTTGAAGATTTCCACTTCCATCAGAATACATCCTCATACAGTATCGTTGTTGAAGTGTACAGTGATCTTCTGGTTCTGCTCATTTCACTCAGCATCAGTTGATTTAAGTCCCTGAGACTGGATTTTAAAAGATCATTAAAGATTAAAGAATGCCTGGGTCAATTAATGTAAGAAGCCAAGAACCTCAGAAATAATTACATATAATTTTATCATATTTACTTGACATTAGTTATGTGTCCATAATTCCATGTCTCTGGGGGTTTAGGTTTACATTTGACCGATGATGTAGCAGAACTTCAAACCTACAAGCTCAATTGTAGCATAGAGCTCTAAAAATGACATTTAAAATCAAGCATCTTAAAGTGCTCTCCCAGATCTCTGCAATCAATTCCATACCACATTTTAGTCTTTTCCCTCTAATTAAAGGGTCCCAGATCTCAAGTTGGAAGGGAATAGAGAGGTCATCTAGCACATCTTCTTCAAATTGCAAATGAGGAAACTGACCCCCATCTGAAGTGACTCATTCATTCACACAAGTGGGAAAGACTAGAAGCAGGATTTGAACCTGGGTTCTCATTCAGCAAATATAAAACCACGGAATGTCATTGTTCAGTCATTTTTTCAGTCTTGTCTAATTCTTTATGACTCCATTTGAGGTTTTCTTGGCAAAGATCCTGGAGTAGTTTGCCATTTTGCTCTCCTACTCATTTTACAGATGAGGAAACCGAGGCACACAGGCTGAAGTGACTTGCCCAATGTCACACAACTAGTAAATGTCTGAGGCCAGATTTGAACTCAGGAAGATGAGTCTTTCTGGCTCCAAGCCTAATACTCCAGGGAATAGTACTAGTCAGAAAATAAAATTAAATATAGCATAACTATCCCTGAGCTCCCAAAGTTTATAATGTGAAAGAAATATCAGACTAATAGATGAGCTTCATAGATTGGACAAAGGAAAGAAATGAGATTATCATTATTATAAATGCAGAGATTTTCATTATACATGTATCCTACAATGAGAAGAGGCTTGGATTTGGAATAGGATATCTGACTGACTGACACCAATCTTACCTGGGAGTGTGGGTAGTCATACCTTCTCTGAGATGGAATTTTTTTATCTCTAAAATGAGGAGACTTCACCACATTTGTATTATTGACAAGGGATGTAAGTAGTAAATATTAGACAACAGTCATACCAATATTCCCTTGGTGGGGTTGTTGTGAATTGGTTCAACCATTCTGTAGAACAATGGTATTACAGTTGAAAAAATCATTAAACCTTTAGATTAAGTTATACCACTTAGCAGCCTTAAAGGGAGGCCAAAGACTAAAGGAAAGATCCCACATGTACAAATTGTCCCACAATTGTTGTAGTAGCAAAATATTAAAAACAGAATGTGTACCCACCAATTAAGAAATGATAGAACAAATTGTCATATATGAATGTAATAGAATATTAATAATTCTTAAGAAACAACAAGGTAATAATCCTTTGTGCTACCCTCCTCCATTACCTCACAATCAAAACTTGGCTCTCCCAATGTAAAGTTCTGTGTTATTCTATACTCCTAATAATAACAATACTCATGAACTATCACTGTCATGTTTAATTTTCAATAGCTGAAGAACATAAAAAGCTCAAAATAAAAGAATTTTTTAAAATGACACATTACAAAAAGTAACAGTGAAACTTTTCCTCAAACATGAAACACTTTTTCCCAAAAATACATATATCACCAGTAAAAAGAGTAGGAAGACGCGATAAGTGGAAAAGCAAATGTGTACAGAACACAAATAGCCAAGACAACTTAATACTTGTAACCCCAAGTATCTTCTCACAATGTCCTCCCATTCTCCTCACAAAATACAGAATTTCTGCTGAGAAAGTCACTCTTTTTTGGCCTCTTAGACCCATTCCAGTTTGGAGATTGTGGTTTGGGATCTGGGGGGTAGTCTTTTCCATCCACAGTTTCAAGTTCAGCTGAAAGCTAAGCTTAGGGTCCTGCTATATATACTCTTTTTGGAAAGAACTGAAATGTATGCCCTCAGATTAGCAGGAATCTCATCTTTGGGGCTCATCATCTTAAGAACAGGGCTCCATTTACAGGTGCTGGACTCAACTCCCCTTGCTGAGTTAACCCTTGATTGGCTCCTGATTCATTGGATGAAGCCATGTGTTTCTACTGCAAGATGTCATTGCAGATGGTGAGAATGGGTTGAGGGAAAGGAAATTTCCCCATTCCCTACTACTTGCATTTTCCAAAAGGGTACAAAAAAAAAGATGAAAAACTAATTTAAGAGCTGAATTCTTCCTTCAAAGTTGCTCTCTTCTCAAGTGATTCCACCAAGGTTGCTTTTCTCTTTTAAAAATTCTTCTCTCGAAATACTAAAGAGCGGAAAGAGACATATATGTGCCAAAATGTTTGTGGCAGCTCTTTTTGTTGTAGCTAGAAACTGGAAGATGAATGGATGTCCATAAGTTGGAGAATGGTTGGGTAAATTGTGGTATATGAAGGTTATGGAATATTATTGCTCTGTAAGAAATGACCAGCAGGAGGAATACAGAGAGGCCTGGAGAGACTTAAATCAACTGATGCTGAGTGAAATGAGCAGAACCAGAAGATCGCTGTATACTTCAACAACCATACTGTATGAGGATGTATTCTGATGGAAGTGGAAATCTTCAACATAAAGAAAAACCAACTCACTTCCAGTTGATCAATGATGGACAGAGGTAGCTACACCCAGAGAAGAAACACTGGGAAGTGAATGTAAATTGTTAGCACTAATATCTGTCTGCCCAGGTTACATGTACCTTCGGATTCTAATGTTTATTGTGCAACAAGAAAATGATATTCACACACATGTATTGTACCTAGACTATATTGTAACACATGTAAAATGTATGGGATTGCCTGTCATCGGGGGGAGGGAATAGAGGGAGGGGGGGTAATTTGGAAAAATGAATACAAGGGATAATATTATAAAAATATATATATATATAATAAAAAAAATTAAAAAAAAAATCTTACATCTTTCTGGGAGATAAAACACAGATTCATTCGTTCTACTTTCTCAGCTTGTATTTACTCTAACTGTAATCAGTCAATCAATAAACATTTATTAAGCCCTAAAAAAAAAAAAAAAAAATTCTTCTCTCTCTAGCTTGTCTATAGAAATGAATATGTAGTAAACAAAATGCCCTGGGACAGTAAATATCCTGAGACAATTTCATTGTTTCAGTCAATCCTCAACTATAATTTTTCATTTTTCCATATGCAGATGAGACTTTTGAGCAGCCTTATATCTCATGGACTTTAGAATCATAATTTTATTAAGCAAAGACATCAATTGATATGGAAAATCCTAAAAAACTGCTCAACACAATAGATATGAAGAATTCAAAGAAACGTAAGAAGATTTATATGAATTGATACAAGTAAAATGAGTAGAAACAGTAGAACAATTTCTACTCCTTTTAGATGTCAACATGGTCATTTATAAGTGACAATATCTCATATGTTAACTATTAATATAGATTATTTCCTTTTTTACAAAAATACTTTTTCTACTCTTTTCACCTACTAAGCTGCTCTATATGAAGTTTTAAAGAACAGTATGTCTTATATGCGTAAAAGAGTAGGAAAAGGACTTTGTTTTAAGAAAAAAAAAACTGCCAATATGGTATATGAAAAAATTACTTTCTAATGAGATTTGGGTAGTTATAGATAGAAAATGAATTTTAATATAAATATGAAGATTCAAATTCCCTTGTGAATGATGTATAATTATCCCTCATTTATCTAGGGACAGTTTGATATTATAAAAAAAGTTTTTTTAATAGCATAATATGGAAAATATATTTTCAAGGGCACCAAATTTATGAGTGACCATGTTGAAGACTTAAGAGCTACAAGAGATTATAAAACCTCCTCTCATGTGTATATACATGTTTTATGACTAAAGATGGTAAAACTAAAATAATAGTCTCCCACATTTGGACAATGTGGTATAATTAAATCAAAACTATCAATTTTGTTGGGGGAATTTTTGCAACTTTTTAGTGAAATATGAGTCATCGAGAGTTAGGAGTTTTAATCCTTTAAAGAGTATTGGAACAGGGAAAGAAAAAACTGAGAAAAGAAATTGACACCAGAACCCAGGAAAAGAAGACATAACTGGGGTTGGAAAGTTGCAATGGGACAGTTTAGAAGCAGTCAACTAACAGAAAACTTCAGTTGAGTGAATTTCTCATGCTGTGAGGTTCACATGAGATAAAATTCTACAATACCTGATCACTCCAGGACTTCAACATATAGAATGTTAAGAAAGCTCATGGATTCAGAACTAAAAGGCAGAAGATATAACCCATTTTGCTCATTTTGCAGAATAGGAAACTGAAGGAACCAGAAATACTTCAAGCTCCAGTCCTCTGTCTCTGGCATCCTTCCCAAGATGGAAAGATCAAATGTTTGTGAAGCAAATCACAGGGATCCATTGTGAATGTTCTTGGGTTGCTAACCATTATTAAAAGCAGGTAGTCTAACCTAGAAGTCCATACATTTGTTGATTAAAAAAAAAAAAAAAAAAAAAAAGACTTCAATACAGTCCAGCCATTGATTTAGTCTCCTGAATTGGTTTATTGTTTAAGACCTTGTAAAAAGTTAGGATTTCTCATAGGAAAAACAGAAGGGGTTTCTTAGCTTCTTTGGCATAGTGGTGAGCTTCTTATGTTAGCCTGTTGGCTTAAAGAGAGTTTATCTAAACTATGCTGCATGAGCTCCGTGCTGATTGGATAGTCATCTTGGTGAGTGAATAACTGACTATTTTGGTCTGTAAATCCCAGACACAGGCAGTTTGATGAGTTTACAATCTTCTGCTATTCATTTTAAGAGATAACACGTTTAAAGGTAATTGTAAATTGAAAGAGTTTGTAAATGCTATGGTCATATAGAGAAGAAAAAATTATTTGCTCAGCTGAAGAGTGATGACCAACAGTCAAGAAAGAGCACAGGATCAATTTCCTGAAAAATAATGTGTTATTTAATAGACCAATAAGATCAAAACCTACAGAGTTGTGAGTTTTCCTAAATGCATGGGATTTTTCTCCCCTCATTTGCTTCCTTGCCAATTCCTCATGTTCATTTTTCTTCATAGATTTTTGAGTGCATTGATGCGAAGGCATGATAGAAATTAATGCATATATTGTAATCATTATGCATTTTCATAAGTACAAATATCTGTGATATTATTTCTTTGCTTTATCAAGTAAATGGATGCATATAAGATTTTAAAATAATATTTTGACTATGTAAAAATCAATGTGTGTTTCAATTAAATAAATGGTTGATTATGTTCATGGGAAATGAATCAGTAGAAGCTTGAGATCTGCAGTAGTAATTAAGTGGAGTATATTTTCCCTCAACAAAGTTACTCCAGTACCATGAGAGAGTTTAGCTATGTGGTAATGTTCTGTTTCTGGAAATCTAGACTTAGCCAAAGTAAAAGCAGACAAGAATGAATGAGCCAATCCAGGGAATAATGGATAGAAATACAATCTGTGTAAAGGGAGATAAAATAGGGAGATATATACTGTGTTACATTGATAAATATGGGTAACTGCTCCCACATCAAATCACTTTGACTCCTGATACATTGTGGGCCCTCTTATGTGTTTTGGGTTTGCCTTGCAAGGATATTAGTGAAAAAACCATCAATGAGTACAAACAAAATAAATATAAAATTATTGCAGAGAAAATATTTCAGCTAGAAAGTGGTGCTTGAACTGGTTTGGAAAGATACAAAATTAGAAGTGAGGAAGAAGCACATCTATGTTTAAGGGTTCAACCTTTGCAAAGTTTTGAAAAGATATTTCTTCCTCATGTATAAAGAACAGAAACAAGACCAATTTTGCTGCATTGTAGGATGTGTAAAGGGGAATAATATGTAATAAGAGTGGAAAGAGAAACTGAGATCTGGTTGTGGAAGACTTTTAAGATCCAATAGAGTTAATATTTGACCATAGAAGTAACAGAGCTGCTGGAGTTCATTAAGTAGGGGTTGATATGGACAGAAATGGAAGAGTTTTGCATAGAGTGGAGAAAGACTTATGGAAGCAATAAGCACAATGAGATTATATATATCAATTGGTGTTAAGTGACTTGGCTGGGGTCACACAGATAATAAGTGTTAAGTGTCTGAGGTCAGACTTGAACTCAAGTCCTTGTGCCTGCAGGGCTGACATTCTATCCACTGTGCCATCTAGCTACCCCAGATGTTGTATTTTCTTTGTAATTCAATAAATTATGATATGGTCAGGATGTAGTCGTTGTTGAATTCTATTTATGAAAGTTTACTTATTTTCTACCAATACCCTCAATGAGGAATCCTCAATTCATTTAGAGATTACCTCTTAGTTAGTCTTATAGTTTCTCTTTCTTTTCTCATTCTTGCATGTCATTGGGATGACTTTGCTTAGTTGGATACATTGTTCAAGTTTATTTAGACAAGGTTTTATCCTCTATTACCTTTTAGAATGTTACTTTTCATAATGACAAATGATTATTTTTTTCCTAAAATAAGATAGAATAGTTTATACTTTATCCCGATGTTGCCTTTGACAACATCTCCCTTCCTTTAACAAATCACTCAAATGTTTTCTTACTAAAATGCTCTCTGGTCCCTTTTGGTCTCTGTCTTTTTTTAATCGATTATAATTTACATTGCTTTAAATTCTGAATAAAATGATTAGTGTTGATGTAATTTATGTTGCCCATTTCTCATTTTTTAATTTTCAATAGATAGTTTAAATAATCTAGGGACAAATCTTCTTAAGCACACACACACACACACACACACACACACACATTCTTATTACTCTTTTTCATGATTATTTTCAATTCTGACATCTCATAAGAATCAATGTTATTATTTTTCACAGAGAGCTGACTCCAAGATAACTTCTACATCCATAGTAAGTTATTCCTATCTGTTAAAATATAAACAATTCAAAGGATATGAACAGCAATTCTCAGATAAAGAAATTGAAACTAGGCCGAGCGAATATAATTAAGATGACAATACTCCCCAAACTAATCTATTTATTTAGTGCTATACCAATCAGACTCCCAAGAAACTATCTTAATGACCTAGAAAAAATAACAACAAAATTCATATGGAAGAATAAAAGGTCGAGAATTGCAAGGGAACTAATGAAAAAAAAGTCAGAGGAAGGTGGTCTAAGTGTACCTGATTTAAAGCTATATTATAAAGCAACAGTCACCAAAACCATTTGGTATTGGCTAAGAAATAGACTAGTTGATCAGTGGCATAGGTTAGGTTCACAGGACAAGATAGTGAATAAAAATAGCAATCTAATCTTTGACAAACCCAAAGATCCCAAATTTTGGGATAAGAATTCATTATTTGACAAAAACTGCTGGGAAAACTGGAAATTAGTATGGCAGAAACTAGGCATGGACCCACATTTAACACCACATACTAAGATTAGATCAAAATGGGTCCAAGATTTAGGCATAAAGAACGAAATCATAAATAAATTGGAGGAACATGGGATGGTTTACCTCTCAGACTTGTGGAGGAGGAAGGAGTTTGTGTCCAAGGGAGAACTAGAGACCATTATTGATCACAAAATAGAACATTTTGATTACACCAAATTAAAAAGTTTCTGCACAAACAAAACTAATGCAAACAAGATTAGAAGGGAAGTAACAAATTGTAGTGGCCAGAAACTGGAAACTGAGTGGATGCCCATCAATTGAAGAATGGCTGGATAAATTGTGGTATATGAATATTATGGAATATTATTGTTCTGTAAAAAATGACCAAAAGGATGATTTCAGAAAGGCCTGGAGAGACTTACATGAACTGATGCTGAGTGAAATGAGCAGGACCAGAAGACCATTATATACTTCAACAACAATACTACATGATGATCAATTCTGATGGACATGGCTTTCTTCAACAATGAGATGAACCAAATCAGTTCCAATTGAGCAGTAATGAACTGAGCCAGTTACACCCAGCGAAAGAACTCTGGGAGATGACTAGGAACCACTACATAGAATTCCCAATCCCTCTAATTTTGTCCACCTGCATTTTTTACTTCCTTCACAGGTGAATTGCACACTATTTCAAAGTCCAATTCTTTTTGTACAGCAAAATAATTGTATGGGCATATACACATATATTGTATTTAACCTATACTTTAACATATTTAACGTGTATTGGTCAACCTGCCATCTGGGGGAAGGGGTGAGGGGAAGGAGGGGAAAAGTTGGAACAAAAGGTTTTGCAATTGTCAATGCTGAAAAATTACCCATACATATATTTTGTAAATAAAAAGCTATAATAAAAAAATAATAAAATGTTGACAATTTCATTATTTGTAATATTATTTGCTGCTTGTCATGTCTAACACCTACCAAATCTGTGTTTTTAAGAAAATGTTCATGAAATAAAGATATGAGGTGTAATGTTCTGGTTTTCTAAGTTGTAATTGTTCTCTGGGGGCAGGATTCTTGGGGAGCTTCTGGAGGCAGCCTTCCTTTCAGTTAAGTTCAATCATCCCAAAATACAGCCAGGAGTTAAAGTCCTTTACTGTCTCTTTCCAAATCTTATCTCCAGACCCTTTATTTTCTTTCAAGTCTTGTCTCTTTCACTTGGGGCTCTGCTAGCTTTCTTAGAGGTCTCACTCTCTCTTTGGTTCCCAAGAGCTCTTGTCCAAATGTCTCCAGCCAGCATGAACATTGAAGTTGGAATGAAATCTTGACTCCTCCTCCCAGAGGTGTGAGTCTAATGTGTGGACCAATGAGCAAACTCCTTTAAAGGTTTGAACTCCCTTAAAGGTGTGAACTAAGTGTATAAATACCTTGTAAGAATCCTAACATCTCCCCTTTTCTTTTGATTTAGAACATAGGGTGATCATGACCTTGAAACAGGTATACATAAATCCATCAATATGGGAGGTACATAATTACATAAATTACATAAGCACAAATTAACATAACACATGAGAAACATATCCATAAGTCCTAGAAATAGTCCAAAAGGAATCCATTATCCATTAGTTCATGTGCCAGGAATCCAATAATTCCTGTAAGTTTTAAAATCCTACAATAGTCTCATCTTGTGTTAGGGAATCCAATGATTCCTGCTGGTTTTAAAGTTCTTTAACAGTCTCTTTATCAGCCATGCTCTTTCAGTGTCAGATGTTTCTTAGATCTTCTCCTTTGTTTTGAGGTTTTTCTCCTTTTCTCTCTCTCTCCAAGTGCTTGTTGCCACCCATCTGTTTTCTTCTCTATCTGTAAAAAATAGAAATAAATCCTCTCTCCCAGGCAGATAACCCATATAATTTCCTTCTATTTACCACTTTCTAAATCTCTTCTCATCAGCTGTTTGCACTGGACACTGCCCTACTGCCCTGTTGGTTTAAAAAAATCTGAATTCTCCCCATTTGCAATCCATTTCTGCTATTTGATTGCTTTTCTGTTGGTTGATCAGGTAATCCCTTTCTGCCATGTGATTGTTTCTCTGCTGGTTGATCACATTGTTGGTTGATCCCCAAGATTTTGTTGTCCAGACCTTCTAAAGGCTCTTTGGGTGTAACCTCGGCTGCATTGAGCTCTTATATGTCCAAGTTTTCCACATTGAAAACATAGACGAGTTGCTCTAGATATCCCTTGCCAGGAGGGACTCTGTCTTTCCATGTGCATTATTGTCTGAGTATAATAAGCATTTGTGCCCACTGTAGCACAGCATCTTATGATCTTCTCTAAAGGAGCATCTTTGTGTAGTCCCCATATAATTCTCCTGCAAACCTCATTGGCATTTTCCATAGCCAAATGTCTGATTGTTATTTCTGTAGCTGCATTTTCTCCAATGCTTCTAATGAAGTTTGCAGACATCTTACAAAATCTGCAAAAGGTTCATTGGGGCCTTGCTCTATTTTTGTGAAGACTTCCCCTTGATCTTTTTTTCCCAGGGAGGGAACCCCAAGCTTTTATTGTAGCCTTAGAAATTTGCTCATACACTGTTATGGGATAATTAATCTGTTCTGAATTCTCTCCACACTGACCTTCACCTGCTAGTTGGTCAAAAGTGAATTGTGTGTTAACTCCTGTTTGCCTATTGCATCTGACTTGAATCCTACATAATTCATGATATTCCAAAAGCCACAACAAGTTTTGTCCAGGTTTTAAACATGTCCTTGCTATGGATTTCCAATCATTTGGGGTTAGCATTTCATAAGACAAATGGTCTAGTAACATTTTAACATAAGCCCCATAAAGCCCCATAGAGTGCAACCTTTTTTCAAATTCTTAATTTTATCCAAATCAAAAGGAGTATATCTTATCCTTTTTTAACCTGAAGAGAGTCAACCTCTTCAATCACAGGGTATGCATCTATAAAATCACTTACATCCTGTCCTTCTCTCTTAGCCTTAACCAATATTTTTTTCTAATTTAGTCATAGGCTGCTTAACAGGCAATTCTGTTTGTGTTTCTGCCTCTTCCCTTCCTCCTTCGCCCTCCACCCATGAAGGGTTAATTGAGGGAGGTAACTCAGGGGATTGGAAATGATCTAATTTCTTCTGTTGTGAATTCTTATCTGATTCTTCATCCTTTTCACCTAATTTAGTTGACACCTCCCCCTCTTGCTCTTTCTTTTTTTTTTTTTCCTTATTCTATAACTTATATAATTTCCTAAAGCCAGTTGTATTATATTGTATGTTTGAAGTGTATCTTTGGAAATTGAGTCAGGTCCAGTTTTGTTGTAGTATTGACAAAGTTGCTCTCCTACTAATTTCCATTCATCTAGATCCAATTCTTTTTCCATAGAGAAGCAAGGACATATGAACTGCAGAGTTTTTGAAAATTCAGTGATCTCCTCCAAAATTATAATTAATCCTTGGCTTTCCATAACCTTGACAATGCTCTCTAAACATTTTCCTTGAACAGAAACAGAAGGCTATTTTCTAAAAATTTGTCCCATTTTGCTGAAATTCTACTTTAACTCTTTAACAAAGTTTCCTTATTAGTCACCCTTATTTCTGGGTCAGAGAGATTTTTCCACTGGAATCAGGATCCTGTCTTCTTAGGATTCTTAGAAGGTGCTAAGTCACTGGAATGGATATAATTATCTAGGTTAGCATGGTACTTAACAATTCTCTAGTTCAGTAATGTATTTACTAGAATTCCATAAGATTCATACCTTTAAGAAAGCATACTTTTAAGGAGTTCCCACAAGCCCAGGGAGTACTCAGAAGCCCACTCTTAGAGGTGGAGTCTGATTCCCACACTTTAAGAGATTCTGAGTCAAGAGTGATTGGAACTTCAACTTTTGTGCTGGCTGGAGACACTCAGACAAGAGCTCTCAGGAACCAAAGAGAGAGAGAGAAACCTCTAAAAAAAATAGCCGAGCCCCAAGTGAAGGAGACAAGGCTTGAAGGAGAAAATAAAGGATCTGGAGATAAGATTTGGAGAGACAGTAAAGGACTTTAACTCCTGGCTTCATTTTTGGATGATTGAACTGAACTGAAAGGAAGGTTGCCTCCAGGAGCTCCCCAAGAAATCTCCTCCCAGAGAACAATTACAATTAAATTGGTTCCTGAAAGCTCTTGTTAAAGTGTCTCCAGCCAGCATGAACATCAAAGTTGGAATGAAATCTTGACTCCTCCTCCCAGAGAGTGAGCTTTTATATGCTCTCTAAAGTTGTGAGTCTAATGTGTGGACCAATGAGCAAACTCCTTTTAAAGGTGTAAACTCCTTTAAAGGTTTGAACTCTTTTAAAGGTGTGAACTAAGTGTAAGAATCCCAACAATAAGGTATCTGTAAAGCTATTATTTTAGTATATATCATTTCTTTTTTTCTGAACAATTCTGTCCCATGTATCCCTCCTACTCCCTCAGTCCCATTTTCACGTTTTCCCTCTTTTAATTGGACTCACCAAATATCAGAACATATGTGATTCAATTTTAAGTATTCTATCAAGTTCTTCACAGAATTTCTCCACCACTTTGTTTTTTACAATTGAACTGGAGCATAAATTCCAATTTTTTCATGGTGGTCTATTTGCAAATACTTCTCATTAGTTTTATAATATGTTATGATCACACATCCTGGGAAATATTTTATATAGCTCCATCTCACCAACTCCTTTCTTCCCATCTTTAAGGCACACTTGTGAATCATCCTACTAAATTAAATGTAAGCACCTTACATTACATGATTCACCTTCTCCAGCAAGATGACCATTCATTGGCCACTGAACTCACATTTAGAGTACCAATAGTCAAATTAAAGTTTGTTGACAGTCTAAAAATAGGATGATTCTTAGTACTCTATGCCCTGTTTCCTGCTAGTTATTTGCAGAAGCAGCAAAGAATACAAAGTATGTTGCCAAGGCTAAAAAAATTGGTCTTCACTAACTTCCTGTTGCCATGGACCTCTTTGCTAGCAATGGCAGTGTTCAGAAAATAGATTCAGTCTGTTGGGACCACATTCAAAGCCTTTCTAACTAACATGCTAGAATTTTCCATTTTGCTAACATAGACCTTAAAAATACAGGAGCACTGGGATAGGAAAT
Organism: Sminthopsis crassicaudata; assembly: GCF_048593235.1. Taxonomy (NCBI): domain Eukaryota; kingdom Metazoa; phylum Chordata; class Mammalia; order Dasyuromorphia; family Dasyuridae; genus Sminthopsis; species Sminthopsis crassicaudata. Next base: position 313,050,989 of record NC_133620.1, on the reverse strand, counting down.
GGGGTAGGACTCTGATAAAAGACTTTTGTACAGACATTAAAAAAATAATACCTTAATATGTTACTTCTCCAAGGACAATATAACAAGGGCTACAAGCTTAAGCTGAAGACATTAACCACTGAAAAAAAAAAGTGACTAAAAAAAAAAAGACAAAAAATGTTGTAAAGGAAATAACTCCTTTGGCTATCACATGATTCTTTCAAGTCTTTGCAATGTCAGGAGATTTAGGAGATAGGTCCTCAGTATATTTGATGAACACAATGACAGAAGACATGGACAAGAGTAGAACAGCATTAGCAAGCAGGGAAAGTTTTCAACAATTGACAGGTAGACTCAGGGGAGGATGCCCCTGAAGTTACATTCCAGAGATAATTGTTTATCTTGTCTTTGTGAAAGACTGAGACTGATTTATGAGTTGTAACTATTACAGGACATTAGAGATCATCTATTGCAGAGCTACCTAATTTTGTAGATGAAGAAATAAAAGCCCACAATAAAAGCTTGCTTATGGTAATGCAGATAGGAAATAGCAGAGCTGGGATTCAAATCCAAGGGCCCCCAATCCAAATTTAGTTTTTTGTTTGTTTTTTTTCCACTACACCATGTGGACCTTAAATCTCAGGGAAGAGGGGTCCAGGAATTCAGGCTGCTGTTTATATTTAAGATACACTTTATATGTTTCCTCTCTTTGCCCCCAAGACCATTGCCTATGAAAGTTATCTTTGGGAAAATGAATTTATATCCCCTTGTCTCAAAAGGGAGAAATGTTCATCCAAGCTAGTATGTACCTTCCTCTCCTGCCAAGCCTAATAAATCCCCTGCATTTTCATTAGTACAAGTTATTTATTCCCACCTAATTAGATTAAACTCTCCCAAATTCCACTTGTATACTCTAAATTCCCAATTAAACCAAACTACAAAACAACAAAGAGAAGCAAAATGTGGAAAATTTCCTTAAAAGCAATAGCTTGGCTTGTCTAAAGTCTAAACCTAGTTTGTTGTTGTTATTATTCAAGGATTTCAGTCACGTCTAATTCTTCATGCCCCCATTTTGAGGTTTTCTTGGCAAAGATAGTGGAGTGGTCTGCCATTTCCTTCTCCACCACATTTTACAAATGAAAAACTGAGGCAAACAGGGTTAAATGATCTGTCCAGAGTCACATAGCTACTAAATGTTCAGATTTGAACTCAGAAAGATGAGTCTTCACACCCAGCATTCTACAAACTATAGTGTCAGCTAACTGCCCAGAGTCTGGTTACCTAGTTGTTTTTTAACTCTGGTAACACTTCAACTTTGTCCAATGGAAGTTGAGTAGGCACATAATCAAAAGAAAACTAGCAGGAAACTTAAGAGACCTAGGTTCTGTGATCCAGTTCATATTATTTATTCCTTTCAATTTCCTACTTGTAAAATGAAAATATTAAATTTGATGATTGCTGATATAAGATCCCAGAGTTCTGGTCCTCCTGTGTAGCATATTATGAATTTTGAAAGGAGAAACATCTTTTTTTCCTTTTTTTTTTTTTTTGTTTTGTTCTTTTTAACTTTGCCACTGAAAACAAGAAACTAATTCTACTTAAAACTTCTTCTCTTAAATCTACTTAGTTATGCTCATAATCCTTCAATGGATTTTTGTTGTGTACACAATAAAGTCAAGCCCCATCATCTTTTCATTATATGGAAATGAGTTCCTCCACAATCTGGGAGAAGTTTTTTTCTTTGCCAATCTAAATCCTATGGGGCAGTTAAGTGACACAATAGCTAGATCACCTTAGGCAAGTCATTTAAACCTGTTTGTCTCAATTTCCTCATCTGTCAAATAAGCAAACCATTCTAGTATTCTTGCCAAGAAAACCCCAAATGGGATCACAAAGAGTGAGGTACAACTAAAAAAAACATGAAAAGCATTTATATACCATTTTGTGGGTTTGTGATCTCATTTCATAGACCTTAATATATTTGGAGAGAGCATAGAGCTCTCTCTGTTCTACTTGATGAGGTTTAGACTTTAGATTTTAGACCAAAATGGAATTAGGGTTTCTGGTGGTCAGGGAGTTAAATAAAGTCTAGTGGCAGGTTCGGGGTTCAGGGAACCAAATGGAGAGGTTTGGGCTCCCCTATTACCCCTTGGGATTCGGCACAAGGATAGGGAGTTTTGGTGATTCCCTTCTGGAAGCGCAGAGGTTCTCTGTAAAGGAATTTACAGACCCCCAAAACCTAGATTGATAAAAGAGGTTTATTATGGGTTGAGAAAGAAAAATTGTGAGCCATACACTAAATTCCTTGGGAAAGAAAAAGAAGAGACCTGGAGATATGTAGACAACAGGCACCAGCATTTTGGTTGAGTGATAGATATGAATAATATGAACCTTAAAAGAGGAATGATGAAGGTAGGGAGAAAGTAAAAGTAGCAGGGGAAGTAAGGAATATTCCAATTCTTCTCCCATCTATCTGTGTGAGTCAAAGGGGATGAGTGAAGGTATAGTCACTACTAGAAAGGATGACCAGGAGGGAAAATAGGTGAGGATAAGGAGAGGATAACACTGGAAAAGAATATTATTCCAGTGGGCAGATCTATGGAAAATGGAGTTTTGCACTGAGAATGCAATTCTTAGTAGACAGAAAATTCTGGCAATTGAGTGAGCTGCTGAGGTCCATCTGAAAAGACCTTAGTTGATGGAAGCTCATTATATTGCTTGTTTTGGGCAGGTCGAGGAGGGTTGGGAAACCCAAGCAGATCATCAGAATGGGGGCTAGGACAACCAGAGCAGATCAGAACCAGTGGGGGCTGGGACAAACCCCAGATCTTCTATTGGAATTCAAAGGGGTGCTTTTGACCAGGATTTGTGAATCAAAGGCCCTGGGTTCCTGGACTGATATGCTTCAGCCAGGAGAGGCTGGGAATCTGAAAGAAATCACAAATCAATCTGACCGGAATCACAAATCAATAGGAAATACGGTTTCTTAAAAGGACCACAACCTGCTTCATACTTAACATCTTGATGATTTTCCAGGTTATAACTATCTTTCCTGGACACTATTCTCCTATTTGTACTGATTCCCCATTAATTCTCCAAAACATTATAAGCTCCTTGATGGCAAGAACTGTTTTAATTTTGAATTTGTATATTCAGTTCTTATAATAAGTACTCAATAAATTCTATTCATTCACTCATTCATTCATTCATTCATTCATGGACTTTTTAGATAGAGAAACAAGAACATGAAGTTCAAAGACCAGACGCACACAGTGGGACTGTGAGATGCCTCTCCATCAATAATGCAGTGAACTTTGGTTACCAGTTAAATACTATAATGTGGTAAGCTTCACAATAAAAGAAAATCAAATTGAAATTGAGGTAACTAATATTTTTTCTTAGATAGAAACCTAAGGCAACAGAAAGATGGTCTTTTAAGTGCACATATGACAAAATAACAATGCTTGCATCAGTCAACTTATCAAAATCATTTAAATCATCACTGATGATTTAAATCACTAATGATCTTTTTGCTCAGTAAGAGTAGAATCAAATCATAGTAGAGAAATTCTAGATGTATGTTAACTTGGTTGGTATGGGGTATATAACATTTTAGCCCTACTATTACTCTTTGATTTGTTTATATATCCAAAATTCTTCCTGATTTTTAAATTTTTATTTTTATTAGTGGTATTTAGACAAACCATAAAATCACAATGGAAAGGGAGTCAGCTTACATGTCTTGAAGTCTTTTCTTGAATGAGGAAAACCTTTAAAGAGACTTGTGTTAATACCCCAAAAGTACTGAAGCAACCAGGAAGTCCAGGAAGGATGGATGAAAAAGAGTGAAAACTCAGTGGAGCAGGGAAGGGGAAGGGGAAATTTATTCTGGCATCACACACCTGGAAACATAAACCTACTTGGAACAACTCAAAGAAACCTTCCTGAATATGGAAATTTTAGGAAACAAATAAATAATAGAATATAATGTAAAGAACACAGCACTAAAATTCAGAAGACTTAGGTTTGAATGTCCTCTTCACTTCTTAATGGACTATATAACTTTGGTGAATCACTAGAAATTCAAGTGGTCAAGTAAATAAAAAAAATAAATAAATACTCCAAATTACTAATAATAGAGAAATGCATATTAAAACTACTCTGGGGTTCCACATTATACATATCAGATTAGCAAATCTGATAAATCTGGTGGAAAGAACAATGACATGACTACATGAGTGACAGAGATGATACAAAGCTTTGTAAAGGAAAGACTTTCACTCTTTGTTTTAATGAGATAGGCATGGTCCCAAACTTCTTAGAAAGAAATATCAATCAATCAAACTTTGGACAAGTCACTTAAAATTGCTTGCCTAAGTTTTCTCACCTGTACAATGAGTTAGAGAGGGAAATGGTAAATCACTTGGGTATCTTTACCAAGAAAAACTCAAATGGAGCCTTGAAAAATTGGAATAGCTGAAATGACTGAAAAACAATAGTGTTATCTATATCCTGACAAGAATGATGAACACAAGGTACAGAATAAAACTACATTTATGGCTATGGCAAATGTATAGATTTGTTTTGATCATCTTTGCCTACTTTGTTTTTCTTTTTCTTTTTTTAATTGGGATAAGAAAATCTGGAGGGAAAGGATAAAATTGTCACATAAAGACACACACATACACTAAAAAAAAGGGGAGGATGTTATTGAAACTTTTTTTAGAAATACCTAGAAAAAAATTCAGAAGGGAATATTGACAAGCAGTATAATTTTGAACAGATCAAGAAGAAAAAACTTAATAATTGAACTACCTGAAAATTAAGATTAAAAAAAAAAGAAATCTGATACAATAATGGAAGAAATAATTAAAGGAAATTGTTCTGAACTTTTAGAACAAGAAGGGAAAGTAGGAATAAAAAAGATCCACTGCTCACCACTTGAAAGAGATCCTACAAGAAAAATCTACAGGAACAAATTCTGAAACCCTCAGATCAAGGAGAAAATTTTATGAGTGACAAGAAAAAAATAATTCAAATATGGCAGAGCCACAGAATCACAAGACTACCATCACTAAGAGGCTGCATTAAAAAAAAAAAATAGTTCTTGGAACATTATATATCAAAGAGCAAAAGAGCTAGACTTGTAGCCAAAAACATCATACCCAGCAAGGTTAAACATAATCAAAAAGAGATGGCCAATGAATTGGCAGATTTTCAGGATTTTGTGGCAAAACAAAACAAAATCTTGAACTTAATAGAAAATTTGACATGGCATCTTACCATATAAGAGAAATATAAGGCAAATACCAAAGACTAATTTCAAGGGATTCATGTTTCATATTTGGAAACATAAACCACATATCTAAGATTATCATTAGTAATTGGATCGTTTGAATGAAAGATTGGGGTAGAGCTGAGTGATTCTAATAAAGTAATACTGTGTAGAAAAAGGTAAAAAGAGTAGTTAAGTTATACAAATGAGTTGTAAAAACAAGATTATTTGACCATGTACCTCCCATCCCATACTGCAATTATCTCCATTTTGATGTCTAATCTCCTTTGGGAAGTAAAATAATTCCCTCCATTCAATGATGAACCTTCTCACACTTGGCCATATCCTTTACATCCTAATGATTCTGAATCCCTGTAGATCATCATCTAAACCTTTATCTCCCAATTCCTTATTCCCATCCCCCTCAACACATTCACTCCGTTTCAAACAAATACTACTCACTTTTTACACTGTGTCCTATAGAAAGCCTACTCCATAGACAACACATTTCTCTTCCTCCTAAATCTTTTCCTCTTTCATATTTTCACCCTATTACTAAAACCTGGCTTCCCTCCTGGTCATCCTTTCTAGTAGTGACTATACCTTCACTCATCCCCTTTGACTCACACAGATAGAGGGAGAAGAATTGGAATATTGCTTACTTATTCTGCTACTTTTACTTTCTCCCTACCTTCATCATTCAGTAACCTCTCCTCTTTTGAGATTTATATTATTCATATCTATCACTCAACCACAATGCTGGTACCTGTTGTCTACATATCTCCAGGTCTCTTCCTTTTCTTTCCCAATGAATTTTTCTCACAATTTTTCTTTCTCAACCCTTACCCTTATACTAAGGGACTTTAATTTACATATTAACTCTCCCTCAAACATCTAACTAGTCAGTTCCTCACTTCTCATGAGCTATTCTTCTACCACACTTAAACCAATATAAAGATGGCTGTGTCCTTAATCTTCCCATAACATACAAATATCTTTTATGTTGAAGAATTATAAAATCTCATCAAACCTCTCCCTTTGCCTTATCTTACAAAAACTCAACTCTTTTCTGCACCATGATCCCTTCCAGGCTATCTCCCCTGAATTAGCTATTTTCTCCTCTTTTTCTCATTTTGACCCTTTGGTGAATTCTACACTATTCTCTCTTGAATCACTATCCCACTTATCATTTTACTGATTATGTCTACCAGTCTTGGATCACTCCTATCATTCATTCCCTTCTTCCCTGTCTTCAATCCAATACATACTACTGAACAAAGGTGATGGAGAAGATCCACTACAAATTTTTGTTACACAACCTCAACTGGACTCTCTGTGCTGCTAGGCAATCCTATCTCATTCTCCTCAGAGGCCCCCTCTAAACCTACCATGGCATCCTTTACTCTTATCTACTCAGTTAAGAAACTTGTCTCATTTTTTACAGAAAAATTGAGGCCATTTGCAATGTGCTCTCTCTTTCTTCCCCTCTTTCACATCTCATATAACTCATATGATTTCTGCCTCTTTTACCACATAATGAGGTAGTCTTCACTACAGTGGCTAATTCCTCTAAGTGTCCAAGTTATTCCATTCATTCCAGCTTCCTCTAACAGATATCAATCTGTGTCACCCTGAACTACATCATATTTTTTTTATTCTTTCACTCCAGCTCAAGTCCCAGGGACCCTGTCATCTCAGGGTTTATATCAACCTGGCTGACTCTGCTCTCCACCAGCAATCCTGGCTCCTAGGTTGCCACTAGGGCAACTAGACCAGTGAGAATCCCCTCTGGAACCAAAAACTAAGAAAAAACAACATTGGACAGAAACTCCACCAAATCCTCTTCACAGAGCCGGGCTAAAAAGGAGATAAGCAGGATTCAGTTCATGGTATCCACCTTAGGCACAACAGATAGGAATTGATGTTAGGAGCTCAGTAGAAAAGGAGAATGAATACTTAGTTTTAGAAACATAGGAAGCTAATCAAAAGAGACTTCTCTTATTCATATGGTAGATAATTCTTGACTGTATGGGTAGGCTCCAAAGACCCCTCACTATTTGAATTGGGCACATTATTTATTGTAGTACATGTAAATTTATATGTAACTTCTTTGTATATGTTTGTTTTCTCTCATTAAATTGTGAGCTTCTTGGAGACAGGAACTGTTTTTTGCCTCTTTTTGTATCCTCAGTGCTTAGCATTATAGGTGCTTAATAAATGTTAATTGACTGATTGTCTGCAGGATGAAATAAAAGTTATTGTATTATTTATCTGTTTATGTTAGTCCTCTTCTCCCTTTTCCCAATCAATGAATTCTTAGGGCTTTCATTTTGGAGAGTGGCTCAAGGCAACTAATTTTCATTCTCTTCTAGGCTGGGCTTCTGACCTTCCAAATTTCAGTACCATGATTCTGCTGGATAATTTTTCATCAATCTCCTGCAAATTTTTAACTCTTTTGTGGGGTATTGTCTTACCACATTAAAAGATAAACCCCTTGACAGTATGGACTTTATTTTTGCTTATGTTTTTATTTTGGCATATAGGAAGCCCTTAAAAATATTTATACCATTCTTTTCTTATGTCCAATAATAAATTCTTAATACTTACACAAGAGCTAAAGCCCCTTTACCCACATCTATAGAGACCTGTATATAAGTTGTAAATTTTAAGGTTCCCAGGACATACCTCTTCACTGAATAAGTGATATATGAGAAGTCCCCATGAATAAGCCCAGTCTAAACTCAGAATCAGGTGCTCTGATGCTCTGGGAATTTCTGATACTGTCCAGTGGGCAGGAACAACTTTAAAGAGATATCAGAGGCAAATCTAATCCTAATTTGTGTATCAGATTAAAAATGATGCCAAACTCATTTGACCCAATAACACCCCTACTGACCATATTTCCCAAAGAAGTGAAAGGCAGAAACAAATGTCTACTGTATTCTAAATTATTCATAGCTTCTGTCAAGATATTTGGCACTAAGACCCAGCAAGCTGGCTGTGTTTGTGCTTGGCAATGCAATTATCCTTTGCACTCTGGATGATCTCACTTCTGGCAAAAAGTGTTGCTTTGATCAGCACCAGGTGTTCATTAAGGAGAGCCCATTATATATCTCTTGATATGTCTACAATTCTTTTCTTATTGCTACCAAATTAACCAAATCAGATAATGCATCCTTGTTCTTGCCATGATAATTCTGATTCTCAACTTGGAGACTGTTCCCAGGACTCAGGAATGCCTACAGTATCCATCAATGATCTTGCCATGAAAACTGCTATTCAAGACTTAAGAATGATTGTGCCAAGGTGTAGCCTACTAGGAGTTCATAAGTCCTACCTTGCCTCAGCATGCTAAATCCTCCTCAGAAGGAGAGGCTTGTGCTTCAGTGCATTTTCCTCATTCTGAAATTAATTAAACTTCTGTTTGATTCCGACTCTCCTGTCTCTAGCAGCTCTGTTCAGCTCTGGCCATTCACAGGTTAAAGGTCCATTTCAGTCCAATTGACACAACATGCATTGTGTCTAGCAAAAAACTAGAGACAAAATGGCCTTCCCTGGATTAGGGGATGTTTTAAAAACCCTCACAACATTATGCAAATGCAATGGACTATAACTGTATATAATAAGAAATGAGGAATTCAGAGAATAGGGAACTGATGTACAGTTAAATAAGTAGAACCAAAAAAATATATTTACACATAATCACTAAAACATATAAATGGATAAAGGAAATTAAATTGAACAACTTAAAAACTAATAAAAGTTCTAGAGAATTGGTGAGGTAACTTACTTCTATCCTCATGGCAGAAACAGGAAACAAGTAGGTTAAATATTGGGAACATTGTCCGGTATACTTGCTATATTAGATTTTTTTCATAATTGTTTTTCTTTGCCATAAGGAAAGGTTCAATCTGGAGGTATTATGGAGGAAATAAGTGTGATGTAAACACAAAAAAAATCAAGAAAATATATTTTTAAATGATCCCAAATTATAATCAGTCATTTCTTATTTCAAATTTCAAATGACTAAAAGAATGAAGAGATGATCCAAAAGCTGTGTCTGAATGACCTCAGAACTAGTCATTTTTTCTCTTATTTCAGTATCCAAGTTAGAAGAAAAAAATGAAAGAAAAACTATTCCACTTAGCAGCTGGAGAGACAAGGTAAAAGGAAAGAATCAAACTGGCCCATTCACTAACTGAATTGACAAAGCCCTGTTACCACCTTTCCCCACTTCTTCCCCCAGTCATTTCCCTTACAAATAGGATTTTCTCAAAAGTGGACAAAAAAGATTATATAAGCAATGAATATATAGTCCGGGTTTTAGTAATAACTCTACTATTGTGTCATTTGCACATCCCAGCTGTCAGTGCTCCTTAGCTGGAATGTTTTCTCCACAAGGTTTGGGAAGGATGATTGACTCCTAGGAATCTTTGTTGTGCTATCAGCTGTAATCACTTTAATTCAAACCCATTCTCTTTTAAGAGTGACATCATAAATGCTGTTTTCTATCACAAATAGCTGTCAGGGCTGTCAAGCAGATCTGCTTACTGTTTTATATCATTGCAATATTTAATTTCAACTCTGCTATTTCTTCTACTGAATACTCTCAAGACTATTTTTCTTTGCTAAGGAAAAAATAGTGAAAAGTTAAGTGAGGAGAATCATTCATCTTCAAAGGAACTAAAACTTATTGCCTGGGTAAAGATTACTGGAGGGGTAGACAAAACTGATTAACATAGGCTTTGCACATCCATATGCCCATAGCAAATATAATGTCTGACACATGGTATGCACTTAATAAATTTTATTGGCTGATTTATTGATAAGAATTTTTTGCAATTCCCTAATCCTGATGGCAATCTTGACAGTGATTAAAACTGCTTTGGCTACCTAGGTAGTGAATGAGGATGAGATTGCAGGAAATGATCCTAAGTAGGAAGAAGAAACTAATGCTCACACTCCAATCATAAAATATTCTTTGCTGGGGTATTCTTTATAATCCTCTCCAAAGCATCCATGGTTCACCTTTCTTTGAGGGGAGTTCCCTCCATGAAAGACTCAATTTTATTGTTTTTGATTTTCCAAATCTAGAAGATGCATAATCAATTTCTCCCCCACTAACTCCTTTCCAGATGTCTATGGACTTGTTGAAATCTTCCTAATCCTAAAAATATCTTCATCTGACTTTTCTATTCTACCTTCTACCATTCCATTCTTTTCTTTCCCTTCATAGCTAAACATTTTAGAAAAGTTATCCATATCTCTCAGTTTCCTAAACTGTAAACCTAATCTGATTTGATTTTATCAGTCAGCACTCAACAATGTCACAAAGCCAAAGGGCATTTTCCAGACATCTATAACTTCTTTTACATCTTCATATCCTTGACCACTTCTCTCTTCTGAATATTCTCTCCATTTCTAAGATATTTTCTTGTTTTGAATCCTTTGATTCAAATTTATATGTTTGACTTAAACATGATCCAAGAAGAAGTCAATGTTTAAGTTAAACATATAAATGTTTTTCTGAATGCCTCAGGGACAAAATCCTCTCCCCCCTTCCCCCCCATACCAACTCAGTCTTGATGAAGAGAGAAAAGGATTAGGCTCAAAATTCAATTTATATATAGTATCAGTCCCAACAATTTCATATTCAAAGGTAGCATTGCTATTGAAACTTCTGGGCTAACTCTGAAAGTTATTTGTGCTGGTTACTCCTTGTTCCTTAGTGTTTTGATTCTATACTCACTATAAAAACCAATCTTTATCCTGATTCCTAGGTTTCTGTCATTGACATTTCCAACCCAGATCACAAACTTCACTCCTGAAATTAGAGCCAAAAAAGACAAGCAAAGACTACAAGGAAATACATTTAGCAACTTACCACCAACAATGTTCATTTTCTTGCAGCCCCTCCAACATTTGTCATTTTCCTTTTTTGTTTTTAACTTTACCAAACTAAGAGATATAAAGTAGAACCTCTTAGAGTTTAAGGAATATTTACAAATTTCACTGAGATCAGGAAGAAATTCCCTCCTCACTTTGCTCCACCATGGGCAAGAGAAAAGAAGGGGATAAACCATTGGCTCTGTCTAAAGGGTTTAATCCTTACAAAAGCAGCATGTCCATCAAGCTCTACCTGCCAAGGGAGAACATGAAAATAATTGAGTGGAAAGAACAGGAAAAAATTACACAGGAATTGGCCAAATATTTTTTCAAGGTGTTTTAACACTTGAGGGAAGAATGACAAGTAGAAGAGGAGTCTCCAGTGTCTGTACCTACTATTTATTCCACTCCCCTGATGTACTAGTGAGAAAAGGTATATAGCTACAAGGAGTGATCAGACCATAAAGCCCAATCAATGTCAGCCCTGAACTAAAGCCATTAGAGGATCCCAGCCAGCAAAAGGAGAGAATGATAAAAAAAAAAAAATTGGTAGGGAAAGGATTTGGGATCTCTGGATGTTATAAATGGAACAAGAACAGGGATACTTTCTAGATGTAGAGTTAAAGAAGCTCGCTTAGCTTGGTCCAGTAGGAGTACCTAACCAAGAGATCAGCATCTAAGAAACTGATATTCATACTTTTGCATGTCTTCAGATTGATTAAGGACATCCTATATTTTGGAAGGAGCAATTAATTGGCACAGTGGATAGCTGTATGATCCTGGGCAAGTCATTCAACCATGATTGCCTCAGTTTCCTCATCTGTAAAATGAGAGGTAGAAGAAAATGGCAAACCAATCCAATATGTTTGCTATTGTTGTTTAGTTGTGTCCAACTCTTCATGTCCCCATTTGGAGTTTTTTTGTTAAAAATACTGAAGATACTACATCATTTTGTTTTACCAAAATGTCTAGTCAGGATTATTTTGATTCATATTTTACATGCTTATTATTCCTCATGCAAAATCAAAATTCATATAGTACTAGTTAGTAAATAAAATGCAAATAATTCCCCATTGAATTCAATCTGAACTCAACTGTCCCATCTCTAAATAGAAATGGAACCATCTACTTTTTAAATAATCCTATCTGTGGCATACTACAGAAACCTGAGTTTGAGTTTCAGTTTAGTCTTGGTCTTCCTAGCTCTCTTCCTAACATCGTCACTGCCTTGGTGCAGGTCTTCATTCTATAATTTCTTATTCTATTGAAATAATCTTCTGCGTTGTCCCACTTTCCCAGTTCTCCCTGTATTATAATCTATCTGCTATTAAATTAATCTTCTAATAACACAGGTCTCACCAAATTACTCCTTGGTCTGTAAAACTCCACTGATTCCCTATTGCCTCAGGATCAAATTTTAAAAATCTGTTTTTATTTTTATAGCCCTTCATATGTCATCTCCCTAAGTTCTTAGTCTATTTATACTTTATTCCCCTCCAGATATTGTGTTGCAGTGATCTAATGTCCTTTATGCTCCTTAAACAAGACATTCTATCTCCCAGTTACATGCATTAGTTGTCCCCCATTCCTGAAATTCTTTCCTTCCTCAACTCTGCCTTTTGCTGTCCCTGGTTTCCCTCAAGCTGCAGCTGATATGCCATCTTCTAGAGCAAGTCTATCCTAATCTCCCTTAATGTTAGTGCCTTTCTTCTGTGATTATCTCTAATTTGTTCTGGATATAGCTTATTTGTACATAGTTATTTGTGTCGTCTTCCCCTTTCAAACTCTGAGCTACTTGAGAACAGAATTAGTTTTTTTCTCTTTCTTGTATCCTAATGCTTAGCATAGCCTAGTGTATGGTTACAGAGTAGAGTTAAAGATGACATTAACTTACAAATGTGGGTGACTAGGAGTATAATTCCCCCTTCTCAAACATATTAGGAAAAGTCAGAAAAGAAGAAAGCTTGAGAAGAAAGAATTCAAGTTCATTTTTTTAACTCATTAGGTTTTCAAGTTGGACAAGAGCGGTTGAAGGAATGAGACAGGAAGTCAGAAGAAAAGTTAGGGTTAGGCAAATAGACCTGAAAATTATCTTCATGGAAATAATCCATGAAAAGTAATCAAAGTACTGAGTGAAATAATATAGAAGATAAAGATAAGAAGTCAGGACAGAGACTTAGTGCCATCCATGGCTAATGGATATGACCTGTATAAAGGGGCCGATGAGAAGTCTGATAGTGAGGAGAATACTATCATGAAATAGATAGAGGATAGAGTATTATCATGAAACCTTAAAGAGAAGTAATAAAGGGAAGAGGTTGACGGGCAATGTCTAAGACTGGAAAGAGAGCAAAAAGGATGAGGATTTAGAAAAAGCCATTAGATTTAGCACTTAAGAATCATTAAGAACTTCAGAAAAAGCAGTTTCAACTGAATGATGCAGTCAGAAGTAAGGATATGGAGAATTTAGAAGAAAAGAAGTATAATTATCAATTATGGAAGAGCTAGTGGGGATGAAATTAAGAGTTTTTTGAAGTTGGAGGAGACAAGTGTATGTTTGTAGTGAGCCACTGAAAAATAATGAGACACTGGGGAGGATAGAGGAGGTACTCTGTTGGAAAAGATGGCAAGAAATAAGAACATACCTAATAGTTGCTTATTCTGGCCACCTCTTATTTCCTTATAAAGATACTTCTAAGTTTGATATTTATGAACAGAGACCTCCCAAAAATATGGTCCTGAAACATACCAAGGAAGAGATGCATGTTTTTGCTGCAGATCTTCAAGGTTTATAACTTGTTTTGGGTCACACTTAAAATGTTCACACTTGCCTTGGAATCTTGGTAAATAGGGGTCATCAGGATACACAAGTGGAGAATATGGGCCCTCTAATACCTGAAGAATCTAATAAGTCTCTGGACTTTCTTTTTAGATCACAATCCTCTGGATTTTAAAATGAGGATAATAGCCACACCTGCCTCACAAAGTTGCTGTGAGGATCAAATGAGACATTTGTAAAGTACTTAGCACTGTGTCTGGCACTTAGTAAGTAGGCAATAAAAAATGTTTTTTCTTTGCCTCTTTTCCTCCTTCTCTACAAATCATCAGATCTCTTCTGTATTTTTTCTTTCATTCATATTTATTATGACTCTGATTTCAGCAAGATCCAGTGAAACATCTGGGGCAAAAATGCTACTGCCATTCCCAAGACTGTGGATTACTGACTGTGACTTGTTGGTCCTTCAATTATCAGAAGAGCTCCCTTCACTTACAGTGACCAGCTCCATCTATTTATTGTCCCTCAGCCTTCACTGTATGATCCTCAGAAGCTGAGAATTCTGTACTAAGTGGGGTGGGCCAATTTCCTTCATTCTCAGTTTGCTTGATGGTCCACAGAATAGTTGATAACAACCAGAGAATGTGGGAACTAGTCCTTTCTTTATGTTCCTTAGTCCACTCTCTAGCATTCATTGAGCTAATCTTTTGATTGAATGAATGAATATGAGAATTAATAGATTAAGTGTTTATTAAGTTCTTACTCTATTAAAAGCATTGCCCTGCAAAATAGTCAATGACTATAGTAATCTAATGTTTGACAAACTTAAAGACCACAGCTTTTGGGATAAGAACTCACTATTTGACAAAAATTGCTGGGAAAATTGGAAACTAGTATGGCAAAAACTAGGCATTAACCCACACATAATACCGTATACCAAGATAAGGTTGAAATGGGTTCATGATCTAGACATAAAGAATGATTATTATCAACAAATTAGAAGAACATAGAATAGTTTGGCTCTTAGATCTGTGGAGGAGGAAGGAATTTGTAACCAAAGAAGAACTAGAGAGATCATTATTGATCACAAAATAGATAATTTTTATTATATTAAGTTAAAAAGTTTTTATACAAACAAAACTAATGCAGAAAAGAGTAAAAGGGAAGAAATAAACCGGAAAAACATTTTTACATTCAAAGGTTTTAACAAAGGACTCATTTCTAAAATATAAAGAGAATTAACTCAAATTTATAAGAATTCAAGCCATTCTCCAATTGATAAATGGTGAAAGGATATGAACAGACAATTTTCAGGTGAAGAAATGGAAACTATTTCTAGTCATATGAAAAGGTGTTCATAATCACTATTGATCAGAGAAATGCAAATTAAGACAACTCTGAGATACCACTACACACCTGTCAGATTGGCTAAGATGATAGTAAAAGATAATGATGAATGTTGCAGGGGATGTGGGAAAACTGGGACACTTATATTGTTAGTGGAACTGTGAACGAATCCAACCATTCTGGAGAGCAATTTGGAACTATGCTCAAAAAGTTATCAAACTGTGCATGCCCTTTGACCCAGCAATGTTTCTATTGAGCTTGTATCCCAAAGAGATCTTAAAGGAAGGAACGGGACCCACATGTGCAAGAATGTTTGTGGCAGCCCTTTTTTGTGTAGTGGCAAAAAATTGAAAACTGAATGGATACCCATAAATTGGAGAATGGCTGAATAAATTATGGTATATGAATGTTATGGAATATTATTGTTCTATAAGAAATGACCAGCAAGATGATTTTAGAGAGGTCTGGAGAGACTTACATGAACTGATGCTAAGTGAAATGAGCAGAACTAGAAGATCATTGTACACAGCAACAACAAGACTGTGTGATGATCAATTCTGATGGACATGGTTCTCTTAAAAAATGAGATGATTCAAACGTTCTAAATGTTCAGTGATGAAGAAAGCCATATACACCCAGAGAGAGGCCTGTGGGAACTGAGTGTGGACCACAACACAGCATTTTCATGCTTTCTGTTGATGTTTGGATGCATTTTGTTTTCCTTCTCAAGTTTTTTTCTTTCTACATCCGATTTTTCTTGTGCATCAAGATAACTGTATAAAAATGTATACATATATTGGATTTTACATATGTTATAACATATTTAATATGTATTGGACAGCCTATATCTAGGGGAGTGGGGGGAAGGAGGGAAACATTTGGAATAGAAAGTTTTGCAAGAGTCATTGTTGAAAAATTACCCATGCATATATTTTGTAAATAAAAAGCTTTAATAAAAAAAATACAAAAGTAAATAAGAAAAGAAAGAAAAGCCACTGCCCTGGGAATACAAATAGATAAGTAAGTTAGTTGATTTCTCATTTCAATGGGTGAGAAAGTACATATGGAAGTTCAGCTGCAAGTCAGATGGAAAGGTCCTAGCTTTGAAGGAAGGGAATAAGCACTTATTAAGTATCTACTATGTGCCAGGCACTGTGCTAAGCATTTTGCACACAATATGTCATTCCATGCTCACAACTCTGAAAGATAACTATTTTATCTATATTTTAAAGTTGGAGAAACTGAGGCAGGTAAAGGTGAAGTGACACAGCTAATAAGTATTTGAGAATAGATTTGAACTCAGTTCTTCCAGATTCTAGATCTAATGTTCTATAAACTATGCCACCTAGCTGCCTAAATTCTTTTTCATGTATTTCAATAGAACCTATGAATAGCAGGCTGGAAGCATTACCCAAAGGCTCTTGGGTTCAGGATGCTGAGATGTGCCTATCAGAATTGAAGAGGAGATGGTGATCTGCCTTCCCTACAAATGGTAGTTGATGGCAATTGGTAACCATGACTGTGGAGCCTCCTTCAGAAAAGTTACTTTCTTGGATAATACTCCTGAGAACTGGTCTAGAAGCAGGGCTAGTAGTCTGGGTGCAAGAGTGGTATTCTGTGTTCATATATCTCTAGGTGGCCAGCAGTTGTTGGTAGTGGTGATAATGTGAAAGGTGAACCCCCTTTCCTCTATGAGTCAGGAAATAGGATAGAAGCAAATCTTGTGGTTTGGGGAACACTATTTTTACTATTTTGAAGATCTTGGGGTGAGGGTTCTGGGCTGTCCCCTCGGCACATGAGAGGCAGTGGTGGTCAAGGTAGTAGTAATTTGATTTTCCTGGCTTGTGATGGATCTGCCTAGAATTTGGAGGGGATGGCTGGCCCTTCTCTAAACCTGTTTTTCTAGATGATGACTTGTGAGGGCTCAAGGAATTCCCCATACACTTCCAAAAGGGCTCTTATGCCATATCCAAACACAAAATATCCAATAACCCCACTCTCTATATTTGCAGCACTCTTCCCTCACCACACTCATGAAGTGTTTCATGAGACATTTTGTCCCATTTTCTGGCTATGTCAAATGATAAGTGTAAGCCTGATTCAGACCAGTTTTAGATAGTTCAGGTTCACCGAAGGGATGAAATTAAGCATAAATCATTCAACAGTTAAATGGCTTTCTTAGCCATACCATAGAAAGATATCCAGCAAAGTTACTCTAGTACTTATCTATAAGTACTTGTTAACTGTATAGCAGGGCAGAATATGGTGAACTGTGTGATCTTGGGCTATTCAGGAGGAGTGAAAGACATCAGTCCCCATGTAACTGGGCCTTTTTTTTTTTTTTTTTTTTTTTTTTTTTTTCAGGGTGACCAGGAAGACATCAATATAGCCAGAAGTTATTAGGAAGTTGCATCAAGAGAAGTCCAGTTAGAGCCTTCTATCTCCTCCTCCCCTCCCACTCAGCCAATCAAATCCCAGGGAAAGATTTTATTGCCTTAGGAGAAAAGTAGCCTAATCCATGTTATGTGGGGAGGAAGGAACCCAGTAGATATTGCTACTATCACAGCCCCAAAAAGAGATATGAAAAGACTACTTTCCAAAAGGAGGGTATATACAGGTAATGAACTTATAATGTAACTGATTTTTTTCCCAAATATATTCATTAGGTTTGTTAAATGCATTTTCTTTTCTTATTAAAAAATAATTTTAATAAAAAAAGAAAAAAAGTTATTTTCTGGGAAGGACAGAAAAAGGAAATGGGGAAATTGTTATCAAAAAGAGATATCAATAAAATCTAATAAAAATATTGATATCCCCACTTAATAAATGAATTAAGGCTGAGAAAAGTTAAGTGCCTTGCCCATAGTCACAAATTAGTAAATGTCAAAATCAGTATTAGAACTTAATCACTCTGGATCTGTTTTCTTATTCATAAAATATAGTATTTATACAAATGATCTCTATGGTGCCTTCTAGCATTAGTAAAGGAGGAAGTCCCTACCAGCCTCAGTTGATATGGTATTAGACCATGCAATATTAGAGTATTAATCAGGTGTTAAATTAACTGATTCCTTTATTAAGTGTAAATGCCTCTCTTTAAGTGAATCAAAAAAAAAAAAAAAAAGGAATATTTTGTACCTATTGCTCTTACTAGGACTTTCTAGTGAATGTCTTTGCTAAGAACTAATTGTGTCTACTGGCGTAACTGTTAATGGGAAGCACATTAGTGGGGACTCAGGAGCTATATTTTCAGGAGTGCATAGAGACAGGGTTAATTTTAGACACAAAATTATAGCCATCCCCTGAGGAGACAGCTGACATTCTATGATCTACTCTATGGTTCAATAATTACCTTCATCAGAGCAAAGGATATTACAAGAAACTATCATTCTTGATTACAGCATAAACAGAAGCTTAACTTCTAGTTATATTCCTTATTCTTCCTTGCTGTGGACACTGGCACTTCCCTCTTTTTCCCGGTATTACAATGATCTATGTTTACTTCACATAAAGGAACAAATAAAACATACCCTGGCTCAAGGACAGCATAAATTAAGATGATTGGGGAGCTGTGATGTGAGGAAATGATGGTTCCCAGCCAGGTGCTCCTTTCTTCCTATCACTCTGAATGTCTCTGAGTATAGTGAAGAGAGGAAAAGCATCCTGTCACCTTGCTTTCTGGGACAAACAGGCTATAAACCACCCATAAATTCTACTGACATTCCAGTGACCTTCTTGAGGACTGGAAGAGTCACATTTTACACCAAAGATGGAACTGTAAATATTTTATCTGTGCAGTAAACACAGGCCAACATTGGCACCTCATTCAATTCTGCTCTGTACCTTGCCACCTCACAGGGGAGATTTATCTGCACTGGAAAATTCCAGCACAGAGGCAGGCAGACAGCCTGCAGTGAATGAAGGAGCAGGTTACTTCAGGCAGTAACTGTTCTCTGTCAACCACTCTTGCTTTAGCATCTCCTCTGCCCTCCCACCCTCCCCTCCATCTCCTTTAGAGATGTTTCAGGTTGAAGTAAAATAGCTTCCTGGGAGGAAAAGGAAATGAGGACAAAAAAGAAAATTCAGATTCTCTCTCTAGCAATTTGAAAATAATCCTCCACCTCGACTCAGAAAAATAAGTGTATTCTCAAGTTCACATGAATTTCAGTTGTCTATACGTGAACTCATTTGCAAGATTTAGTTGAATTGCTGATGCCCATAGCCTTTCACCCTAGGCTGAGCACTCCCTATATGTGTAGTAAGGGCTGGGGGTAAGAAACCTATAGTATAATAGGGAGACAAAAAGGGTAGGGAAAATATAAAATCACCAGAAGATTGCTCCTTACCAGTACTTTTTTTCCTCTAAAAATATGTTTTCAAGTACTCTCAGGAAAGAGGAAAAACAAAAAGAAAAAGTCAGGCAGTTTTAAAAACATTTTGTGGTTCATGATGGTTATTTCCACAAATGTCCTTCTTCGATAACTTTCCTTCGCATGAAGGTTGCTTTGAAAGTCTTTTCCAGCTACCTGTAAACTTTGGTAGTTGATATCAAGCTGGCAAAGCTTCTAGTGGACTACAGCACAAATCAGACCTGATGGCCAGGGATCTGAGATAAAGAGAGGCTTTTGGAAACAATAGTGGAGTAGTGGATAGGGTGCCCAGCCTGGAGTCAGGAAGACTCATTTTCCCAAGTTGTTTTCAGTTACTTACTAGTTGTGTGATTCTGGGAAAGTCTGTTTCCTCATCTATAAAATGGGCTGGAGAAGGAAATGGAAAATCTGTCCAGTATCTTTGCAAAGAAAACTCCCAATTGAAGAACAACAATTTGGAGGCAACAGCAAGTCATAGCATATAGAACAATAAAATTAATATCAGGACTTCCCCTTTTATAGGGAGTTCCTAGAATACCTATTTACAAATCCATTTAAATGTTGATACTCAGTGAGTGACCTCAGTCCAACAATACACATTTGGTATAATTGAGGCATCTAACTAAAGATCTCCATCATGTTGGGTACATCCTCTATGAAGGATTTATAGAAGGACATGGGTGAGAATTTCTTTTTTATATAGCTTTTTATTTTTCCAAATACATGCAAAGATACTTTTCACTTTGTAACACTTTATGTTCCAAATATTTTTTCCCTCCTTTCCCTCACCCTCTGCCATAGACAGCAAGTAATCCAATATAGGTTAAACATGTTCAATTCTTCTGGATATATTTCCAAATTCATTATGCTGCACAAGAAAAGCCAGATTAAAAAGGTAAAAGAAAAAAAAAAAACACATGAGAGAAAAAAATAAGCAAACAACAACAAAAAAAGTGAAAATGCTATGCTTTAATATATATTCAGTCTCCATAGTTCTCTCTAGGGATGCCAATGGCTCTTTCCATCATAAGTCATTTGGAATTGCCTTGAGTCAATAAGTGAGAATTTCATAGAATGCATTCATTCTTCCCTCGTGGAGGAACTACTTACAGATCAGTGGGCATAGATTTCAAACTAAATGAGATCTTAGAAGTTATCTAGTGCAACCCTCTAATCTCACAAATTAGGAAAAGGAGGCCCAGAGGAGTAAAGACACTTGCCACAATTGTAGGACATCTGACTTTAAATCCAGTTTTCTTTTTACCAACCTGTGCTGCTTCCAAATAAGATGATTATTCAATGCCGAATCAACAAAACTGAATTAAACTTTGATTTAATTCCTTGAGAGCATATACTGTCTTATTTTTATCTCAAATCTTGATGTTTAACTTTTTAATGTTGTCTTAAAATGATGCCTGGCATATAGTAGGTATTTAATAATTGATTAAATTATTAAATTAATTAGGTTCAATTCCAATGAACTGCTCATTTGTATCTACTCATTGCTGAAAGTAACTGATGACAGGAGAAAAACAAGATTAAAGAGAGGAGAATGTCTACTTGAATTTGCTAACACATTCGTTTTCTTTTAGATTCATTCTTGGTTTTTAGCCTCAATAGGTCAAAAATAGAGAATGTATCTGAAATATTGTTGGTATATTGGAAGAGGGCATTATCATATTGGCTGAAAATTTAATGGTATTTGATGGTAGAAGATAGCAAATTAATTTTCACCATAACTCCCCTCTTCCTCCTCCAAAAAAACCCATCTCCCTGAAGATGCTTCTCACAACATGATAAAATTTATGATGGTTGAGAATCAATAGAAATCACAGAATAATAGAGCTAAATACAAATATTTTTCCTTTTTCTTTTTTAATTTTTTAATTTTCTTTTTCTTTTTTAATTATTATTATTATAGTTTTTTATTGACAAAACATATGACCCTTGCAAACACTTCTGCTCCAACTTTCCCCCTCCTTCCCTTCACCCCCTCCTCTAGATGGTAAACATGCTAAACATGTTAAAGTATATGTTAAATATATGTATACATATTTATATAGTTCTTTTGTTGCACAAGAAAAATCAGATTTAGAAAGGTAAAAATAACCTGGGAAGAAAAACAAAAATGCAAGCAAACAACAGAAAGAGTGCAAATGCTATGTTGTGGTCCCAGTATTCTTTCACTGGTGTAACTGGTTCTGTTCATCACTGATCAATTGGAATTGAATTGGACCCTCTCATTGCTGAAGATAGCCACTTCTTATCAGAATCGATCCTCATATAATATTGTTGGTGAAGTGTATAATGATCTTCTGATTCTGCTCATTTCACTCAACATCAGTTCATGTAAATCTATCCAAGCCTCTCTGTATTCATCCTGCATTTCTTACAGAACAATAATATTCCATAACATTCATATACCACAATTTACCCAACCATTCTCCAACTGATGGACATCCATTCAACTTCCAGTTTCTAGCCACTACAAAAAGGGCTGCCATAAACATTTTTGCTGGGTCAAAGGGGATGCACAGTTTGATAACTTTTTGACCATAGTTCCAAATTGCTCTCCAGAATGGTTGGATTCGTTCACAGTTCCACTAATAATGTATTAGTGTCCCAATTTTCCCACATCCCCTCCAACATTCATCATTATCTTTTTCTATCATCTTAGCCAATCTGACAGGTATATAGTGGTATCCCAATCTTATCTTAAATTGTTTGAACAAAAGCTTTTTAACTTGATATAATCAAAATCTTCTATTTTGTGATCAATAATGATCTCTAGTTCTTCTTTGGTCACAAATTCCTTCCTCCTCCACAGGTCTGAGAGGTAAACTATCCTATGTTCTTCTAATTTATTTGCAATCTCATTCTTTATGCCTAAATCATGAACCTATTTTGATCTTATATTGGTGTACAGTGTTAAGTGTGAGTCAATGTCTAGTTTCTGCCATACTAATTTCCAATTTTCCCAGCAGTTTTTGTCAAATAGTGAATTCTTATTCCAAAAGTGGGGGTCTTTGGGTTTGTCAAATATTAGATTGCTATAGTTATTGACTATTTTGTCCTGTGAACCTAACCCATTCCACTGATCAACTAAGTCTATTTCTTAGCCAATACCAAATGGTTTTGGTCTGAATAAGAATTTAAAGATAATATATTTCAGTTCCCTCATTTTGGTGGGGGTGAATAGACTCCATCAAAAGACCATGTCCCTAGTAGCTACCTAGTATTTAAGGGGACTGCTGTGAGGAATAAACTGACCTTGTAGAATTATCCTGTATTGACATGATTACCTTGTACAGTCAGAGTTATCCTATACTGAAACCACTGTTATCTTATACAATATGGAGGTTAAGCTACAAACATCACTTCCAATTTTGTAGGTCCCCCTTGATAGAGAGAAAAGAGAGAGAAGGTTATAACTCTGGCATATGATCATAGCACTAAGAGAGAAAAAGGAAAGACAGGCAGAGAAAGCCACATGCAGAGATACACAGAGACAGAGACAGAAGCAGAGATAGAGAAATAGAGAAAAATAGATTCTTTTGACCTTTGAAGGGGCCCTGAAACTGTGTCCCCTTTAATCTGTAAAAGAAGGGTGACTTGGGGCTCAAGCTCTTCCCTGGGAAAAGCATACCTTTCCCAGACAAGGTCCTCTCCAAGTTAAGTGGTCTCATTCAGCTGGAGATCTTGGCCTAATATTCCTAATGAGTGACTCAAACTCTCAGTTAAGTAATCTCATTCAATTTTAAATTAAATTGAATTGAATTGAAAATCAGTCTCTTAGGAGTTGGCCCCCATCTCATGGTCAAAGATCAAAGCAAGCCCCAATATATCTTAGACGACATGCCCAGATATCTTTTGCAGAAATCCTAAACAGGATTATGCTTGCCAAGGAAGCTGTCTTTTTAGCAAGCTGTCCTGCCGGGACTCTTTGCCCACTAAGAAGTCTGTCTTCCTAACAAGCTGGCTTCTCAGTGCCAATAAATCCCTTTTTCCCGCACAGATTTTGGGTTTGCCAATTCTTTCGCATAGGACCTACACTTCTGACCAGAGGGGACCTCCCATTTTACTTCTTACACCTCATCATTTAGTTCCCTGACCAGGAATCCCCAAGAATCTGGATGAGGTAAAGCTTTTTCTTGTTGTCTGTTCTATACCTAGGACAATCTAAATTCCTGGGAGAATTCTATCTCAGAGATGACTTAAATGAATTCCTGCATTCTCTGACAAAAGCCCCCCTTTATCAGGGAGTCTTTTATCATCTCTTCATTTCTGGAGATGCCTAGAGTCAGACAAGGAGCTATAGAATCAGGGAAACTAAGGCTTGTGGCAAAATGGGAACAGAACACCCCCATTTCTAAGAACCCTTCCTTAGGAAATCTCTTTAAAAAGAGATAAATTCACTTTAAAAGATCTCAAAACTAAACAGCTTAAATTAAAATAGCATTGCAGGATGCTGCTTAAACTTGCTGGAACAAATCAACCTCCCTCCTTCCTGCTTCCCTAGGGACATGGGAGCCCTCCTCTGCACCTCTATTCAGTCCCTATCAGGAGGCTTCTGAATCCCTTCCAGGACAGAACTTTATGTCTGGCAATCTCTGTCTCCCTCACCTGAATCAGATGCTGAGACTTCCCAGCCCCCACTCCTCAATCCCTCTGATACAGGGAATGGGACCCTTTTTTCTCCTCTCCTCAGGATAGTAATTTTACCCTCTGCCCCCTGGGAGAAGCAGCAGACTCTCAGGGAGAGACACTCAGAGCAGAGGTGCCTCTTTCAATGTCAAACCTCTCCCAGACGGAGGAGAAACCTGGCCATTACTCTGAGGACCCCACCCAGATTTTCAAGGGGTCCAAGGTCAACGCCCTCTTTGATCTGTCTTGGGGAGATGTTAATATTTAACAATCTGCTCCAGATATGTGGAGGGAGCTGCAGAAGGCAATTCTGGGCCCTCAAATTTCTCCCAGTCCACTGATAGAAACAGCTGTTGGAGCCTTTACAAACTGCAGCGGAAGAGAGAGTTCGAAGAATTAAAGCGAGATTTGGAGAAAAGTCCCTACTCTTGGCTGCTGACATTTCTGGGAACCACAGAGGTTCCTGCTATAGGTGTCATGGAAATTGTCCGAGGAAACTCCCCAGTCCTGAGTTTGAGCAGGAGGAGCACTGGAGGAGGGACTGTCCACAGGGGCTGAGCTGCCCTCTCCGATGCCCTGCCCTCCAGCAGGAGTTTGGGGCTTGGTCAAGCTCCCCTTTGCTCCATCTCCACAGCCCAATACCTGGTGGCCTGTAAGACACTGAATTACTCTTTGCCACTTCCTTCTTGCTCTGGCACTCTGGTCTCACTTGCCCCTCCCCCCATAGAGTGGGGATTGCAGGAGAACTTAAGAATTGTCTTGAGACCTCTCCTCTGCCTCACCAGCTTAGTGACCTGTCATTTAAATGCTCTTTCTTATTATTCCCTTCTATCCTGCTCCCTTATTGGGTCATGATTTAATGGTGAAATTGGGGACCCAATTTTTTCAGGCCTCCAGATGACCTTTTTGTGCTGCTCCCAAAGCTCTCCTATATTTCCTCTGAAATCTGGGAGAAAATAGATTTCTCCACTCCAGCCTTAGCCAGGATTGAGATATTTCTTAAGCACAAACTTTTGGAGCCCTTAACTGCATTCTTATTTTAATCTACAATCCCAAGAGGCAGGGCTACACCCTGGCCGATCCCAGACCAATCCTTTCTTAAGAGAATTGGAGCTGCTTAACAGCAGTATCGTTCAGTACATGGATGATATTTTAATCGCAGTCCCACCATAGAGGAGTCCCTAAATGCAGCCATGAAAACCCTAAATTTCCTAGTCTCGAGGGGTATCCCTACCCAAAGCCCACATTGCCTGCCAGTCAGTCAAATATTTTGGCCACAATCTCACCCCCAATTCTTGCTCTCTAACCAAAGAGAGGAAACAGATGGTTTTAGGCCTTCCAGACCCTGCCTCAAAGAAACAGCTACGTACTTTCCTGGGCATGGCTGGTTTCTGTAGAATCTGGATTCCTAATTTCGGGTTTATTGCCAAGACTCTCTACGATTCTATTCAAGACCCTGATAATCTTCCCCTCAAATGGGGACCTGATCAAGCTAAGACTTTTAAAATCCTGAAGGCCAAACTGACCTCCTCCTCTGCCCTGGCCAGACTCCCCAACTTAGAAAAGCCTTTCACTCTGTATGTGGATGAAAAGCAGGGCCAGGCTTTGAGCGTCTTAACTCAGGCTCTGGGATCTGAACACAGACCAGTTGCCTACTTCTCATAGAAACTAGACTCGGTTTTCCTAGGATGGACCTTCTGCCTTAGAGTGGTGGCTGCCATGTCCTTTTTTAATTGAAGAGGCCTCAAAACTGACTTGGGGACAGCCATTAGAGGTTCTAACTCCTTTCCTCCACTGGGTTCAGGGCATTTTAGAAGCCAAAAGGCATTAGGGGCTTTTGAGTGGGAGATTTATCAGGCTCCCGACCTGACCTGACTCTTTAGGTGTGCCACACCCTGAATCCTGCTACTCTGCTCCCTGACACCACCCAGTCAAGAGACATTATTCATAATTGTGAGGAAGCTCTAGATTCTGTCTACTTCAGCTGACCTCATTTAAAGGACATTCTTCTTGACAACTGAGATAGTAAATGGTTTACAGTTGGGTCAAGCTTTCTTGAAAATGGGGAAAGAAAAGTGGGATATTCTATGATGACTCTCAATGGCATCCTAGAAACTAAGCCACTGCCTCCTGGGATTTCTGCCCAGAAGGCTGAACTCATTGCTCTAACCAGAGCTTTGGAACTGGGGAAGGGAATGAGAGTGAACATCTACACTGATTCCAAATACGCTTTTCATATTTTGCATGCTAATGAGGGTATATGGAAAGAGAGGGGTCTTTTGATGGCAAAAAAATTCTCCCATTAAACATGCAGGAGAAATTCTATGCTATTGCAAGCTGTCCATGAACCCAGGAAGGTTTCAGTCATATTTTGTAAAGCATACCAGAAGGGATATTCACTTTAGACCAAGGGGTCTAAAGGTTTGCAGATTCAGCTGTTAAAATTGCTTCCCATTTACCTCTGACCATTGCTCCTTTAATTCCCTAGCTCCTGATTCTTATACCCCTTCTTATAGTTCACAGGAAAAAATCCTTGCAGAAGAAAAGGGATACATCTCTTCTACTTCTGGCTGATTTCAAATACCCTCAAACCAACTCTTAATTCCAGAGACAAGTCAGTGGAAACTGATCTTTGGTCTTCATCAGGCTACACACCTGGGAAGAAATGCTCTTTAATCCCCGGTGAAATGCATTTTCACTGGTCACAAGCTGGGAGAAACAATCAGGCAGGTCTGCCAAGCCTGTCCAATTTATGTCCAAGTAAATCCTGAAGGAGTTGTTAAACCTCCCCCTCTCCTGAAGCCTGTTCAGAGAAGGGACACATTCCTAGAGAAAGATTGGCAAGTAGACTTTACTCATATGCCCCCTTGTAGAGGTTTCAAATTGCTTCTGGTCTTTGTTGACACCTTTACTAACTGGGTAGAAGCTTTTCCCTGCAGGACTAAGAAGGCTCAGGAGGTATCAAAGTGTTTGCTAAAAGAAATCATACCTTGCTTTGACCTACCTAGCTGGACAAATAATCCAGCTTTTACTCCTTAGAACACACAGGAGAAATAAAGGTGAAATTGTCTGCATCCTTCTTTCTCTCACTCTCACACTTCTACCTAACTTTTTCTCGCTCCAAGGATGAGAACTTTGCTCCTAGCATCTTCTCTTTGACTTTTCTTGATGTCCCTTCCAGCAGTTAATTCCTTCTTAGCCTTTCAGCTAGGGAACTCTGTGGGCAGTGGGGGTGTTCAGGATTGTCAGGTGGGCCATCAGCACCCTTAAGGTGGCCCATAGATGGGACCTGATGCACTTTTTGCAAAGGCTCCATTCTCAAACATCACCATCTCCACCCTGGATGATACCCCACTTTTAATCTGCTCCTGAGATTTGTTTCCTCTACGCTTCAAGTTCCAAATTTTCGACTCCTCTTTCAACCTAAAGATCATGGTGTTACGATTCTTACAAGGTGCTAAGTCACTGGAATGAATAGAGACAATAATTATCTAATTTAGCATGGTTCAGTATGATTGATCTGATCCTGCAAGGAGATGCTATGGGCTAAGGTATTGAGTGGAATTGAGGAGACAATAGTTAAATCTAATTTAGCATTGATTTAATCTACAATAAATAATAGTTTCTTAGTGATGTAATGATTGGTGTGCACTCAGTGTGCAGCATATAAGCAAGAAGCTCTCAGGGCCAAAGAGGATTTCAGGAGATTCAGAGTCAGAATTCAGTCAAAGAGATTCACAAGTCGGGCAGAATGAAGGAAGACAGAGAAGTGGTGGTAGGCTGTCCTGTGGAGAACACTGAAACCAAGATCTGGAAGGCCTCCACAAAACTAGCTGAGCCCCAAGTGAAAGAGATAAGATTTGGAAAGAGACAGTAAAGGATTTGGATTCCTGGATGCATTTGAGATTATTGAACTGAAACTAAAGCTGCTCCAAGAGAATGATTACAATTTAGAGAAGAGAACATTACATTTTGGCTCCCAACGTGGGGCCAAGAGAGGAAGCTAGGAGCATAGTAAGAAGCTGTACAGCTTGCCTTCCTTTCCATGCTCCTACATTCCCCCAGGGAAGAACTTTTGTAGTTTGAGACCCAATGAAATTTGGCAAATGGATGTGACCCATTATAAATCTTTTGGTCATCTGTCTTTTATCCACATTGTGGTAGATACCTTTTCAGGATTCACTTTTGCAATGCCAATAGCAAAAGAGACAGCCCGAGTAGTCACTGAATTCCTTATCCAAGCATTTGCAATTATGGGTGTGCCACAAGAAATAAAAACAGATAATGGACCTGCATATACTTCTAAACATTTTGCACACTTTTGTGCACAGTATAAGATTTTACACACCATTGGCATACCTTTTAATCCTCTAGGTCAGGAAATAGTAGAGAGAAGAAATAGAAACATTAAGACACTCCTTCAAAAACAAAAGAAAGGGGGAGCCACAGGTAACCCTAGAGAACTTCTAAATTTAGTTCTCTATACCATTAATTTTTAAATTTTTGACAAAAGATGCACTGGCTCTGGCAGACAGGTTTTATAACCCACAGGAAGGTCAGTGTCCAGTATGAAGAGCTCCACTATCTTTAGATAATTGCCAGGTGATGTGGAGAGACCCATAAAGTGGTGAATGGAAGGGACCAGATAGGTTAATTGCTTGGGGGAGAGGGTTTGCTTGTATCTCCACAGATGGAGAAAGAATCAGATGGGTGCCAAAAAACTGTATTCACCTTGTCCATCAGAGAGAGAAATAGAAAAAGAGAAAAATATGGAAACAAAGGGAAAGACCTAAGAACAAAATCTCCAGGAATCATTGGATTCCCTAACACAAGATGAGACTATTGCAGGACTTGAAAACCAGCAGGGATCATTGGATTCCTTGAGATGAAAAATTGTTGATGAGACTATTGCAGGACTTTAAAACTTGTAGGAATTATTGGATTCCTGGCACATGAACTAATTAATGGACAATGGATTCCTTTTGGACTATTTCTAGGACTTATAGATATGTATAATTCCTCATGTGTTATGTTACTATGGGCTTATTTAATTTATGTAATTATGTATAATACCTCCCATATTAATGGATTTATGTATACCTGTTTCAAGTGAGCCCCTTCAGAAACCCACTAATCTGATTTGATTTCCCGTTTCCTTTGATGTTTTCATCTCCCTGAGAAATCAGGGAGGGTGTGACCACCTCCTTTTCATGATGTTTTCATTTCTTTTTTGAGCAGTCATGGAAAGCATGATCACCTTTTTTGGGGTTCTCACCTCCTTGAGAAGTCAGGGAGGTCATGACCACCCTATGTTCTAAATCAAAAGAAAGGGGGAGATGTTAGGATTCTTACAATGTGCTAAGTCACTGGAATGGATAGGGACAATAATTATCTAATTTAGCATGGTTCAATATGATTGATCTGATCCTGCAAGGAGATGTTATGGGCCAGAACTTGAAACAAGGTACTGAGTGGAATTGAGGAGACAATGGTTAAATCTAATTTAGCATTGATTTAATCCTACAACAAATAATGGTTTCTTAGTGATGTAATGATTGGTGTGCACTCAGTGTGCAGCATATAAGCAAGAAGCTCTCAGGGCCAAAGATTTCAGGAGATTCAGAGTCAGGATTCAGTCAAGAAGATTCACAAGTTGGGAAGAACGAAGGAAGACAGAGAAGTGGTGGTAGGCTGTCCTGTGGAGAACACTGAAACCAAGATCCGGAAGGCCTCCAGAAAACAAGCTGAGCCCCAAGCAAAGGAGATAAGATTTGGAAAGAGACAGTAAAGGATTTGGACTCCTGGCTGCATTTGGGTCATAACACTAGGGGCCCTGAATTAAAAGAGAGAAGAGAGAGGGAAAGCCACATGTAGAGATATAGAAACAAAGACAGAAGCAGAGAGAGAGAGACAGAGAATAAATAGATTCATCTGATGTAAAGTGTGTCCTCCTTTAACCTTTGAAGGGGCCCCTTAAACTATGCCCCCTTTAATCTGTAAAGAGTCAGGGTCTCAAGCTCTCCCCTGGGAAAAGCATACCTTTCTGAGACAAGGTCCTCCCCAAGTTAAGTAGTCTCATTCAGTTGAGACTACTCAACTACTTCAGTTCAAACTCCCAGGTAAGTAATCTTATTCAATTTTAAATTGAATTGAAAAATCTGTTTCTTAGGGGTTGGCCTCCATCTCATGGCCAAAGATCAAAGCAAGCCCCAATATATCTAGGGCTACATGCCTAGATATCTTTTGCAGAAGTCCTAAATAGGATTATGTTTGCCAAAGAAGCTGTCTTCTTAACACTCTTTGCCCACTAAGAAGTCTATCTTCCTAGCAAGATGGCTTCTCAGTGCCAATAAATCCCTTTTTACCACACAGATTTCAGGTTTGCAAATTCTTTTGGATAGATCCTGCGCCTCCACCTCCGACCAGAGGGGATCTCCCACCTCAATTCTCGCACCTCATCATTTGATCTCATCACATTCATTACAAGTTTCCAGAGCTGAAAAAAAGTATGTTTATACAGGGAAACAATCCAGGTTATGTCAGGAGCCAGATGGAGGCAAGTAAGAATAGCTGAACAACACTGCTCACTCACCACTTTACCAAAACTAAATCAGAAAAATAATTCATACTTGAAACCTGTGAACTGTATTATGTAAACTTCCAGGACTGGCTTTTTTCTGGTGTTACTCTAGTTATCTGAGTCCTTTCTGATCAGCTGAGGTGGCCCCAGAAAGCCAGGAGCCAATTAGAATATTGATGCCTCAGAAAGCAAACCCTAACCCCTAACACAACCTTGATACTTGATTGGATTTTCAAAAATCCCCTAATTTGGGGATAGCCAGTTTTCTTAGAATCTATCTGATCTGTCAGGATGAGAGACAAAGGCAGGATTAGGGCACTGACTATTCTAATCAGGAATGTAGACACTACCTTGTATAAGGAAGGATAAATAACTCTTTCTGAAACCTCCATTGCCCTAGTTAGCTTAAGGGGAAGTTAAGAAAATAAAAATAACAATCTTATTCCCAAGCATCGGTTACTCTGTGATTAGTTTTAGAATTAGCAGATAGGTGCATATGCAAACATTCCCAGTCCTTTCCCCAGAAGCTAAAAGATTATCTTAGTAAATTGTATGCTTTCCCTATAGAATTCAGGAACCAACCTCTCCTCCCTCCCCCCCCCCAACCTCTCTCTCAGGAATATAAATAAGATTAGGTATTTGGTCTGATATTTTCCCCCTAGCTAAGGCTCCCCCTCCCCAATTTATTTCTGCAATTGTAATTATGGTCTTGACAGAGTGGTTTAGCTGCCTGAGTCTTTTGTTCAATTTATTGATTAGCTATTTCTCACAAGTTCATTACCATCCAGGAGTTAGGAACTGGGAATTGGGTCTATGTGGCTTCTTAAGGCTTCATCTCTGCTCCAGGTGATTAAATGTAGTAGCTCTGCCCAAGGTCAAATATTCATGCAAAGCAGGAGAGGATCAGCATGTCTAAATACCATCAGGGATTTCTGAGAGGCGGTTTTGAAAGAAGCCCTGCCACAGTAAGAATCAGGAAAGAGGAGAGATGGGGGCAGGGAAAGAAAAGGAGAAAAAAGGAAAAGGAGTAGTAGGCAAAAAGAAAGGATTCAGGAATAGGAAAACTAAGGCAGCAGTGGAATAGGCAATCTAATAGTGATAGAGCTGGGGAGGAGAAGGGAGGAGAGAGAGAAGAAATCAGGACTATTCAACCTACTACACAGGAGACAAAAGAAATGAAGGATTTTATGACAAGGGAAAGACTACTAGCACCATAGGTGCTCAGGTAGCAAATTCTGGTTGCTCTGTTCCCCTTCTCCATCTCTTCCTTTTTCTTTTTTTTTCCTCTCTGCCTTATCTATCTTTTCAATTTACCCTAGAAACCTTTAAGTATTAGTCATTCCCACTACACCTCTTCAGTTGAAAAGAATACTAATCCCTAACTTAAGATACCTCTGGACACTTAGGCCTTGCCCAGTTAGTCTGCCTGCTTATTTCCAGTCAGGCAAAAAAAATAAAAAAATAAAAAAAATAAAATAAAAGACAGGCAAGCTTTCCTTTCCTCTATGCAGAAATGAACCTTAGGTATGGATTATTACATTTATAATTAGACATGATGAATATATTGATGAGGTCTAGCTAAGGGATACCTAAATAAAATTAGGATTAATTGAGGTCTAGTAGCAGGTTTGGGGTACAAGGTTTCAAACAAAGCTCCCCTGCAATCCCTTTGGATTCGGCACAAGGATAGAAAGTTAAATGAGTTCTAGTGGCAGCTCGAGAGTCCCCTGTAAATGAATTTACAGGCCCGAAAACCTAGATTGATTAAAAAAAAGGTTTATTGTAGGGCTTGGAAGCAAGGTTAAAGTCTGGTTAGTAAAAGGTATTAGATAGAGGAAGATATACACCAAAAGCAGCAGGACTGAGAGTCTGTGATGTAAAGCATGGTGCTTGCATGTTTCAACTCTCTGCCAAGAAATAATTCCAACTTGGCTCTTTTATTTGCTTGAAGAGGCCTATGGGTAGAGCCCAGGTTGATTCCTCCAGGGCCAGAACCCACCAGTGGGGGTTGGGCTACCTGAGCAGATCATTAGAATGGGGGCTGGGTACAGCCCTAACTGGCTCAGATCCAGATCTCTCCCCTTGGAATACAAAAAAGTGGTTTTGACCAGATCTTGTAAATCAAAGGTCAGTCCCAAAGGAAGTTGGAGATCAGAAAAGGAATCTTAAAGAGGCTACCTCCCCCATCATATATGGATTGATTTTTTCTAAAGTATTTTTCCCCTCTTTTTTTTAAAAAAAAATATTTGTTATAAAGAATGGCTGCCTGGATGAAGGAGAGAGAAGGAAATATTATGAAAAGATGATGAAGAAAAGATTCTAATAGAAATATGATTTTTTTTGTTTTTTTAATTAATTTTTATAATTATAATATTTTCTTTGACAGTACATATGCATAGGTTTTTTTTTTTTACAACATTATCCCTTGTATTCCCTTCTGTTCCGAGTTTTTCCCCTCCTTCCCTCCACCCCCTCCCCTAGACAGCAGGCATTCCCATACATATTAAATATCTTATAGTATATCCTAGGTACAATATATATGTGCAGAACCGAATTTTTTTGTTGTTGTTGCAAAGGAAGGATTGTATTCGGAGAAATAAGATTTTTTGATTAAAAAAGGCAGCTGATAGCACTATGCCAACTCCATATTCATCCAAGTCTTTATCAATGTGACACAGGGAAATACTAGAAGACGTTGCTCTGATATTACCTCTACAGATTCACTCCCTTGAATTCTAGTCATTAGTTTAATTACCTAAAAATCTGTCCAATCTTTGGGCAAAGGTTGTCCCATCTTAGTAAGAAGAAAACTTTCACGATTTTTCTGTAGAATACGTTGTCCTTAGAAAACCCTCTGTCTCAGTTCCCCATTAAATAACAAATCACTTTTTTTCCTGACTCAGTTTCTTCATTAGGAAAATGAAGTGGTTGGATTTAGATGATCTCTGATTTCCATTGCAACTCTAAAATCCTATGTTCCCATGATTCTATAGCTTGTTACTGCAATGCTCGTTCTGAATTAGTGTTCACTGGCTCTCACTTGGATCATAACAAGGAAAAGTGAGCAAGATCACAGGATTCTGAACTGGAAGGAAGCTTATCAGTCCAAATATTTTATTTTATTGATGAGGAAATTAAGGCCATTTCTTGATGCCAAACTTTTTAGCACTGTTTGCAGCATCTTTCCACCACACTTATGCTATATATGTATGCTTCTTTCCTCAGAACTATACAACTCTTTCTTAAATGGGCATTGTAAGAGTTACTTAAAATAAATGTTCTTTTTATTATGAACATAAATAACATGAGCATTTCAATGAATTGTATCTGAAGCAGAGATCTTTAGTTATGTAGATTTTTTAGTAGTGTAGGAAATTTAACATTATACCAAGTAAACTATCCTCTTAAACTTATTTTTGCTCTCTTCTACAAATTTTAATGGCTTAATGTTTAATGATTAATAAGGAATGAGTTGTTATTTTGCATCATTTTCACTAACCCCCTACTCCTTTTCACCCTCTATTCCTTGTTTTTTAATTTTTTTAAAGTTAGCCACGTAGAATAAATCTACACATTGACCATATCTGAAAATGCATTTCATATTATACATTTCTATAAAAAGCTGGTGAACATATGTCATTATTAGTCTTCTGAGGTTATGATAGAGCTTTGCATTTGTAAAGGAGGAATTTGGACTCCCATATTCCCCCTTTTTTATCCTTCAGAATTGATATAGTCACAGATTCCTAATATCTGAACACAAAATGATTAGATGTTAATAAACCAAGATGTCATCATAAAATGTGTTAACAAAAGAATGTAAAGTTCTTGAATTAGAGAGATAGCACCCAATTAACCGGCAAAAGGTAAGTGCATTTCCAAGTCATCTTTTTTTTTTTTTTTTTTTTTTTCTTTTTATGCTGAGGCAATTGGAGTTAAGTAACTTGCCTAGCATCCCACAGCTAAGTGTATTAGGTGTCTGAGGCTGGATTTGAATTCAGGTATTCCTGACTTCAGGGTCAGTGCTTTGTCCACTGTGCCATCTAGCTGTCCCTCCAAATCATCTTTTTAAAGGATTCTCTTTTGAAAGCCAGGTAGTTGGAGAACGTTAGATAATATGGCTAAAGGTGAAAACAAGTGTGGATGGGGCTTTTGCAGTGGTCAAAGAGGGAATTTCACTCTTGTCCCTTTTACCCCAAAATGAGAAATCCATCTGTCAGTTAGAAAGTCAATTTGAAGGAAAGGGACAGTGACCTGAGTGAAGAAGCAGCTTCAAGGAATATGGCTTTTAGCATCAGAGATTATAGGGTTGAGCAAGCCCTGGAAGTTCAGCTGAGTAACCCATCAAGCACAGATATTGTACTTAAAGAGAGCTGTATGAGGACTCTAGGAAGAAAAAAGCTATTCAATATAAGAATTTGTAAGCTGGTCCTCTTTTGCCTCTGGCTGCTCATCCATCTTTTGGTGTCTCACCTCTCACTTGTGGCTCTAAGAAGCTATATAGCATGAACAGCTACCATATCCCAGTAGAACCTTCTTGGCAAACTGGTTAAACCAGGTTGAGGGTACCCACTGAGTCTCAAACCCTTCAGTGAGTAGGAGACTCAAGATGAGGGGGAGATCAGACATCCTAGTTCCTAGCTCCTTCTGCCTTCAAAAATTTATGGCACTACCCCTTCTAAAATAGTCCAAAAGATAAGACTATCTGGGATAACTCATTGACATCTTTACTTCTGTTTATTCAAACATCCTGACTCTGGCTTTTAGTAGCCTCTCCCATCCTGAGAAACTTTCCACTCTCAATGTTCTGACTCTGCCCCTGCCTTGGTCTACCCCTGTAGCTGAGCTATGTGGATATATATGTCATTGAGAACTCACATTCACCATTGGATACTTTGAGACGAGAGTCCTGTCCAATCAATCATACTCTTCAATTAATAAAATATTTAAAAAACTCTCTAATCTATATCTTGTCTCACTCAGTTTCTCCGGCATTACAACCCCTACTTCCTGGTCAAGGGGCAAAGTTTTCTTGTAATTATAATACCATTATAAGTGGACTAAATTCTAAGTGAATTTAGCAGACTGCTAAGAGAGAGAACATATCTTTATCCAACTTTCTATCATTGATGTCCTAATTATATGGCCCAGAGGTAGGGCCAAGGCCATGGTTTTCACTGATCAGATAAACAGTTCTCAATGAATTGAGGAGTATATTCGGAATCAGACAAATTATTCTTATATTGGGAATGTGGGAAGTCCCTGAGGCAGATTCTAAAGTCAGCATTTTTTTTCCCCAGTTTACGAAAAATGCTGATTTTGGGTACATTTGTGTCCTTTCCTTTTGTCTTTTTTTCTTTTTTAGGGAAAGTGCCTAGTAGCAGTATTGCAAAGAGTAGACATAATTAAGTGGCTTTGGGGTTATAGTTCCAAATTGTCTTCCATAATGATTGGACTTTTTCACAACCACTAGTGGGTGTTACTGAATCTCTCCAACAATTCTCATTTTCCTTTTGGGGGCATCTTTTTTTTTTTTTTTTTTTTTAAATTTCCTTCATTAGTAATAATTTGGCTCAGTCTTTCATATGATTTAATTTAATAGCTTAAATTTCTTGTTTTGAGACTGTTTATTCATGTCCTTTGACCATTTATTGAATGGGGAAGAGATCTCATTCCTTTGTATTTATATCAAATCTCTAGGTATCTTAAAAAGATTTTTATCAAAGAAATTTGTTACAAAAATTTTCTTCTCTGTAAATTGTTTTCCTTTAAATTCTTGTTTATATTTATTTTGAATCTGTAAAAGTTCTACAACTTTATATAATTGAACTTTTCTCATTTGTTTCCTTTGATTTTCTGTATCACTTTCTAAAAATTAAATTTGGCCAAGAATTCTTTCCTTTTCCTTAGTTATGAACAGTCTCTTCTTCCATGCTCCTTTAATTTATTTATGATATGATCTTTTATATCTAGATTATATAGCCATTTGGAGTTTATTGTGGTAGATAATATGAGCTGTGTTGCTCTAAACTTATTTTCTGCCAGACTACTTTCCAGTTTACCCATTAGTTTTTGTCAGATAAATAGAACTTAGCTCAGTAGTTGGTGTCTTTGGGGTATTAAACACTGAAATTGGGATATTAAACACTGAAATTGCTTTTGGTTCTTGTTTACCTAATCTATTGATCAACATTTTTAGGCTCCTTCTTTCTTGAAGAGTTTCTTTCTCCTCCTCCCACTAAATTCCTTAAGATTCCTGAACTTTTTTCCCTCCAAATGACTATAGTTATTTTGTCCAGTTCTGCAAAGTAACCTTTTGGTAATTTGATATGTAACTGAATTTATATATTAATTTGGATTAATAGATTAGGATGGCCTTTTATATTATATTAGAAATGTCCAATAAGAAACTATTACTACGTCTCCAATAATTTGTTTTTAAGTGTTTTGTCATTATATTCTTATAAGTCCTTAGGTGTGTCTTGTTAGATGGATTCCAGATATTATATGCATCCTGATAGTTCTTTTGAATGGCATTCCCTTTTCTACATCTGGGATTTGTTGGTAATATACAGAATGGATGATATTTTGCATATTTATTTTATATCTTGCTACTTTCATGAAATTATTGTTCCAGTGAATTTCAGTTCTATTTAATTTTCTCATACTGTTCTACTAAGTGTTTTAACTTTCTTCTTTACATATTCTTAATCTCTAAATTTTTCAGCATTTATTGGACTATATCTATCAATAATGATAGTAGCATTTCTCCACTATAGATAGTGCTAGTTTGTGATTTTTATTAAATGGAATAAAAGGGTGAAAAACGATTTATTAAGTACTTATTATGTGCTAAGCACTGGAGAAGCAAGCAGTGCTTGACTTCAGGGGGATTACATTCTAAAAGGAGGGAACACATATAGAGGAGTGGTGGCCCAAGAGGAGCACTTTGATCCAAAAAGTTAAAATTTTGGTGAACTGGGTGGTGGATAGACAGGTGGGGCATAATTGTTGTTATTTGACTATGACAAGAGGAAGGAAATGTCAGGACTTGCAAGTGAATTGGATTTAAATGATGGAAGACTAAACAAAGTCAACAGTCTCACTCTCTCCTTTGGAGCCATCTGGGTCCAGTGGCAAGATATAGATCGGAGATGACTAGAGATGGCTTTGTTGTTTTCCAGCTGAGGTCTTAGTTTGTCTGTGGCAATGCCCATTGAATAATTAAGGCTAGATAAAAAATGAAGTAAAACCCAGAGAAGGAACACTGGGAACTGAGTGTAAAATGTCTGCACTATTGTCTTTCTACTCAGATTACTTATACCTTCGGAATCCAATTCTTACAGTGCAACAAGAAATTTGGTTTTACACACAGATATTGTATCTAGGATATACTGTAACACATTTATTATGTATGGGATTGCCTGCCATCTAGGGGAGGGAGTAGAGGGAGGGAGGGGAAAATTTGGAAAAGTGAATACAAGGGATAATGTTGTTAAAAAAAAATTACCCATGCATATTTACTGTCAAAAAATTATAATTATAAAATTAATTTTAAAAAAAGAAAGAAAAAGAAATGAAGTAAAGAATGACCTCTTTCACCTAGTCAAAAAAAAGCAATCTAGGGAGAGAAGATCCTCAAACAATTGTTATTTATATTCACTTTGAGCTATCAGAGCCAAACAATGACCAAGTGAGGCTCACATTGGGACTCATTGTTGACCAATCCATGAGAACTAGAGTGATTTGGGCTTAAGGCATGGTTCATTTAAAAAAAAAAAAAAAGAAAGAAAGAAAGAAAGAAAAAAGAAAAGAAAAGAAATCTATCCCATAAGTCCTAAAATATCTTGCTATCAAAATTTATATTCCTTTGGGCAGACTACTCACAGGTAAGGATTGATGTGGATCAAGGGAAGGAAGGAAAAGAAGGAGGGAGAGAGGGAGGGAGGGAGGGGAGAAAGGAAGAAGGGACAGAGGGAAGGAAGAAACTTTGTTGCCCAACTGGACTGGCCAGTTGAGTCCACAGTGGAGTTGCTACTATTACTCACAGGTAGTTATTTGTCCTTCATTCCCAAAGAGCGCCATGATATCAGGAAAGAGATGTCATGACTTGCAACTGAATTGGATATAAGTGAAGGAGGGCTGTACAAAGTCACCAGCTTTACTCTCTCTTCCAGAGACAACTTGGTGTGATATAAGGGACTAGATTAAATCACCCAGGGACAATACCACAGTTGATTTGATCATGGTTTGGGGGTGGGGTGGGGTGGGGTGGGAGGCAGTCAGACTGAGACAGAAAAGACAGAAAAGGAAGTGAAATAAAACAAAGCTGAAACTTTCCTGAAATAGCGAAAAGTTTCTCTAAGGGATAATCTCTCCTGTATTTCTAGTCCGATATTCCAACTCCTGCTATAAATCATGGGGGAGCATTCTCCATATCTAATATCAGTAAAGACCCATTATGTTATCTTCATGGTGTCATATTAATACTCTAATCTCAGTCTCTCACCTGGGACTCCAGGCTACTGACCTGAGAAAACTCATCATGTTTAACTTCATCGCATCATGTTACCCCTCTTCTTATCTCATCATCACTTTCTGACATTAGGTTTGAAAAGAGCAATCATTCAACTCTACTGTTCCTCAAAAATGTGCCTATCAATTGTCTCATGATTCAATACACCATCTTTGTCCAGTAACACTCTCCCTTATAGCACTTCTTTAGAATATAAGGTCCTCGAATTTAGAGACCATGTCTCTTGTTTGTATATCCATTAGTTAGTACAATGAAATAAAATAATTATTTACTTAAATGCATTTTCATTCATTGATTCATTCTAAACTTTATGTTTTTTTATATTGTTTTCAGTTATTGTCATTCAGTCATGAATGGGACCAGGTGAAGATTTCTCAAAAAGTCTATGAGATGGAGTGGATTAGATCCAAGGCCTAAATTTCAGGAAGTCATATGATTTCTGTTCTCTGAGGGCTGTTGGGCAAAAAAGGTCAGACCCTAGTTACATGGAAGTTACATGATTACAGGAAGTAGACAGAACATTGCTGACCATTAGTCAATGGTTACTTCCTTTTCAGTCCATCCAATGAATACAAGTCTTTTGCTATTTAACCAAATTCACCATTTCTACTAGGCCAGGCACAATGCTGGGAGATGGGAGCTGAAAGTTTCTGGATCTGCTCAGCAATTGTGCTTGGACCTCATCTTTCTTTCTTTTCTTTTTTTTTTTTTTTTTTTTTTAATTAATTTTATAATTGTAACATTTTTTTGACAGTACATATGCATAGGTAATTTTTTACAACATTATCCCTTGAACTCCCTTCTGTTCCGAATTTTTCCCCTCCTTCCCTCCACCCCCTCCTCTAGATGGCAGGCTTTCCCATACATATTAAATATGTTATAGTATATCCTAGGTACAATATATATGTGTACAACTGAATTTTGTTGTTGTTGTTGTTGCAAAGGAGGAATTGGATTCGGAAGGTAAAAATAATCTGGGGAGAAAAACAAAAAAAAGCTAACAGTTTACACTCATTTCCCAGTGTTCCTTTTCTGGATGTTGCTGATCCTGTCCATCATTGATCAATTGGAATTGGATTATATCTTCTCTATGTTGAAGATATCCACTTCCATCAGAATACATCCTCATACAGTATTGTTGTTGAAGTGTATAATGATCTCCTGGTTCTGCTCATTTCACTCAGCATCAGTTGATGTAAGTCTCTCCAAGCCTCTCTGTATTCATCGTGTTGGTCATTTCTTCCAGAACAATAATATTCCATAACATTCATATATCATAATTTACCCAACCATTCTCCAATTGATGACATCCATTCATCTTCCAGTTTCTAGCCACAACAAAAAGGGCTGCCACAAACATTTGGCAAATACAGGTCCCTTTCCCTTCTTTAGTATTTCCTTGGGATATAAGCCCAGTAGTAGCACTGCTGGGTTAAAGGGTATGCACAGTTTGATAACTTTTTGGGCATAATTCCAGAATGGTTGGATTCTTTCACAACTCCACCAACAATGTTATTAGTGTCCAGTTTTCCCACATCCCCTCCAACATTCATCATTATTTGTTCCTGTCATCTTAGCCAATCTGACAGGTACGTAGTGGTATCTCAGAGTTTGGACCTCTTCTTTCAAGGACCATATAAGTGCTTACTGTTTGTATCTGAAGATATCTCTGAATACTCAGTTTGTACTCACACAATCATGTCTAACTCTTTGTGACCTCATTTGGGTTTTTTAAGAAAGATACTGGAGTGGTTTTCCATTTCCTTTTCCAGCTCATTTTACAAATTAAGAAACTAAAGGCAAGTTGAATATATATACACATACACACATTATATATGCACATATACATATGTGTGTTGAGTAATGTAGTGTCTTTTAAAGAGATTTCAGATTATATGTCATTTTCTCAAAATTTTTCTTATAAATGAATATCTGAATTTAAGACAGTGAGATTATAAAAGAGCTTTTTTGCATTATAATAATGTTAGTTACAAAAAAAGTTTCTTTAATGATTTGTAGTTTGAATAAAGTGAGCACACTATTATATGTTTATTGTAAAAACTTAAATAATGCTGATGTGGTAGGATAATATCACATTCTTTATCAGCAAATTATATCTGTATTGTGAAACTTAAGTAATGATGTCCCCTTTTATAATGTGTATCTACTCTTAAGTATTTGTTTTTATTTATTCTTTGTACTATGTTAGTTTTAATAAATGTTTGATATATCATTTAGTGTAAAGATATCTACATTTATCTAATTGTCATATCTATGTTTCCTACAGTGCCTTGCAGGTCATAGTCATTCAATACATATTTGTTAATTAAAGAATAAATAATGCAATGAAACAGTGGGGGGAGGAGAAAAAAGAACTGGCAAAAAGGATTAAATGACTTACCTGGTTCACACAGGTAGTCAATGTCTAGGACTAAATTTGAATTTTGCCTGTGCCTCAGCTCTCCTCAACAATGAGATGATTCAAATTGGGTGGTATGGCAAACCCAATTCAAAAATACTCAGATATATCTCAAGTGAAGAATAGAAGTTTTATTTTAGAATCTCTCAAGAAAGGAATGGTCATTCACTGCAGTTTACCAGTGAAGGGAAGTGAATTTTCACAGAATTTACAAGGGGTTATATAGTCATAATCTATGACATTCCCTTCTCTCTTCTCACCAGTTAATTCTCTTGTTCATGGAAATAGCATGAATTTGCTAAATTCCAGTCAGGCCCATATGGTTTACCTAAATTTTATGATGGTCAGTTTTACTGTTTGCAAGTGTGTTTTCCTAAGCTTATGGGTTTATGGTGGTCAATTTCATAAGTTGTAAATCTGTTTACTTGATCCAGTATGAGCATCCTATTTCATTTTCCTAAACTTCTCATAAACTACATCTAAATTATAGGTTTAATCTTAATAATTTTATAAAAAACCATATAATCTCCCACAATAAGGAGATTTGTTTAGAGGTAAGCAATTAATTAAGCTAGGATAACCAAGGAGACTTAATTTATCTCAGATATACTCAATCAACAAAAAGAGATTAGCCAATTTATAGGCCTTTCATAATATCTCCAGGCCATTAATTAGATTCTTCTTTAAGCAGTTAAGTAAAGTAAAGTAAAGGTCCTGGAGATTAACTCAGATATCTCTTTTTGAAGACCAAGGCTTTTGTTCTCCTTCCCAGTCTTAAGGAAACAGACCTTTGAAATTGGGTCTGGAATTATCAAATAACTATTCTGAAATGTCTTCAGTTTCCCATTACACTCAAAACCAATTCCAATTGTTCAGTGATGAAGAAAACCATCTATAGTCAAAGATCATAGAAGCTGAATGTGGACCACCACATAGCATTCTCATTCTTTCTATTGTTGTTTGCTTGCATTTTTTCCCCAATTTTTTTTTCTTCTTCATCCGATTTTTCTTGTGCAGCAAGATATATGTATGTATGTACGTATGTATGTATGTATGTATGTATATACGTATGTATTGTATTTAACACATATTTTAACATTAACATATATTGGACTACTTGCCATCTAGGGAAGGGGGTGGGGGATAGGAAGGGATAATTTAGAACAGAAGGCTTTGCAAGGGTCAGTGTTGAAAAATTAATTATGCATATGTTTTGTTAACAAAAAGCTTTAATAAAAAAAAAAAAAGAAATTTGTGCCTCAGGGTGAACATAGACTGGTGAAAAATCAAGAAAACTTGGGGCAGAACAAGGGTCCTCCTGATACAACTCAAGAAAATCTGAAGAAACACCCCAGGTTTGGAGATTAACCTGTCTGAAGTCCAAAAACCTCAAGGATAGCACAGAATAAACATCAAGTGGGGACCCCTCAGGCTATGTAGGTGAGGCTGGAGTCTCTGCAGGAACCACAGAGATTTTCACTTTGAGTTGGGTTTGAGGATTTGAGTCAGAGAAGATTGAAGAAACTTGATTGATCGAGAATGCCCCACCCAGCAGTGCTGCAGAAAAGCAGCCCTGGATGAAAAGGAAACAGCAAACCCATGAGTGCAGAAGGTATGGATTAGGGATGCTGCTAACTTTAGTCACTTGTAAGAAGGAGCTACTCCTGCAAGGAGGTTTGGGATTCCGGGTCAGAGGGAAGAGCTGAAGGGAAGCTTGAAGCACCATCCCCCAAACCCATGGTAAGAGGTGCTTATACTACTACCTCTTATTAAAAAACAGTGAACCAGCAAAGAGGAAAGTACCCACCATTAAAAGATATTACAGGAATAGGGAAGAGCAGGATTCATCTTCAGAGGAAGATATTTTAGTTAAAAAAAAAAAAAAAAGCTACCTCACAGAGTAATGTGAAATAGCTCCCTATCCAGAGAGAATTTATAGAAGAACTCAAAAAAGAATTTAAAAATCAAATGAGCAACATTGAGGAAACACATACTAAACTAAAAACCACCTAAGAAAAATAAGATTATGAAAAAAAGTTAACCAACTAGAAAAAAGATGTACAGAGTCTCAAAGACAAAAATAATTCTTTGAAAATTAGAATTGGGCAAGGGGAAATCAGTTATGAAAGACCAAGAAATAACAAAACAGATTATAAAGAATGAGAAAATAGAACAGAATGTGAAACATCTTAAAAAAAAAAACAGATCTGGAAAACAGATCAAAAAGAGAAAATATAAAAATAATTGGATTGTCAGAAAGTTATGACCAAAAAGAGAACCTTGACACAATAATGCAGGAAATAATCCAAGAAAATTGCCTTGGAGTCATAAAACAGGGTTTGGGGGTGTGGGGAGTAGAAATAGAAGAAATTCACCTATCACTATCTCAAACAGACCCTTTTTGGAAAACACATAGGAATATTATTGCCAAATTTCCAAACCCCTAGATCAAAGAGAAACTTTTTCAAGAAACAAGAAAAAACAAAACAAAACAAAACAAAACAAAACAAAAAAACAATTCAAATATTCTGGGAGCTACAATTAGAATTGTACAAGACTTGTCAGCAGTTATATAAAAGACCACAGATCCTGGAATCCTATCTACTGACAATGAAAAGAACTAAGCCTGGTGCCAAATATATCATATTCAGCAAAATAATCTATAATTTTGAATGAGAAAAAAATGGACAATCAATGAACTTATGAACTTGCAAATTTTCAGGACTTT
Organism: Sminthopsis crassicaudata; assembly: GCF_048593235.1. Taxonomy (NCBI): domain Eukaryota; kingdom Metazoa; phylum Chordata; class Mammalia; order Dasyuromorphia; family Dasyuridae; genus Sminthopsis; species Sminthopsis crassicaudata. The sequence continues at coordinate 313,006,449 of NC_133620.1, read as the reverse complement.
CTATCCACCAAACCCAAACTTATTAGAAAATTTAACATATATAAGAGCCAATATCAAAGATCAATTTTAAAGAATTCAACATAGACAAACTGTTTAAACATGGACAAATTGTTAAATTTTTTTACATGGGAATGAATATATACTATATGTTTAAGATTCACATCAACAATAGGATAGATCAAAATAAAAACTGTCAAAGTTAAGATGAAAATAGTAATCATGTTATACAAATAAAGTGCAGAGGAAGAATAGACACAGAGACATTAAAAAGAGGAGGAGGGCTCATAGTTCTGAAAACTTACTTATATCAGGAATGGATTCAATAGGCAACACTACATATATACCATGAAGAGTATAGCACTCTCCAAAATCTATATAGAAATAAAAGGAATGGGATTGGTGGATGGAGAAGCAAAGGGTGAGAGAAGAAGACAAGGGAGGGATCATTGGGTAGAGGGAGGTGAACTAAAAGCAAGGCAAGTTATGGAACAAAATTTAATTAAAAAGTCAGCAAGGATAGGTGTGTATGTGGGGGGGTGTATGTATGTACAGATCTATATATGTATACATAAAAATAGTTTTTCTTAACTGTAGCTTGTTTGGGGGAGGGATAAAAGGGGGAAAAAGGAATAAGGTGCATAGCAGAGAACCAAAAAACAATTTACAAGGAAGAAAGATAAAAATGGGCATTCATGAATATAATTTCTTCTATTAATATATACTTTCTTGATGTGGTAATTGGTTGTTATATATTTTGAATCCTCTTTGATGTTCTGTTGGACACATGCCCATGTTCTCTTTTGTTTTGTTTTATTTTGTTTGCATTCCTTTTCTGTTTTTTTCAAATAAAATAAATTTTTAAAAAAGAATGCAATTTCTTTGCTTATCTCTTTTAACCATGGTTATTTCTGTGTTGCCTTGTCTGATATCTATAAGGAGAATTGTGTATCTACACAGGTATTGAATGTGCTTTTTACTAAATAGATTCCCAGATATTTTAGACATTTATTTTTTATGGCAGTTGGGTTTAAGTGACTTGTCCAAAGTCACGAAGCTAGGAAATGTTGAGTGTCTCAGGTCAAATTTGAACTCAGTTCCTCCTGACTTCAGGGCTGGTGCTCTATTGACTGTGCCAACTACCTGCCCCTATTTTAGACATTTTATAATTATTTTAAATATGGTTTTCCTTGTTATTATTCCCTACTGCTATTTGGATATATGGTTGATTTTTTTTCAGATTTTTTAATTATTATATATTACTGAAGCTATGAATTATTTTAGTTGTTCTTTACTGATTTTCAAGGATCATCTAAATAAACCATCATGTAATTGGGAATTGGGAATTTTTTTTCTTTTTTCACTTGTCTATTGATATTGAAAATTTTTATTTTTGTTTTGTTCAATATTATGATTACAGCTTTCACTCTTTTGGATCCACTTCCTAAGTGGCAAATTTTCAGTCTATGTCTTTTTTAATGTGCTTCTTGCATTCAACTGACTGGTGTTGAGATGAGTGGAGCAATGTTTTAGCATCTATTTTGCAGCCCTTATTTTTGGTTGGATTTTTTGCTTCATTCATATTAAGGTTATATAAAAGTTAATTCTGTATACTTCCATGTATATTTTATATTCTTTTTATTCCTTTTTAAATATCTGCCAATGCTTTTTTCCTACAATTAGTTTTGCAATAATACAACTCTATTCCTATAGATTCCTATAATTTACTCATGCCATACTCTCATTTGCCTGCCCAATTTGCATAGTTTACTAATGCAATAAGTATTTTGATCTCATTCTGTCAGAGAAAAGCCAGTTTTGTTTTTCCCTCAGAAAAATGTAATGAGTTGAGGTATCACCTCAAGTCCCCATTCTCTTCTGTTTCCTCTACTATTAACAGCCAATAACCAGGATCCCAGTTCTATTTAACAAATATCAATTATTTTTATGAAGGAAATTTTACTTTGAAAGTATAAGCAAGAATAAAAATGCAAAAAATTCCTTCCAATTATGTCATTACACATTCTCCTTTATATCATCTTGGCCTCAGGGTTGAGTGGGCTCTGACTTAATGAATTTAGCATTAGTCCCATCAAGTTCATATCCAAATGCAATATTGTTTTGGAATGAATTTTTGTCTCAGCTACTACTGAACTGAATCCTGAAGGCTACTCCTCAATCTTCAGGGTATTTTTTTTCTGGAAAGAATGAGTCCAAAAACATTATGGACTCTGTTCCCAAGCCTGTTCCCAAGTTCACTCTCCTGACTTCTCAGATTTCACAATCACCAGATAAGACAAAAAATGAAGGCTAGCATTCATAGATCATATATAAGCCTCAGATGAGGCTGGCCTGAAACATCATTGTTTTTTCTCTCACATAATATTAAGACAGGAATAAAGAAGTTAGACCAAAGAGAAGGATTTTTTAATGGATTAGTGTTTTCTAAATGTGTCCCAGTTCTGATCACCCAGCCAATCAAAAAAAAAAAAAAAAAAAAAAAAAGAGTTCTTCAGCATGTTTTTACAAGATTCAGTTGCTGAATATTTTTGCATGCTCTCTGAGGTATTTCTAGCACATGTCATCACCACAACTCTCTGGAAGCAGACTTTCCCAGCCTATTCCACAAGAAGGATTGGGATAGTTGAGCAAACTGATACCTGTTTACCAATCTCTTGTTAAACCCACATTATTGATTTCCTTTTTTTTTTTTTTCATTCATTTAGTTATCAATTTCCTCTTTTTTTATCTTTGTCTTTCCCTTGCCACTTAAGTAGTTGGCTCAAAATTATTCATTCTCTCTTATTCACTTATTTCTTATATTTTTTAGTTTTCTTTTAATGTACTTTTTTTCTAAGAAGCTTTTATTTGTGATTCTCTTTGTTTTATTGGAATATTGAATCATCTAGTCCCCTTCCAGAGGAAGTCTTTCATTATCCCCCTTAATTCTTCTGTCTTCCCTTTACTGATTATGCCCTATTTATCCTGTATATTTTAGAGACAGGTAGGTGGTATAGGGGATAAAAACCTGGACTAAGATATTCAGTTTCAAATGAAAACAATTGCAAAATGCTTAACACCATGCCTGGCACAGAGTGAGTGTTATATGAATGTTTATTATTATATAGATTTTTTTGTAAATAAGTAAATAATTGTTTTCATGTTGTCTTCCCCATTGACTGTTAGCTTCTTAATAGCAAAGATTTTCTTTATGTTCCTGTTTAGCATAGTGCTTGGCACATAGTAAGTACTTAGTAAATGTTTATTGACTGACTTTTAAATATTTGCTGGCTTATTTCTGAAGGGAACTGCACTCAACTTTAATGATTTCATATCAACATATATTCTGGAAAATGTAAACTCTACACAAATTTTCTTTTTTTTTTTTTTCCCTCTGTGGCTGCATGTGCATGCACACGCGCGAGTGCACACACACACACACACACACACACACACACACACAGAAGAAAATTTAGATTTGTCTGCATGTAAAAGAGGGTAAGGACATCAAATAGTTCAGATATTCTGTCCAATGGATATAAGAGATCATGTATTGCCTAACAAAGCTAGAGATGAGCAGCAGCATGTGACAAAGTGCTTTAATGCAAGCCCCCTGATTCCTCTCCACTTACAGGCATATTTTCTTATTAAAATCCTTCCCTATTCAAAAGATAGTCTACAGCAAAAATGGAAACTGAATAGCCTTAAAGTTGGAGAAATTCTCTCTTTCCTTCTGAACTACAGAAAAGCTTGGCTTACTCTGGGTTTGATCACATTAACATTGTATTACATTATATTGATACACAGAAAAGCTTCCAGTTAAAATAATGAAGTGAAATAGATCCAGTTTTCCCCTCATAATCTCCAGCAAATATTTGCAAGGGCCCCTGATATAGTAATGGTAAAGAAACCTAAAAAAGTACAAAATAAGCTCCTCTATTATGAAAAGAAGGTCAAAAGACTGAAGAAGCAAGTAAGGTGAGCAAAAACTGATAATTCAGGGCAAGTATAGGTAAACTCAGAAGCAGCAGAGGCAAGGAGAAGGTTTCACCAAGAAAAACAGGATGACCTACCTAGGCTGGAATCTACTGGAGGTGTGGAAAGAAGAGAAGCCAGCAAAAATAAATGGATCTGAAGGCAGTCAATACTCTGAACTGGTTTTCTACAAGCCAATTTCAGCTCAAGAAAATGAAGAAGCAGGAAAGGCCAGAGAAGTTGACTTCAATTTCAGAACCTAGTCCAAAACTGCACTGGGAAGCCAGTCGACAATCTGAGTATCCGTGTTACAATCCCCAGAACCTGGGGTCTCTCAGAACAGGAAGAACAGAAACAGCTCCCAAAGGTCTTTATGGAGGAAGACAGGGCCCAGTCATACACTCTTCAGAGCACATACAAGGCGGGAGACAGGGCTAATTTATCAACAGGGTTCCAGCAGCGGGTAGAGCAATGTAGAAGGTCTGAGGTCAATGTGGCCTTCAATGTTTTACTATGTCCTCCACAGCAGAGGATTAAAAACAACTTCCCGGTAAGGATCAGGCAAAGAGTAGATGTCAGACACAGATGAATATCCAAACCCACAGTGAATAAATAAGAGATGAAGGCAGAAGCCATGTGCTAAAGCAAAGACATGATTTATACCACCTTTGTCACATTTACCTAGGAACAACATCCAAATTATGTTGTGGACAGGAGCAAACAAAGCCTGCCTAACTTTTCCAAGACTGCCAGAGGGAATAGTTGTAAGTATAAAAAAACGTTACAAAATAAGACCTGGTAACATAAAGAAAACCCCAGACATATCTAAGAAATACCATAGTTTAAGAGCTATCCAAGAGGGAAACTCAGAAGAAGAAAGTAATCCCGTTATAAATAAAACCTGATGGTCTAAGTGTACCTGATCTAAAGCTATATTATATAGCAGCAGTCACCAAAACCATTTGGTATTGGCTAAGAAATACCGGTAGATCAGTGGAACAGATTAGATACAAAGGACAAAAAAGGGTACATCTATAGCAATCTAATCTTTGACAAACCCAAAGATTCCAACATTAGGGATAAAAATTCATTATTCGGAAAAAACTGTTGGGAAAACTGGAAATTAGTATGGCAGAAATTAGATAGATCCACACTTAACACCATATACCAAGATAAGATCAAAATGGGTCCGTGATTTAGGCATAAAGAGGGAGATAATAAATAGATTAGAGGAACAGAGGATAATCTACCTTTCAGACTTGTGGAGGAGGAAGGAATTTATGACCAGAGGAGAACTAGAGATCATTATTGATCACAAAATAGAAGATTTTGATTACATCAAACTAAAAAGTTTCTGTACAAATAAAACTAATGCAAACAAGATTAGAAGGGAAGTAACAAATTGGGAAAATATTTTTAGAAACAAAGGTTCTGACAAAGGTCTCATTTCCAAAATATATAGAGAACTGACCATAATTTATAAGAAACCGAACCATTCTCCAATTGATAAATGGTCAAAGGATATGAACAGACAATTCTCAGAGGAAGAAATTGAAACTATATCCACTCACATGAAAGAGTGTTCCAAATCACTACTGATCAGAGAAATGCAAATTAAGACCACTCTGAGATACCACTACACACCTGTCAGATTGGCTAAGATGACAGGAACAAATAATGATGAATGTTGGAGGGGATGTGGGGAAATTGGGACACTAATACATTGCTGGTGGAGTTGTGAAAGAATCCAGCCATTCTGGAGAGCAATCTGGAATTATGCCCAAAAAGTTATCAAACTGTGCATACCCTTTGACCCAGCAGCGCTACTACTGGGATTATATCCCAAAGAAATACTAAAGAGCGGAAAGAGACATATATGTGCCAAAATGTTTGTGGCAGCTCTTTTTGTTGTAGCTAGAAACTGGAAGATGAATGGATGTCCATCAGTTGGAGAATGGTTGGGTAAATTGTGGTATATAAAGGTTATGGAATATTATTGCTCGGTAAGAAATGACCAGCAGGAGGAATACAGAGAGGCCTGGAGAGACTTAAATCAACTGATGCTGAGTGAAATGAGCAGAACCAGAAGATCACTGTACACTTCAACAACAATACAGTATGAGGATGTATTCTGATGGAAGTGGAAATCTTCAACATAAAGAAAAACCAACTCACTTCCAGTTGATCAATGATGGACAGAGGTAGCTACACCCAGAGAAGAAACACTGGGAAGTGAATGTAAATTGTTAGTACTAATATCTGTCTGCCCAGGTTGCATGTACCTTCGGATTCTAATGTTTATTGTGCAACAAGAAAATGATATTCGCACACATGTATTGTACCTAGACTATATTGTAACACATGTAAAATGTATGGTATTGCCTGTCGTCGGGGGGAGGGAATAGAGGGAAGGGGGGTAATTTGAAAAAATGAATACAAGGGATAATATTATAAAATATATATATATATATAATAAAAAAAAAAAAAGAAAAAAAGAAAATAAATAAATAAATAAATAAAACCTGAAAGGAAAAAAAAAAAAAAAAAGATTTGATTACAAGAATTGTAAGAATAACTAGAAGAAATGAAGGAAAAAATTTTAAGATCAAATTATAAATGAAATGAGGGTGCAAGAAGGGGAGGGAGGAATGGAAGGAGAAAAAATAATTTAGAAGCTAAAACTTTGCTCAAATAGTATACTCCTTGAAAAAAGAAGATAGGTAAGCAGAGATTAGTGACTTTAGAAGTTAACAAGAAATAATAGAATAAAATAAAAGATAGTGAAAAAAGAGAGAGAAAAGAAAATATAAAGAGAGGGGAAGGAATTGATCTGGAAAACAAACATAGGAGAAAAGTTTAAGAAATATCACCCTCTTTGAGTAATCAAAAAATTCAAACACCATATTTAAAAAAGAAAAATGTCCTAAACTATCAAAAACTGGAGGACAATGTGAAAATAGAACATATGCAACAATTATCTCCTGAAAAAATTTCAAATGGAAAATACTCAGGAATGATATGACCCAAATCTAGACTTACTGAGTAATATACTGTAATAGTAATTAGTTTACTTTAAGCCTAGGAGCAATATAATGATCACTCCTCTTCAGTTTAGTTTACTTTATACAAAAAGTTAGGAATACAATCACCCCAAGCCATTCAGTTAGGAAATTTTCTAACATTTAGACAGAAGTTTGGTTTTCTGCCTTAACATGTTTTTATTTATCTCTTGCTAGCCCTTGGCAAAATTCAGGTTGCCAAAAACATATGGGTAAAGAATCAGGAAAATATATTATAGTATCTGTTATAACAAATAAAGATATTAGGGAAAGAGGGAAAAAAAGATTTTTTTTCACCTTTTCTTGGAACTTACTCTAGTCTTTGAGAAGGAGAATTGAACTAGTAGTGATCGGGCATAGCCCCCTTTAAGACTCCTTGTCTGATCTCCAACTTCCTTTGGGACTGACCTTTGATTTACAAGATCTGGTCAAAACCCCAAGGGTAGAGATCAGTATCTGAGCCAGTTTGGGCTTGTACCCAGCCCCCCACTAGATCAGAGCTGGCTTGGGTATTCAGCCCCCATTCTAATGATCTGCTCAGATAACCCAACCCTCAACTATCTGCTCAGGTTTCCCCAAAACAGTTTCTTCCTTATCTGAAAAGCCCGCCAAAAATCTGGCCTTCCAGGAATCAGCCTGAGCTCCGCCCATATGCCCCTTCAAGCAGATAAAAACAGCAAAGGTAGAATCATCCTTTGTCAGAGAGTTGAAAGATGCCAGCAAAAATGCTTTGCATCAGACTCTCTGTCCCGCCGCTTTCTGTGTATATCTTCCTCTGTCTAATGCCTTTTACTAACCAGACTTTAACCTTGCTTCCAAACCTTGCAATAAACATCTTTTATCAATCTAGGTTTTCCGGCCTGTAAATTCATTTACAGGGGATTCTTGCCACCAATAGACCTGATTTAATTTTGTATCCTTGCACTGAATCCTAAGGGGGTTGCAGGGGAGCTCCATGTGACTCCCTGTACCCCAATCCTGCCACTAGACCTCAATTAATCCTATTGAGGTATATACTTCATCATTTGGTTCCCTGTTACCTCATCAGTAGCATCAGTCTAAATCTTCTTCTTCAAGAGGTCTGTAAGGATTATTGGCCCTCCTCAGTATCTCCATTCCTCCATAGCACAATTCTGTTTTCTCTTCTTTTGTTGATTATCACAGCACTTCTTGTTTTTTGTAGTGAAGCACTTACTATTCCCAACCCTTTCTCCACTTCTCAAAATCTTTCTTCTGTTCCAAAGAAGCTCATCCTTTTATATGAGTTATTGAAGGCATGTTCAAGTTTTTTACCCAATTGGAATAGACTTCCTGTTGCATTTTGTTAAAATGTTTTTGATTGATTGAAGAATGTGATCAGGTCTTGCTCACATATAGTGAGTAATTAAGGTTCAATAAATGTACCAGGGCTAAGTGGTTGAGATATGTCCTCATTTGATATCAATGTATCAGGGCTTAGCATATTGACACTTTAAATGAGTGTGGGGTGATTTGATTGATTTACTCAATTTACCTTTCACGTGTCAAAGGAAAAATAGTAGCCAGAAAGGATTTAAGCCCCAAAGAAACACTATCAGGATCACACCAGACTTGGAGCAATAAAGGAGAGAAAAATCTTCAAATATGACATTCCAAACACAAAAGATATAGGATTACAACAAAGAATATACTTGCTCTGCAAAATTGATTATAAAGCCATAGGGATATAAGGGAAGGACATCAATAGCAAAATTCCACATCTTCAAGATGAAAAAAATCTAGATGAGTTGAACTAAGCAAAAATTTTGAAATGCAAAATAAGAGTCAAGTAAAATTTATAAGGTCAATACATTGAAGTATTTGTAAGAATCTAAATGATGATAAAAATCCAAGGGAAAAAAAGACCAATATTTCATGTTTTTAAGATTCACTTTGTTATTGTTCCATCATTTCAGTCATATTCAAATCTACATGACCCCTTTTGCGGTTTTCTTGGTAAAAATACTAGAGTGGTTTGCCATCTCCACCTCATTTTACAGATGAGGAAATGAAGGCAAACAGGGTTAAGTGACTTGCCCAGACTCACATAGCTAGTACATGTCTGAGACCAGAGATCTCAAGAAGATGAGTACTCTTGACTTTAGGCCTGGAACTCTATTCACTAAACCACCTCACTGCCCAAGAGTCACAGAAGTTTAAAAAAAACAAACAACCACCACCAAATAGCATAGTTGTACTTTAGCTCTGTTTATTGAGAAGGAAGGGGAAGGAAAAATGAATACACTGAGTCATAAATAAGGAAGAAGGGGAGAAACTTACCATTTCATATAAATGAGATATGCAGAAGAATATGAAAAGATGGAAGAATGGGACCACACTGTTATAAGAATTGTAGAAAGGCAAATTCTGCTATAGAATTTGATAAGGAAATGTATTAAATCAATAGAGGATACAGCTTGGGGATGGGTAAAAGGGGGAGAGCTGTATAATAGAGAATAAATAGAGTCAGCATTTTAGGCAAGGTCTAGCTTAGGCCAGTTTAGCAATTCAACTTGAATGTTAAAATGCAAAAAAAAAAAAAATTTATGGCAAATCATAAAATACAATAAATAAAACTTTATTAATCATAAGAAATTAAAAGAATACAAATTCTAGTCAAAAATATATGAAATGGCCATTCATCACTCTGCACTGTGATGGACTAGATCCAACATAGCTCAGGTTAAGAAATTATTCCCTATTCTCTGTGAATTTCTCTAGATGCTCTGGTTTGCTTGTTCCCCTATGTACTCACTTAGGTCCATTTTAAACCCTATAGAAAAGACTCATAAAACTTTTCTATATATGGGCAAATAGACATATAGGTTGGTAATTACTATTTTTTTGAATTATGTTCTTTGATATTGATAAAGTTTGAGATCTTTTCTCCCATGAGTTGGGCACTTCCTTGTATGTCAGTCCTTCAATGCTCTTCCAATTGTATTGCCTCCATCATGAAATTCTTCTGTATGTATGCACTTTAAAATGGCAGTGGTTAGCCATTTTCTTCTCAAGTTTATTTGACAGATGAGAAAACATCAGGGATGTCATGACGTGACATAGAAGTGAATTGGATTTAAATGAAGGGTCACCTGCCTCACTTTCTCCTCCTGAAACCTCTGGGTCCAGTGGCCAGAGATAGATCAGGACAAATGGATATAGCCCTGGATACAATGGAGATCTTGACCTTGCTAAGCTAAGGTCTTTAATAGATCTCAGTTTGACGGAAACAATATCTAATCCATGATTTGGATTAGTAATAAAGAAAGAGGCAATGGACCAGACAGCTAGTACATTTCTCAGATTTGAACTCAGGAAAATGAGTCTTCCTGATTCCAGGCCCACGACTCTATCCACTGTGGCATCTAACTGCCCATATGCATATCTAAATAGATGCATGTATATAATGTATGTCTGGTCTATAAGCTGTATGCATGGCATATAAGGGCAATTAAATGGCACAATGGACAGAGCACTAGATCTGGAATGAGAAAGGCTTGAGTTCAAAACCAGCCTCACACCTTTACTAAATATGTTACTCTGGTCAAGTCCCTTAACATCTGTTTATTTCAGTTTCTTCATATGTAAAATGGGGGTGATAATAACACCTGACTCCCAGTTGTGAGGATCAAATGAAATAATAATTTTTAAGTATATTTAAGCACAGTGCCTGGTACATATTAAGTGCTAAATGAGTGTTTGCGATTATTATTATATGTGCTGAATATAATAGATGAATTGCTTCATTGTAAGCAACATTTTCTGACTTTTGTATAAGAAGTTGTTTATACTTGTTCATAATTTTCTAGTTTATAATAATTATTTCTTTAAGTAACATATTATAATTGGATCTCTACAAGTATTGAGTGTATTTTGGTATATTGACTTGCAAATATTTTATGTATTTTGAATAGAATTATCTGTTTCTTATTGCCTCCTAGATTTTATGATAATGATCTAGAGATCCTGTTTATTTCTGTGAGTTTATTTTGTAATATCCAACATTGCTGCAGCTATTAATTATCTCAATTAGTTCTTTTGTTATTCCCTAGGATTTTCTAAGTAAGCTGTCATGAACTCCTCACCTTGTTATAGCTTTGTCTCTTCCTAGTCTATCTTAAGCTTTTAATTTATTTCTTTTGTCTTGTTACTATTATTAGCATTTCTAGAATCATATTAAATTATAGATTATACACATATGTAATACATAATAATATAAACTATAGCAAATAATACCTGTGAGTGTGAGCATCATTCCTTTAATCTTACATTATTGGTTTCTGTTGTATCCTCATTGCATATAATCTTGTTTTAGATATTTTTATCATATTAAAAATAAATCCTTCTGTGACTCTACTCTCTGATAGAGGCTCCCTAACATAAATGAAGGTTTTAGCTTTACAAAGGTTTTTTTCTACTATAATAATAGCTAACAATAATAGGTTCAAATAATTCTTTTTTAATTTCCTTTGGTTTTGTTATGATTTACCTTGTTTATTTTTTATTTTGTTGACTTGATTTTTGTCAGATTACCTACAGACTTATTTTATTAATTTTTCATAGACTAACTTTAATGTTCATTTTGGGTTTATTTGTTGACTTTCTCATTTCTTTAAATGAATAGTCAGTTCATAGTCCTCTCTTTTTCTATTTTATTAATAATTTTCCGCCTCTGTGGATTGCTTTAGTTGTATTCCAGAAATGTTGGTATGTTGTATCAATATTATGATTGTCCACATTATTTTTTAAATGACTTTTTCTTTGGTTTCTTTGGTTTTTTTAGGTTTCCATCATCAAATCTCCATTTAAGTCTTTTTCATTTGTTTGTGTTCTGTTGCATTAACTAATTAAAAATTATACTGGTTTTTTTTGGCCTGTAAAAGACATACTTATTATTTTACCATTTTACATTTATTTGCTATTTCTTTGTACTACTGTACATGATCAATTTTTGTTAAAGTACTATGTTTATTTTTTAATCCATGGCACCAAACTTTGTAATAAGATAATCTCTAAATTTATCACCAATTTGTTCAATTCTACAATTGCTTTTATCTTTCTGTTAAATTAGTCCAATTCTTAAAGTTGGAGAATTATTAATGTTATGTCATGTTATAAATGCTAATTTTTCTTTTGTAAATTTAGATTCTATTTCATTTGGAGCACATTTAATATTAATATTGATTTATTGTGTATGGTTTCTTTAAAGCATAATATAATTTCCTTTTTCCTCTACTTATTGTAAATTTTTCCGCTGTTCAATAGAATGACTTAAACTTTTTTTGTTTTCTAGGATTCACTTGACATGTAACAAATATTCTTCCATCTCTTATTTTATATATACATACATACATATATATACATATATATATACATATATGCATATATATATATATATATATATATATATATATATATATATATATCTTTGCTTTTTAGGTGAACTTTTTATAAGCAATGATAGAGGTGAGTTCCCATCCAATGTGTTGCTCTCATTTTAATGAATTGTTTAATATATTAATATTTAAAATTACAAATTCAATTTTTCTGTCCTTCATTTGTATAGTTCATATTGCCTTTAACTAAGTTTTCATTTTCTTTCTAAGTCAGCTCTTTGTTAATATGATAAGCTTTGTTTCATCTAATTTTATGCAACTCTACTTCCACAGGATCTTTTCTACCTTATTCTACTCACCCTTATTCCACCTTCTGGAATCTCTCAAATCTTTCCCTATTTCAGAAATTTACTAAATTTACTGAGTTATTTCCCTTTTTATTTGGTTATGTAATCCTTTCCCTCTTATCAACTCCTCCTCTCAATTAAATTATTCAAAATCTGCTTTTCTCTCCTCATATTCCAACTTCTTTTGATCATTTTTTCTTCTCTTTTTCTAAGAAGTTCATCGTGTTCTCTTCAATAGTTCTCTTCTCTATATTTCTTATGAATGTTTATTATTTGATTTCTGATCTTATTTCTATTCTTTAATATCATAGTATTTCTGATGGAATTAAAGCTTTTGAAACACTGTTTGGACTACTTCTTCTAGCCAATGATCTTCCCCTGCCTCAGTATATCTTTGGGGATGGATCACGTAAAAATTTTTTTAAAAAGCTACAAGCACTGAAAGTTTCACACACAAAGAGGTTGTGTTAATTTGCCTAATTTAAGCCCTTATTTCCACTGTAAATGTTAGTACCTAAATGAGGGTACTCTCTCCCAGCTAACCTTATTTCTCAGTCCACTGGCTTCAGTAGAATATGGTACAAATACAAGAGGCTTGCATTTATGACCTGGTCATGGCTAAAGTTATTGACAGTCCATGATGACTACAACAAAAAGGAGGTTCACAAGTCAACAAGATCTATTATCAGGAAAAAAATTCTCTGATTAACTGGAAAAGTGCCAATTATTTTCCACAATATGCAAATTCCTCCATTTCATCTTTACATCTTGTATGTAGTGAATAATTCACTTGTTTTTAAATTCTTCCACAGAAGTCCTCCTCTGACACCTCAATATGCAGTGAAGGTAACTGTAATGTAATTGCTTGAAAAGTAAGCCAATTCTTGCCAATGAAGGGCAAGATCTGTCAATTTCTACTCTGCTGGAAAGATTCAGAAATGGTCTTGATGTTATTGATGTTATTGATGGGTCGGTGTTCTGAAATTGACCTAAGTAAGGAGAGGCTTGTCACTAGTAGACTTACTACTCTTCACTTAAGTGATTAATTTTTTGGTTATGGCAACATGTCAAAGAAAAAAAGATGGCTTTGATTCTTTTTTTATAGTGATAATAAAAGAAAGTGAAGGAGAGTGCTAAGTATCACACAGTTATTAGACTGTTTTTATAAACATTACTTTAACTACTGGTGTTCTAAATAGAAGCCTGTTGATACAATAAACAATGAATTAATTGAATTAATAAATCAAATCAATGATGACCTCAGAATATAGAAGGTTGTTAGAGATAAACAGAAGAATGAGTCACAGATTTTCCATGGAGAGATGAAAAAAATTTCACAAAGTGATTTTTAGCATATAATTTGTCTAAAAGGTAGGAAGAAATAATAATTTTATGCAATAGTTGATCATCTCATAGTGCTGCTCTCATGATGAGTATATGCAAAAAGACTAGTATGAAAATAATTGTAGCTTCTGTTCCAACATCTGTTGCAAAGGATAAAGATGAAGAATTCTATGAAGAATGTATTAAGAGGTGTCCATCAATGGGGGAATTACTGAGAATATTGTAATATGATAGTATCCTAAAATATTTTTGTGTCAAAGGAAACAATATCAGGACCTCATAAAAATATTCTTCATTTGAAAAATGAGGAAGTTAGACTAGGTGAGCTCTAATGAACTTCTGAATTCTAAATCTACATACTAATGAAATAATACTTCCCAGTAAAAACAGGTGGGAACAAGGTTTTTCAATGTTGTCAGAAAAAAAAAAAATCCAAGATGTCAGTATATATTGTTTAACTGCTTTTCATTCAAGAGAAGGATCAAGGGGATATATTTGAGGAGAGTGGGGGGACTTTTTTTTTTTAGGCAGGAAAAAAAAAAAGTGAATAAGATCATCCAAACTAAGTAAACAATACTTAACTTCTCCAGGTCTGTTTTCCTTCCCTCTTAAACTGGAGAATGAGTGTGGTGGGTGGACTAGATGGCTTTTTTCCCTTTCAGTTTATATTATGCTTTACACTATACCTACTAATGGGTAATGGGTAAGGGCCACATCTACCAAATGACTTATTCTTTGTCATCTCAAAGAACACAGATATTCACACTGTCAAAAATAGGTATTTCATATGAAGACAATGCTATATTGTGACCCAATAACCTAGTCAGACAAGGGATACGCATTGAGCCCACAGGTTGTATCTTTTCTCTCTAGAACTTTATCTATAGAAATTCCTGGGTTCCACAGTTGCCCCATAAAATTGAGGGAATCCTTGGAATCCCCAAAAGTTTAAACTTAAGAATTCTGGATTGTAGTTTTGAGAAGAAAAACCCAGTCTGTGAATTTGCTCAGGTATAAGAGTATCAGCAGATCAGATGATAACTAGGTTTATTCAACCTATGACCAGACTCTTATGATAGAAGCTGGAGAAATTGTTATACATGTACCTGAACAACATTGCTGATGCCTATCCATGTAACTTGTGTTCTGCAGATAATTATACACATGCATTGATGCAGCTTTTCATGACTACATTCATTGAAGATGCTTCTACTTTCTTATTTTGTTACTCAAGTTTATATGTTTATAACTGTTATCATATATGTACTATAAATACATTTATCAATAAGGTATGAATAGTTTCAATGTTTGATTCTATATACACTTATGCTTACAAATATTTTATTATTATCTAGGTCTATTTATTTTGTTTTCCTCTTTGCTCTTGTTCTAGGAATATCCAGGTATAGCTATGATCTATACATGTAATAAATCATAAAGGTTTATGATCACTAAAGTAGACTGTCCAGACAATATATTTACTTGCAATCCACAGAACCCTGAAATGATTACCTGGGGTGACAAATTAGTAATCCTTATTTTTTAAGTATTGATGTTTGTGACATATAAAGATTATATTACCTCAGGATTTTGTGAGGGATTGCAAAATTTCTAATCCTGGAAAACTTCTCTTTCCTTTCAGAGACTGGAAAAAGTCAAAACATAAACCAGACAAAGCAAATTCCTATTTGAAATGACTTTGGGGGCAGGAACAGAGTCCTGTCAGAGTGTTTATGAGCATAGCTGATCCAGGACCACAACAGAAAACAGAGATGAGCCAGAGAAGAGGCAATGCATGCTTTGCAATGAGGAGCTTATTCCAGCCCACAATGCAAAGCTTCTACTACCACCCCTGATTTTCCATAAATTCCAGAAAGAAAAGTAACCTAACCATTGTTCCTCAGCAGCTGTCAAAGCTGCAAGTCCTTGGAAGTTTCTTTTGTCAAATTTAACTTTAATAACAATGCTATTAAAAATCATAGTTAAATGTTAAAAATGGTGTGCTTGAGTAAGACTGAACTAATACTTGAGTGAAAGTGGGGAGATGGGGTGGAGAGGCCAGATTTGTAACAATCATATAGGAGAAAGACATGTTATCTGCCAGAGTGAGATGTCTCATTTAGGGTGAATTAAAGGAGGAGAGATAAACAGGCAAGGAGGCAGATAGAGAGACAGAGAGAAAAAGACAAAGATTTCATAGACCATTGAACCTAAGGGAAAAAAGTAATTATTTTCTCATGACTATCAAAAACTTATCATCTTTCACTAAAGATTGTTGAAAATACGTTCTTCTGTATATAATTATTTATATTAAAACATTAATTCTGATAATGTACTTTTTAAAAATATAGTAATTATGAAATATAGGTATCCTTCATTTTATTGCACTTTGTAGATATTACATTTTTCACAGATTGGAGGTTTGCGGCAACCTCACATCAAGCAAATCTATCAGTGCCATTTTTCCAGTATCATGTGCTCACGTTTTGTCCTTTATCACACTTCGGTAATTCTCAGAATATTTCAACTTTTTCATTATTATTGAATATATTATGGTGATCTATCTGAGATTATTATTGTAATTGTATTGTGAAGCATGTTCATATATGGCAGCAAAATCAATAAGTGTTGTATATATTCTGACTGTTCCATTTATAGCTGTCTGTCCACCCTTCACCTGGGCTTCCCAATTCCCTGAGACAAACAATACTGAAATTAGGTTTATTAAGCTAAACTTACAGTAGCTTCTAAGAATTCTAGTGAAAGGAAGAGTCAATACAGGGAGAAAACTTTATTGTTATCTTAAGAAATTGCCATAGTTACTCCAACCTTCAGCAACCACCACCCTCATCAGTCAGCAGTAAAATGCTTTACAAACAATAAGCTTATGGCTTGCTGAAGGCTCAGATAATGGTTACCATTTGTTTTAGCATTAAAATATTTTTTAATTAAGGCATGTACAATGACTTTTAGACATAACGTTATTGCACATTTAATAGACTACAGTATAGTGTAAACATGACTTTTAAGTGCACTGGGTAACCAAAAAATTTGTGACTCATTCTATGGCTTTATATTCATTTTATTGCACTAATCTGGAACTGAACCCACAATATCTTCAAGGTATGCCTGTGACCTATAAAATACAGTACACAAAATAAAATTGGTAACCTGCAAAACATTTTTCTTGCTAGTGATTCCCTAGAATTCTATAACCTTTTGTGTTAACCTGTCAATAAAAAACATTGATTTCAAACAATATTCATTTCAGCAAATAAAATTCTTAAAACTAAAACATTTTTTAACATGAATCTTAATTTTCATGGTGTCAGATAGCCTTATGAGTACATTGTGCTTTGTAACACATTGCTGTATCCTAACTTGGTTGCTCTCTGAAATCAAGGGAAAGGTTACTAGGACTGGTTAGGTTTAGACATTACCTCCAATATTCTGTTCCTCATAACTGGTGGGTGGTATTGGATATTACGAAAGATTCATCAACTTGAAATAATCTGTCACAATAAGCAACTTCTACTTCTTGCTCTTGTTGATATCCTTAAGGGTTTCAGTATGGGAGCCTAGCAGAGGGTGTTCTTATTTTATTTTGAGGATGGTCAGTAAGATATCAGCTACTCCACAAACTCATAAGCATATTTTTTTCTTGTACTGCACATAGTCAGAAATGTTTATGGTTAAAAAACATGAAAGTGAAAATAAGGTTACTTATAAAATCATGTGAAGCCTTGAAGTAGCAAAAGCTAAACCCAAGGAATGTTAAAGATCCACTGTACTTTCTTTCATAGGGATTTCTCTATGAAAATGAGTCAAGTGTGATATTCTAATTGGCTGAACAAGTCAGAAACTAGCTATTACCTATGGGTTTGTTTCTTTTTTTTTTTCTTTCTTTCTTTTTTTTCCTGAGGCTAGGGTTAAGTGACTTGCCCAGGGCCACACAGCTAGAAAGTGTTAAGTGTCTGAGACCAGATTTGAACTCGGGTCCTCCTGAATTCAGGGCTGGTGCTCTATCCACTGCATCACCTAGCTGTCCCTATGGGCTTGTTTCAAAGAAAACCACTCTTCATTATTTCACTGGGGGCAGAATGGCATTGATGAGCATTGGAGGAGTAGAGAAAAGTTACATGATAATTTTATTATATATTTTAAAGGAACAATAAGTTGTATAAAATAGATTTGTAGTTTCTGTGAAATCCTCTTTTTATATTCTACTTTGCTTGTTTTATTTTTTAGGTTCAGAATTTAAAAAAAAAAAAAAAAAGAAAGAAAAGAAAAGAAAAGAAATATGCCAGCAAAAAGAAAAGAAAGAAAGGAAGATGTTATGGGTCAAAATTCTGTACTTAAAATAAAGATTATTACAAGGTGCTAACTAAGTGGAATTAATAATACAATGGTTATCTAGTTTAGCATGGTGATTAATACTTTTCTAATTCAGTAATGTACTTAATTCTTAATATAGTTCTACAAGATTCACACCTATGATAATGTAATTAAATTAGAGCATATAAGCTGGGACAAACTCAGGCAGGTTCAGAGCCAGATTCATTCACTTCATATCACAGCACCATGGTGGCTGGCCTCCTGCACTTCCCCCACTGAAACCAAGGTTGGTCTGAAAGGCTCTCCAGAAAGCTGCCCAGCCTCAGGCAAGGAGACAATAAAGAATTTGGACTTTAACACCTGGCTATTCTTGTAGTGATTATTGAACTAAAACTAAGGCTTGGTCTAAGACCTCCAGAAAACTAAGAACATTACATTTTGACATCTGAATGTGGGACTAAGGATTTAAGTCCAGACTGACAAGATCTCCATGGAAAAGTCTCCCATCTTGAGTTCATTGAAAAAGTCTCTATGACCTAGAAATTAGGGTAAGTACAAAAATAGACAAGAAGGAAACTTTGTAAAGGGCTAAAGTAGTTTTTCAGCTGAAATGGAACAAATGTTTAGAAAGGAGCCTTTTCCACTTCAAGGAAAATGTGTCAAAGCATGGTTAGACTAATAAAAAAACCAAGGATTGATTGTAACTTGGGAGCAGATCATTGAACTTTTAGAAACAGTATAACACATATCTCCTTGGTTCTTAAAGGAAAAATAATTAGATCCAGATGAGTGGAAATTAGTAGGAGAGCAACTAAGTGAATATTACAATGATAATAGCCCTGATTCAATTCCTAAATAAACACTGTATATGTATAAACTTAATACTATTGGCTTTAAGGAATTATATAAGTTATAGAATAATGAAAAAGAAGAAACTGTAGGAGGGGAAGGATACTGACAAACTAGGTGAAAAGGATGAAGAATTAGACAAGAATAAAGTTAAGTACAATTCTGATGAAATTAAGGAGTGTGGTGCTTCACAGCAGGAACCATTAGGGCATTCCCCAACTCCTGACCTACCCCCCTCAATTAATCATGGGTGGAGGGAGAAGGAGGAGAGGAAGGGGCAGTAACACAATCACACAATCAGCACCCCCTATGAAGTAGCCTATGACAAGATTACAAAAGGCACTAGTTAGAGCTAAAAAAGAAGGACAGGATATATCTGATTTACAAATAAATGCATATCCGTTATTGAAGAGAAGACTCTTCAGGTCAACAAAGGAGAAGATACATTCCTTTTGATCTGGAAATTATTAAAGATTTGAAAAAAGGTTGCACTCTTTATGGGGCTACACTGTCTTATGCTAAGATGGATTAGAGAATTTGGCTTAGGAAATTTTAACCATTAGTGATTGGAAATCCATAGCAAGGACATGTTTACCTGGATAAAACTTGTTGTGGGCTTTTGGAGTATAGCGAATTATGTATGATACAAGTCCAATAAAATAGGCAAACTGGAGTTAATATACAAATCACCTTTGACCAACTATCAGGTAAATGTCAGTATGCAGACACTTCAGTACAGATTAATTACCCTTTGATAACAAATGAGCAAATTGCTGCTGTTATCAAAGCATGGGGCTCCCTCCCAAGAAAACAAGATGAAGGGGAAGCCTTCACAAAAATAGAGCAAGGTCCAAATAAACCCTTTGCTGATTTTGTGGAAAAGAAAGAAAGAAAGAAAGAAAGAAAGAAAAGAAAGAAAGAAAGAAAGAAAGAAAGAAAGAAAGAAAGAAAGAAAAGAAAGAAAAGAAAAGAAAGAAAGAAAGAAAGAAAGAAAGAAAGAAAGAAAGAAAGAAAGAAAGAAAGAAAGAAAGAAAGAAAGAAAGAAAGAAAGAAAGAAAGAGAAAGAAAGAAAGAAAGAAAGAAAGAGAAGAAAGAAAGAAAGAAAGAAAAGAAAAGAAGAAAGAAAGAAAAGAAAGAAAGAAAGAAGAAGAAAGAAAGAAAGAAAGAGAAACTTCTACCAAGCATAGTGATGATAGTTACTAGGAAGGAGGAAAGGAAGGAAAGGAAGAAAGAAAGAAGGGAAAAAAGGCAGGAAGGAAAGAAGGAAGAAGGAAAGGAAGGAAAGAAAGAAGGAAGGAGGGAAGGAAGGAAGGAGGGAAGGAAGGAAGGAAAGAAGGAAGGAGGGAAGGAAGGAAAGAAAGAGGGAAGGAGGAAAAGTGGAGGTTGAAAATGTTGTGTGTGTGTGTGTGTGTGTGTGTGTGTGTGTGTGAAGAGAAGACTTTGTGATTTTGTGAGTGAGTGAGTGAAAACATAAAACTTAAGATGATAGTATAAAGGAAGGAAGGAGAAGAAGTTCCTCCTTGGTCATTATTCCTCTTTTTCACTATTAAAGTAAATGCTGAAACATTTCACAGAGCTGAACTGATATCCCAGGAGAGTGATTGGAATAGATCAGCTCCTAGAACCATCTTTCCATACTTTCTGTCATCCCCAATCCTATCTTGGGACTGATATCAAACTAAACCTTCACCCCTACTAAAAAACTTTTTTGCACAGGATCTGATCATTTATCATTTCAATAGAGAATAAGATATGAACCATAGCAAACAGCCTAATGACTAATTTAAAACATTTGAAAGAAAGAAAGAAAGAAAGAAAGAAAGAGAAGAAAGAGAAGAAAGAAAGAAAGAAAGAAAGAAAGAAAGAGAAAGAAAGAAAGAAAGAAAGAAAGAAAAAAGGAAAGAAAGAAAAGAAAGAAAGAAAGAAAGAAAAAAAGAAAGAAAGAAAGAAAGAAAGAAAGAAAGAAAGAAAGAAAGAAAGAAAGAAAGAAAGAAAGAAAGAAAGAAAGAGAAACTTCTACCAAGCATAGTGATGATAGTTACTAGGAAGGAGGAAAGAAGGAAAGGAAGAAAGAAAGAAGGAAAAAAAGGCAGGAAGGAAAGAAGGAAGAAGGAAAGGAAGGAAAGAAAGAAGGAAGGAGGGAAGGAAGGAAGGAGGGAAGGAAGGAAGGAAAGAAGGAAGGAGGGAAGGAAGGAAAGAAAGAGGGAAGGAGAAAAGTGGAGGTTGAAAATGTGTGTGTGTGTGTGTGTGTGTGTGTGTGTGTGTGTGTGAAGAGAAGACTTTGTGATTTTGTGAGTGAGTGAGTGAAAACATAAAACTTAAGATGATAGTATAAAGGAAGGAAGGAGAAGAAAGTTCCTCCTTGGTCATTTATTCCTCTTTTTTCACTATTAAAGTAAATGCTGAAACATTTCACAGAGCTGAACTGATATCCCAGGAGAGTGATTGGAATAGATCAGCTCCTAGAACCATCTTTCCATACTTTCTGTCATCCCCAATCCTATCTTGGGACTGATATCAAACTAAACCTTCACCCCTACTAAAAAACTTTTTTGCACAGGATCTGATCATTTATCATTTCAATAGAGAATAAGATATGAACCATAGCAAACAGCCTAATGACTAATTTAAAACATTTATTACAACACTTGAGAGACTTGAAAGCTGCCTCTGCCCTTGATTTTAATAAATGCAGTCATGAAACAGCCGCTTATCAAAGTGACAGAAATTGTGTGGTAAATAGATTATAGCACAGCTGAAATACTGGAAAATGAGATCAGCAAAACAACTTCTTTCCCATTTAAAACACTATATTTCAACATAAAACCACCAAAAAAAAAAAAATGGGTGAGAGGGATCCAAGAAGAAGTGACAGTCTGGATATGGGGGAATTGGCACTCAATGGACAGACACTTCATCAGCTTGGATTGACACAGCACTTCCTAGAGGCAGCTAGGTGGTCCAGTGGATAGAGTGCTGGACCTGAAGTAAGAAAAACTTTAGTTCAGATCTGGTCTCAGACACTAGATATGTGACCTTATTTAAGTCACTCAGTTTCTTCATATAGGAGAATAATGATAAACATCTACCTCCCAGGGTTATTGTAAAGATGAAATAATATTTGTAAAGTATTTTGTAAATCTTAAAATGTTATATAAATGTTAACTATTATCCTCCCTGAATTTAGATTCTTGCCAGGTCTAGCATGCATTAATTTTTTTGAAAATAAGAACTGGTTAAAAATCCTTAATCTAAAGATTTCTAATTTCTTTCTGCTTAGCAACTTGTCCTTTCAGCCCTCATTCTCAGTTGGAGGAAGAATAAAGAAATGTCTCCCTCTGAATTGATATTTTTAAAAAGCAAACAAAAGATAGGTCTGGGGGTGAGCTGGATGGGGCAGGGGGAGAGAGGAATAGGGGTTAGAAGAAGCAATCATAGATTAAATAGTAACGGGATTTTCCCTTTTTTCTCCATTTCTGTCCTTTTCTAACTCCCCAAATTCATTTTCTTGTGAATTCTTTCTCCTTATAGATTTTCAACTAGTTCAGAATGTCTCCTATCACCACTTTCTGCCTTCTATCACCTCCTTCCACGTGTATTTGGAAGAAAGTCCAGAAATGACAGAATTTGAGAGTTGGAAGCCATCGCTTAGACAAAACAAACAACATATTTCACAAACGATTATCCCAGCCCTCTAGTAGACCCTGGAATCTACTGCCTCTGGAGGTAAGTCATCTCATTTTAGGATCGTTCTGTTATGATATCTTTCTTCATATATCAAGCTTAAATTTCCTTCTGCAACTTCCACCCATTGTAGCTGCTTCTTCTATCTGGGGCCAAATAGAATAAGCCTAATCCAGCCTCCATATTACAGGGCTTCAAATATGTAAATTCAATAATTGTACCCCACCACACGGCCTCCCCAAGAAGTTTTCTCTAGACTAAATATATCCATTTCTTTCAATTGATTCTCATATGACATGTGCCCAAGGCTTTTGAACATCCTATTGACCATCTATTGAACATCATCTAATGTCGAATACCTTAAACTGTGGTGCTCAGAACTGAACATCATATTCCAAATGAAATCTGAAAAGGACAAAGATCAAGTCTTTCAGCTCCTTAATTTTGAAAGTTATGTCTCTTCTAATACACCTCAATATTACATTAACTTTTTTTTAGGGAGTGGGGCAGTGCCATATATTGAGTGCCATATTTTGAGCATTGATATATTGAGTTTGCAGTTCATTAAAATCCCCACATATTTTTTAGAATAATTTTTATCTAGGCATAGTTCTCCTTTGCACTTCTGACTTGTTTTTTATAGGTAAGCAGGAGACTGCATTTATCTCTATTGAATATATTTTATAAGATTTAGTCCAAGGCTCTATTCTGTGAAGATCTTTTTGGATGTTGACTGTATTTGTGCCTTTTGTCTTTGTGCCATCTTCATTGATAAAAATAGTAGGCTATAGTCAAGTATGGATAACTGTGGTCCTTCAATAGAAACCTTGTACCATATTGATATTGACTTCTCTTCGAGCCTAGTCATTCAACCAGTTCTGAATCCACTACAATGTATTCTCTAATTCATATTTTTTCAAGTTCTTTACAAGAATATGTACTATGAGATATTTTATCAAGAGTTTTGCTAAAATCTGGATAAACTATTTTCCACAGCATTCTTCTTATCTATTTCTTTAGTAGTCCTTTCCAAAGAAAAAGGAAATTAGATGAGTCTGGCATGATCTGTTCTTGTTGAAGCCATCTTGGCTCTTTTAATCACTATTTTTGTTTTGTCTAAATGCTTGTTAACAATCTCTTTAATGATCCAAGGTGCTCTGCCCAAAGGAATCCAGGAAAAGGTGGAACTTAGAAATGATAAGGGATGATAAGGCAATCAATCTTTGCCCCTCCAGTGACATTCTGAGAATCCCAGAAGCCCCTTTTGTTGAAGCTCTGACAAGTATCTTATCAGTAGAAGAAATTTTCTGGCCTACTGAATTATAGAATCTCAGATTCAGAAGGAATCTTGGAGATCATCTAACAAATTTCTAGTTGAATAGGGGGAACTGGACATATACAAAAAAAAAATTTTTTTTGAAACGGGCTTTAGGAAGAAAAAACCCAGAAATCTAATCCAGGAAGCCCCACTATGTGCAGAACAACAACAACAAAAAAAAGCCCAAAAATACTAATGAGGGGTAGGAATGGGGCAGTTTTTGTCTTTATTTTACAGATGAGGATCTCAGGCACAGAAAGATTAAAATAATTATTAATAATTTTAAAACTTACCTAAAGTTACTCATCTAGGCAATTATTGGAGTCCAGGTCCTATAGTGAGATGACGGATGTGACAACATACCAGGGTCAGGTGGAAAAGTCCTATTTATGAACTCTATGAAGTTTATGAATCAGAGACAAATATATATACCTCAAATGTTCGTAGATTTGATACAAAGTACACTCTTTTAAAATTCCTATACCCTATCAAAATCTACTGTGATGTAAATGATTAAACCCCTTAATCCCCAGATCTTGGTTACTTAGACAGAGATGTAAATAGTTGAGATACCCATCAGAGTAAAGTTTATTGTACCATTGTCTCAGGTATTTTTCTCCCAAATACCTTTAGTCTCCCTGTGGACATTCTTTCCTGTTTTAAATTCAAAGATTTAGCGTTTAATCCAAAGAGTAGTGCTTGCATTTTGCTTCAGTCACTAGATTATTAATTTATTTTATTGACAAGCAGTTTCTGCTATTTCAATAAGGGAGTTTTGGTGAGCCAAGTTACTGTAAGACTCAAAACCTGGAATGGAGTCTTACTTCCTGGCCCTCTACAGACTATAGCAAAGGAGACAAGAGGACCAAAAGAAGAATAGGCAGAAAAATAGAGGTTTTTTTAGTTGGAAGAAGCAAAAAACTTTACCTTCTTTAACATTCAGATTAGTTGATCAACAAGCATTTATTAAGTATTCATATTCCAGAAACTATACTATGGTCTGGGGATATAAAGGTAAAAACATGTACCCTGCCCTAAGGATCTCATATTGTTATGAAAGATTCAATATTTAAATAACTATTTGTACAAAATATGTAGTATAAAAAGAAAATAATTTTAGAAGGAAGTCAATAGCAGAAGGAGAAGAGGATGGTAGAAGGATGGGATTGGGAAAAAATCCTTGGAGAAATCAAGACTTAAATTGAGTCTTAAAGGAAGCCAAAAAGATTAAGATACTAATAGGAAGAACATCCCAGGCAGTGAGGATCAGTCAGTGAAAGTGCAAGAATGCTGGGGAGTATTCTGGAGGAGGCAGAACTAGGAGACCAATGTCCCTAGATTGTTTATGAGGGGAGAAATGATGGTAAGAAGAATAGAACAATAAGAAATGACAACATTGTACTAAACATAGCATTTTATATTTTATTCTAGAAGTAATAGGCAACCACTGGACTTTATTTAGTTGGGGATGAAAGTAGAGACTTAAGGAAAATCACACTGACAGCTAAATTAAGAATGGATTGGAATGGAGAGTCAATTGTTGCCTGACTAGTTCATACCTTCCTGGATCACTGGAACTTTTAGCTTTCTTATTAAGACAACTAAAAGAGAGATATAGAGTAGGGTCTCTCCCTAATTACCTTAATCTGAATTTGTTTTTGCCTATCCTCCCTCAATCTGTAATTCCTTCTAAGGGGAAAGGTAAAGAACATCCATTGGATATTTGGATCCATTGGAGGCCTCTGCCAAAGAAGCTGGTCAGGTTCATTGCATAGGAATATATTTCTCTCTGGCTTACAAGCAATTGCTGACAAAGATTGCCCTGCCTAGTGATACTATGGTGTGCTATAGATAAGACCTACCTTAGGAAGGTGCAATGCACAAAAATCCAAAGGGGAAGCAAACAGTGCTGTAAATATTCTCATTATAATAAAAATTCTTTAAGAAAGAAAATGCCCTAGATCATATAAAATGTGTTTTGACTTTTGGTAGGAGAGGTTTTTGTTTCAGACCTATTAGTTCAATGGTGCAGGGAAATATTTTAAAGAAACTTCCTATGTTCTGATTTACAAAAGCTAAATGCAGCTGCAGCTTTTCAAGAATGTGCCCACTGTGTAAACAGGGTACACTTTAAGAGTACAGGCATGTGTAACTGAGTAGGATGGAAGGAAGGAAGGAAGGAAGGAAGGAAGGAAGGAAGGAAGGAAGGAAGGAAGGAAGGAAGGAAGGAAGGAAGGAAGGAAGGAAGGAAGGAAGGAAGGAAGGAAGGAAGGAAGGAAGGAAGGAAGGAAGGAAGGAAGGAAGAGGGGGAAGGGAGGAGGGGGAAGGAGAGGGGGGAAAGAAGAGAGGGGGGAAGGAGAGGAAGGAAGGAAGGAAGGAAGGAAGGAAGGAAGGAAGGAAGGAAGGAAGGAAGGAAGGAAGGAAGGAAGGAAGGAAGGAAGGAAGGAAGGAAGGAAGGAAGGAAGGAAGGAAGGAAGGAAGGAAGGAAGGAAGGAAGGAAGGAAAAGAGGGAGAGATTGAGGGAAGGCAGGGAGGGAGGCAGGGAGGGAGGGAAAAGAAGGAAGACCCTGAAGCAGGTACCCCTTTTTACTGGAAGCTTAATCTGCCTTTAAGGTGCTACTTGGATTTCACCTGACACTAACACCTCCCCTCCCTCCTCTAATCTAAGTGAGTTTCTTCTCACACTGGCATGGTGCAGGTTCCCAACCTCTGGCAGCAACCCAAGGAAGACTGGCATTTTGATGGAGCTGTTTGAATTTTTTGTAGTCATAGTAACCTGATCTATGGAGCAGAGAGGCAGTGGCTAGGAAACTAAGGGTTGTTATTTGGTTAAGTGACGGGGGGAGGGTGTAACTAAAAATGCTGGGGGGAACTCCTTCTCCAGAGGACTCTGGAAATAAAATCAATTCATATGAGTGATCTGGGGTGATTTGGGCAGGGTTTTGCCTTTTAGCAGAGGAACACACTCTATGACCTCTCTAGGCTGGTCCTTTGTACCACAAGGACTTTCTGATTCCATGTTTGTTCCACTCATCCCCTTCACAGCAATATCCTCCCTGCATTTTCAGAGCAGGAGAAGAAGGGGGAGGGGAGAGAAAAGATCTCTAGATCTGAAAACAGCTGGTGAACATGCTGGAGCTGAGCAGCTAAATAGAAGCAGCAGAAAGCACAAGAAAGGATGCTGTTCCATCACATATCTTAAAAAGAAGGACTTATTCTCACTATGGTTCTTATATTTCCTTACACAGCTCTTGTACTTCAGCTTTTTCTACCCTTACCTCAGAAACGGGGGCAAATAGACCTAATTATTTTTGTTTTGCACAGCTGAGCCCCACAGACTTCCATTTCCTCAGCTGAATGCTCTCATTCTGTTGGTGTCAGGTATGTCTAGGACCTCTGACTGCATTTTCTGTGCAGCAGAAGCTAGTGTCACAACTATTTTCTATCAACAATCTCTCTTTCAACCCCCACACCCTGTCCCCCCAAAACACACACACTCATGCACATGTGCATGCACAGACACACACACACACACACGACACACACACACACACACACACACACCACCTTTTTCTTTTAATGTTTTCCTGAGACTCTAAAAGGGAGAGATGATTGCTAGACTTTGTTGTTTGTCTGGGTCATGGACATCTCAAGAAGAAATAAGGAGTGTATGTATATGGCAACTAAAGAGCACATATTGAAAGTAACCAGGAACCAACAGAAGGATTCATCTACAGCTGATGTCACACGTATATTTTAACCACTATAGACCAGATTGCAGGCACCTAGTTTGGTGCCTGTTCCAGTGTCTAGTGCCAGCTGTGTTGCTCTGAGTTCAAACACAGAGGCAGGAGACTCAGTTTTAACCTGTAACCCTACATGCAAGCCCAAAGTGGAATAACCTGGGCAAGAAACTAGCAATAAAGGGCATTCAACTAGTTCATTTGCCCCTACTCTATAGAACTTCTAAGTCAGCTAACAGGAACTCAGTTGAGCAGCACACTACTGAAACTGAACCACACACAATTCATCAGACCCAACTGGTTTACTAATATGTATAATTTAAAAATAATTTGAGTAGTGCACACTTGTCCAAATGATACAAACTTATGTCAGTCTTTTCTTTTTTGTACTACTGAAATAAAGTAACAAAAAAGAAAAAAAGAAAAAAGAAAATGAGTACTCAGATGAACTGTTAGTGGAGATAGGAATTGGTGCAATCATTCTTGAGAACAATTTGGAGCAATAGACTATTAAAACTATGCACATGGGGAGCTAAGTGGTGAAGTCAGAAGGACCAGGATTCAAATCTGATCTCAAACACTTTACACTTTCTAACTGTGTGACCCTAGGCAACTCACTTAACCCCAATTGTCTTAGGGAAAAAAAATCGTGCACACACTGAGCCAGCAATCCCACTACTTGATCTTTCTTCCCAAAGAAATAAAAGGAAAAGGAAAAACAACCTATATGTACAAACAGTTTTAAAGAATCGTTTTTGTGATGACAAAGAATTGAAATTGGAGAATAACTAAACAAGTTTTGGCATATGATTGTGACATAATACAATTGTACTATAAGAAATAATGAGGAAAACCTGAGAAACTCTTTTATTAAGTACTATTGCAAAGTGAAGTACGCAGAGCCAGGATATCATTAAATGCAATGTTTAGCAATACTGTGATTATTAAGTGTGAAAAACCTAGCTGCTCTGATCTGTATAGTGATTCAAGACAATTCCAAAAGTAACATCATGAAAAATATTATTAACCTCCACAGAGAGAACCAATGAACTCTAAGTATAAATTGAAGTATGATTTTCTTATTTTCTTTCTTTTTTTTCTTTTATTTTGTTATGACTAATAAGGATTTTTTTTTGCATTATTTGACATGTATAATTGATATAGTATTTGCCTTCTCAGTGTGGGGGGAGAGGGAACGGAGAAAGGGAAGTAGAAAATTTTAAACTCAATTTTTAAAAAAGAATATTAAAATAAATAATAATTTTAAAAGAAGGAAGATTATAGAGTAAAGAAGAGAATAAAAAGAAAAAATGGAAGACACTTGTAGATGGTTTT
Organism: Sminthopsis crassicaudata; assembly: GCF_048593235.1. Classification (NCBI taxonomy): domain Eukaryota; kingdom Metazoa; phylum Chordata; class Mammalia; order Dasyuromorphia; family Dasyuridae; genus Sminthopsis; species Sminthopsis crassicaudata. The sequence goes on along the minus strand of NC_133620.1, from coordinate 312,977,109 downwards.
TTTCTAGGACTTTAACAACAAAAGGAAAGAGAGACACTGCTGATTTCCATGAGTTTAGTGAAGTGTTATAAGGCCTGAAAAGACAGAATTGGCCAACTAAAGGACAATTAAGAGAGTCAGGATAAAGGAAATTTTTTTTTCTAATCCCTTTAACAGAATATAATTATGTATGGAATAAATCAGTACCCATAAGAGGCATAATTCATCTATTAGACTGAAAAACTAGGTTGTTACTTTCACAATATTTGTAGAGATAGGAAACTGATACATCATCAATCTGGACATTGGGAGCTATAATGCTATGAGGTGAGGTTTCTGTTTTGATTTGTTTTTTCTAATGTTATTTAATTTTAGATTAATGACCATTTGATCTCCTTAAATAAAAAACAATTTTTGTTCATCAATGTTCTTCATGCCAGAGTATCTGCCTTTGAAGATTCAATGCAACATGATTTTACATGGTTCTTGCTTGATATGCCTTTGATAGATATGCTAATGATATTGACCCTCTTCCTCTATCACAAGGCAAAAAGTTTGTCCTTACTATTCTTGATATCTATTCTATTGGATTGCAGTACCAGTCAGGCTGCTGTCTTGATAACCATTTTCAAGATCTTTGTAGAACATATTCTTCTTGATCATATGTCCCCTTATATCATCACCTCTGATTGAGTCATCCATAATACTTTAATAAAACGAGTTTGGGCCCACTATTTTCACATTTGCTATGTTGTCTATTTTCTATATCATCCTTAGTTAGCTGGCATCATGGAGGATTGGACTGGACTTTTAAAACAACAGCTTTGTAATTATCATGAGAAATTAGGATTGGATTTCTGTCTTCCAAAATCTATGTCTCTCTTAATACTGCTCCAAGAGTTCTTCAGGGGTGTCTTGGATCCAGCTTTCTGAGTTAACTTAGTAGTCTAATTAATGAGGGAAAGGAAAGGGGGAACCCCATTTCTCCACACATAGATAATCCCAATGAGGCGCAGTGTCCTCTGTAAAATGAATTTACAGGCCCGAAAACCTAGATTGATAAATAAAAGGTTATTGTAGAAATTTGGAAGTAAAATTCAGTTATAAAGACTCCAGAGCCAGAGGTGGCCGCTGGCGGGCAGGAACCCTTACATGGCTGGAAGGATACCATGTGTTGGCGGGGAGGGCTCCTGCAAAGAGGGCATTCCGGCTCACCTCTTTTATACCCAAAAGATGATGGGCGGTACCCCTAAGTTCTAGGCGGGCTTTTCAGTTAGCTCAGATCAGGTGAGGGCTGGGGGAAGCTGAGCTGATAGTGGGGGCTGGGCACAGATATTCAAAGGATGCCTTTCACCAGGATTTGTGAATCAAGGTCAGCCATGGGTTGGGCAATTAGAAAGGAATCTTAAAGGGACGTCAAACCCCCCCCCTTTTTTTTTTGACCTTTATAGCTCTTCCTTATTCCACTTTTTGTTCAGCACTGTCAAGGTCTTTAGAAGATGCTATATAGCCTGAAAAAAATGGTTCATTCCCCCCTTAATTGATGTTTCCTTTTCTATGGAAAGGTTAAAATAATATCTTCCTATACAGAGTTGGAGAAGTAAGAGGTAAAATTATTAGGGGTGGTTTCATTTCTAATGATTATGGGGAATTGAAACTCTATTTGTATAATTCTAGTAAGTGACCATTCATAGGGGTAAAAAAAGGGATGTTTTAGATGACTTGGAGGTAATTTTGAGTCACTAAATGAACACGAACTTCATCCAATCCTTATAGAAAAAGAAGTCTAGGATAATTTACTTGTAGGGAAATAGTCCAGGAAGAAAGTAAGTGGTGACTATTCCAGAATGTTAACCTAAAGCTGTATTTTGGCATATCATGATCTTTTCCCCTTGATCTTGAAATATTAGTGCAGAGAGAAGTGAAAAGAAATTGTTTCCAGAACATTTTATCTGAAATTGCAAAATATGATATTAATATTAATATAATGTTCTTTAACACTGGCTTGTACTAATGTAATAAAATGATGGTGCTATTTAAATTAACTTGCACATTTTGCATCTAAAGCAATATTTGTAAGAAAACTCCCTATATAATAAGAACTGCTGAGAAAACTTAAAGAAAATAGTTTGAAAGAATTTAGATTTAGACCGATATTTTAGACTAAACACAACAACAAACTCAAAGGAAAATCCAACCTGAATTAGAAGAGAATCACTACAGATGGTTTCATAGGTAGTAGAAGAATTCTTTCTTTCTCTTTCTTTTTTCTTTTTTGCTTGGTGACCCTATCCCTACTTTTCTTTTCTCTCCCATCTTTCTTCTCTCCCACCTTTCTTCTCTCTCCCATTGGTGAGAGCACCAATGTGCAAGTGAAAATAAGAAAAATAATCTTTTTTTTTAATTTGATGCAATTAAATAATCATTTTTAAATTTTTTTATTTTAAAAGTGACAGAATTTATTTTTCCAATATATGCATATATATTTATACAGTTATCTTGCTGCTCAAGAAAAATCAGATCAAACAGGAAAAAAATGAGAAAGAAAATAAAATGCAAGCAAACAACAAAAAGAAAGAAAGTGCTATGTAGTGAACCACACTCAGTTCCCATTCCCATACTCTCTGGGTACAGATGGCTCTCTTCATCACAAGATCACTGGAACTGGTCTGAATCATCTTATTGTTGAGAACAGTCATGTCCATCAGAATTGATCATAATATATTCTTGTTGCCACGTATAATGATCTCCTGGTTCTGCTCATTTCACTTAGCATCAGTTCATGTTAAGTCTCTCCAGGCCTCTCTGAAATCATCTTGCTGGTCATTTCTTACAGAAACAATAATATTCCATAACATTCATATACCATATCTTATTTAGCCATTCTCCAATTGATGGGCAACCATTCAGTTTCCAGTTTCTTACCACTACAAAAAAGGGCCACCAAAAACATTTTTGCACATGTGGGTCCCTTTCCCTCCTTTAAGATCTTTTTGGGATATAAGCCCAGTAGAAACACTGCTGGGTCAAAGGGTATACACAGTTAAATGACTCTGAAAAAGATTTTTTAAAAAATATGCATAGGCAAGTAAAATAAATTATCAAATTAACCAATTAAAAAAAATTACATATAATTCTGTCTATTTTTGTCTATCACTTCTTTGTCAGGAGGCAGGTAATATTATTTGTCATAGGTCCTATGGTATTGTGATTATATATTATATTTCTTGGAGTTCCTAAATCTTTCCAAGTTGTTTGTCTTCACAACATTGCTATTATAAATTGTACTCCTTGTTCTCCTCATCTCCTTTTGCATCACTTCCTTTTTTATAAATCTTCAAAGTTTAGATTATAGTGCATCATTCAGATCAACAGGATCTTCATTCCATCCCTAGTGCTCCTGAAAAAGCTAATGGTAGAATATTCAACTAAACAAGACATGAAAGCCATTTAAAAAAAACCTAAAAGAGTTATTTTAAATAACATGAAATTGAAAGGCCATCGCACTAGCAAAACTAATGCAACTAGAATAAGAAGAGAAGTTATAATTGGAGAAAAATTTTGATTCAAATATTTCTAATAAGGATCTGATAACCAAGATATACATGAACAAAAATATATGCCTGAAAGTCATTCCCTAATACATTGGCAATCAAAAAAAATGAACAAATATGTTTTCAAAAGAATTATAATGTTAACTATCATATGAATGATTCTTCTAAGTCATTAATAAAAAGAAAAAATTAAAACATCTTTGAAGTTTCACTTTACACTTAATGGAAGAGGGCACTGATAGAGCAACTGACCCTGGAGTCAAAAGGACCTGAGTTTTAGATACTTATTCAGCCTTATATACTTATTAGCTGTGTGAACAAGGCAAATTACTTAACTTCTAATTACCTCAAAGAATTAGGTAGTAGTGATGATGATGGTGTGCATTGTTTTGCCCATTTAGATGATTATATAAATCTTTCTAGATTGACTTACAGGGAAGTAAGAATAGATATCTCTAAAACCTACTCCTTCCCTGCTTTTCAAAAGAAAAAAAACTTTGATTCCTGCTATTAGGGAAAGCAGGATTTTGGGGTTAGAGGCTAACCATTTTTCTCTCCTTTGAAAGAGGATCTAGATATACAGGCTTCTTTAAATGTAATTAATTTAGAGGGGAAATTTTAAGGTTCAAGCTGTGCTTCTGATCACTATCCCTTAATGAGAAAGGAGCAAACTAGTTCTATGATGAAAACACATTTATCCATAGAGATAGCAAACAGAAATCAGAGAGTATATCTAAGAGAATATATACCTAACATTATACTCCTACTGGGGATAAAATAACTCAACTTTGAGATAAATAGTATCAAATGTCACCTAAAGGGAAATTCCCCAAAATCTTTAATATTATTATTATTAAATTGTTTCAAACTCATTGTGATCTGATGACTATACTGTTCATGTGAATTTCTTAGCAAAAATACTAGAGTATTTTGCAATTTTCTTTTCTTTTCCAGTGGATTAAGGCAAACAGAGATCAAATAACTTGTCTAGGAAGTATCTGAGACTGGATTTGAACTCAGGACTTACCTGACTTCAAGCTTAGTACTTATCCACTGAATCATCTAGTTTTCTAATATAATAAAATGGTAATAGAAATCTGATCCAAGTGCCAGTTTCTGTACATGTTGGCTTTTCCTCAGAATTTCTCTCCCTTCAGGAACCTGAAAAAAATTTTGTCAAAAGACCAGGCTCTCTCTTCTTTCTAGCACTCCCCAATTCTGCTTTCATTCATGTACAGTGCACCAAGGAATCAATGTTCACCAATGAGGATAGTCCCATGTGACTGGTTCTTGAAGCCAAGGGTATATTCAAAGATTGACAAAGACAGCAAAAGATAGTAATAGCCAACTAGAGTGTTTATAAAAAGATAGGAATAGTAACACACTTGGGCTAAAGCTATGAATTGTTACAACTATCATGGAAAGCAATGTAGAATTTTATGAAGGAATTGATTAAAACATTCATACTCTATGATCCTGAGTTTATATGGATATATAAACATATATTTCCTCCCAAAGGTCAAAACTAGAAATGCCCAATATACACCAAATATTCATATCAGTATCAAGGAAGTGAAAGTAGAGTAGGACTTCATCAATAAGAGAATGACTTATAGAAATATATGATATTACTGTGTGTATGAAGAATACAAGGAGATCTAGGAGCTTATATAAGACAAAATAAACAGAATAAGGAAAAATAATATATAAAATAAAAAATATTCAGAGAATAATATCAATAAGAAAAGTTAAAATTGAATGCTATGTAACTATAATGACCAAACTTCACCTAAAAGAAGATATATAGGTATATATCTCCCTCTGTTTTTTTATAGACATAAGTGACTAGGGATATGGAGCACTGAATGTACCATCAATTTTTTGTTAAGTTTTGGTTACTTTTACTGGACTACTTTTTTCTTTCTTCTTAATTCTTTGTTATTTATAACAAAGAGTAGAGGAGGTAGAAGAGTACTTTGGGAAATAAGGTGATATAATAACAAAAGCTAACAATAAAATTTTAAAAATAAAATAGATTCCTAGGTAACCTTAAAATATCGTGCCTATAATTTAGTTTTCTTCTATGGCAAGTTCAGTTGTTTTCCTTGTCCTCTTTATAGAGGCCATTTCTACTTCCTTATTAGTAAATTTCAAGTGTGGTTATTCCACTGATATCAAGAATAAGAAAAGATAACTGAAGAAATGTTAGCAAATATAGCTCATAAATGTATTTATTTGCTATCCTCCTTCAGGATCCATACGTAGATGCTTTTGTTATATCAGACTTAGTTGGAGCTCCAGCCTAGCTTTTTATAACACGGTATATTTGAAATAGCTCTGGACCCGTAATCTGGAGACTTTGAGTTTGAATATTGGTTCTTTCATTTACCAATATGAGCACTGAGCAAATCAGTTAACCCCTCTGGGGCTCAATTTTTCACTTTTGAATTGAAGGAGTTGGACAAAATGGACTCTAATGTTCTAAATCTGCTCAAGACTCATTTTCTACTGCTTTTTCCCATTTTGTGAATCATACTATTTGTAATCTTCCTTCATCCTACTCCATAATATTTTGCAAATTATCTTATAGCCCAAATCAGTGTTTTCTTGGACTTTCATGTCATTCCACTTGACTAAGAGCGTAACTGGTGCTCTTCTTGAATCCTTGATGGAATGGTTAGGGGAAAACAGGCTATATATCTTCCTCCTTTTCTGATATCTCTTTTACATGTTTTGTTTTGTTTTGTTCTAAACAAGCATTGATCTCTCCTCTTTGGTGGAAACCAAAGCACCTTGCCTACCCAACGGGTGAGATAGAGTTGAGGGAAGCATGGAAGAGAAGAGCTCTAGGCTCTTTAGCTCTTTTTAGATTTTCTTAAGGCTCTGCAGACTCTTCCAGTACATCTGGCTTCCAGCTTCAACAGAAAAGATGAATAATGCCAACCTCATCTTAGATGGCTGTTGAAAAGAGAATAAAAACCTGAGAAGAACCTGACATAGGAGGAGTAGCAGTCTCCATCATGTCTCTGCCTCAACTTAGTACCCCTTAGTACCCCTTTGGGTAAAATCTGTGACTTTCCACTATCTATGGAAATCATCAGTAGGAATATTCCTTTATTCTTTAAGTATCTGGTGTATATTCTCCTACATCCACTTTTTTTGATTTCTGTTTGCTTACAAAAATTTAAGCTGTTTATAATAAAGATTTGTGGTTTTTTATCTGCAATCTTTTTCTCCTCATTGTGTCCTGGCAATACTTTGAATGACTGCCTTGTGAAAGGGCCTAAAACACTAATGGCCCTAGGAATTGTATTTCTTTCAAGCAAAAATTAAGACTCTTATCACAGGATCAGAAGTAAAGAGTGGAGTTTTCTGGCACAGGGAATTTTTAAAAAATCTTTCTGGAAAAAGGAATTGGAGAAAGAGAGAAAAAATAGCAGCAGGTAATCGCAAAATAGCTAGAGTGTTTTCCTTTCCCTGGCTCACAACTTGGCCAGCAGAGTCCCAAGTACAAAAAAAAAATTTCTTAGAAGAACTTAAAAATTACTTTAAAAATAAAAAAGAGAATGAGGAAAAATTAGAAAAAATAAGACCAATCAAAGAAAATTATGAAAAAAATCAATCAAATTGAAAAGAAAACAAAAAACTTTTTAAAAAAAATTCCTTAAAAACTAAAATTGGACAAAGGGAAGCTAATGACATCCTAAAACACAAAGAAATAATCTTTTTAAATCAGAAGATTTAAAAAAATAGGAAAGAAAGAACATCTCATCAAAAACATAATTGATCTAAAGAACATATCAAGGAGAAATATTATAAGAATAGTCAGACTTACTGGAAATCATGATTAAAACAAAGCAATACAATATTACAAGAAATTATCAAGAAAAATTACCTTGAAGAACAAGACAGAAAAGGAGAAGTAAAAAAAAAAAATTTCACAGCAAAGTTACAGGAATGTCATAGGCAAGTTTCAAAACTCCCAGGTTAAGGAGAAAATATTGGAAACAAAGAAGAAAAAGCAATTTAAATATCATGGAGCTAAAAATAAGGATTTCACAAGATCTAGCATTTACTATGTTGGACTATAAGTCTTAGAATACTATTTTTTCATATAACAAAAGATCTAGAGTTACAACCAAGGGTAACACCCAGCAAAGTACAATCCTGAAAGAATTTTTAAAAAAATGAACATTTAAAGAACTGAAAGACTTTCAGGTATTTGTGACAAAATGCCAGAACTTAAGGAAAAATTCAACCTATAAGTAAATAAATAAAAATATTAAGTATCAATTATAATGTACTCATAAGGTCAAATCATCTACTTCTTATATAGGAAAATATATTTTTATTTGGATAGTTTGAAAGAAAAACTTGGACTGAGTTGAGTATGATGAAATGATTCTAAGTATAGGGAGAGATTAAAAAGAAACAATTATCTCATACAAATTAGGCCAAAAAGGAGGAAAACAGAACTTATTAGGGGGTAGGGAGTAGTGCTAAAATCTTTCTCTTATTGGGAATGGGTTAAAGCAGGAAGAATGTAGATAGATAGATAGATAGATAGATAATAGAAAGAAAGAAAGAAAGAAAGAAAGAAAGAAAGAAAGAAAGAAAGAAAGAAAGAAAGAAAGAAAGAAAGAAAGAGAAAGAAAGAGAGAAAGAAAGAAAGAGAGAGAAAGAAAGAAAGAAAGAAAGAAAGAAAGAAAGAAAGAAAGAAAGAAAGAAAGAAAGAAAGAAAGAAAGAAAGAAAGAAAGAAAGAAAGAAAGAAAGAAAGAAAGAAAGAAAGGAAGGAAGGAAGGAAGGAAGGAAGGAAGGAAGGAAGGAAGGAAGGAAGGAAGGAAGGAAGGAAGGAAGGAAGGAAGGAAGGAAGGAAGGAAGGAAGGAAAGAAAGAAGGAAAGAAAGAAAGAAAGAAAGAAAGAAAGAAAGAAAGAAAGAAAGAAAGAAAGAAAGAAAGAAAGAAAGAAAGAAAGAAAGAAAGAAAGAAAGAAAGAAAGAAAGAATATAAAAGTCATTTAAATTCAAAAATAAATAAGAGGGCAAGAGGATAATGTGAGGGGAGAGGATGAAGGAGGGTTTTTTGAGTGGGTAAGTTAAGGAATAGGAGGGAAAAGTAATGGATAGAAGTAAAGTAGAAGAATGAGGAGGGATAGAAATAAGATGAGAAGAATAGGGAGGAAATATAGGAAGGAGAAAAATATACAAGTAATTACAGCTTAGAATATGAATGGGATGAACTTATTCATAAACTGGAAAGTGATAGCAAATAAAAAAATTTGAATTCAGCGATAAAATAAGAGATACACACAAACATAAAACTAAGATCAGGAGTAGAATTTATATAAAAAGCAAGGTTAATAATCATGATTTCAGCAAAGTTAAAATAAAAATAAAAGAGAAAATAGGGAAACTATACTATGAGACAACCATATTATTCAATATTATTTTAGACCATTTAATATAATTAGACAGGATAAAATACCTGAAAGTATACCTGCCTAAACAGATTCAGAAACTATATGAATATAAATATGAAACAATAAGTTATACAAATAAAGTTAAATGTATATAATTGAAGTAATATTTATTCATGAAGGTAAAGCCAAATAATAAAAAAATGACAATTTTACCTAATTTATTTATGTAATGCTATACCAATTAAATTGCTGGAAAAATTATTATACTGAGTTAAAAGAAATAATAAAGTTCATTTAGAAGAACAAAAAATCAAGATGCAAAGAAAGCAAGTCAGTACTATCAATCAGGCCTTAAACTACATAAAAGATGAGAGTAAAGTGTAAAGTGTAAGTGTAGTGTAAATAAAGTATAAGTCTGAAGTGCAAAATGTTTGATTTTGATTATTTTAAATTAAATTTTTTGTTTAAATAAAACTTTTGCAGTCAAGAATAAAAGAAATGCAGAAAATTGGAGGGAAACTTTCATAAATAATCTCTCAGATAGAATGTGATTAGGTTGAAATATTGTTTTGGCATGGGAAATTATGAGCTGGTTAATTTTTTAAAAGATGAAAAGTCTTGGACTTAGGAAAGAAAATATTATTCACCTTCAGAGAAACAAATGACAAGGGGAGATAAGCATAATTCAGTCTTACATATATGTGTATGAGTCTATATGTGTGTGTATATATATATATATGTGTGTGTGTGTGTGTGCTATACATATATACATACATATGCATGTACACATATAGATAATTTTATATACATACATATATATGTAGATATTGATACATCTACACTTACTTGCAGTCTTCTTGGGGTGGGAGGAGAGCAGAAAAAATAAGAGTGCACAGCAAAGAAGAAAAGAAAACCTACAAGGAAGCAAAGAAAGCTAGACAGATTTGAAAACAATTTTTGTATATTATTTATTGGATAGTTTCTCTTGAAATGGAAACTTATTGCTCTTTATTGACTCCTCTCTTGTTCTGCTGTATGTGATTTTTCTTTTCTTATTTTGTACTTAAGTTTAAAATAAATCTGAAAACTTTTTTTTTTTTTTTTTTTTTTTTTACAGATTAAGACAATACAGGAGTCAAAGCATCATGAATTACTAGCAAAGCACTGTACCAGTTTCTTTTTAGACACAAGCCTGAATGCAACTTTCTTAACTGAAGACAACATATAGCCATTTCAAAATATAAAAACACCTATGACTTCATCAAATGTGATCTGATTAACATGTTTACATACTATTAACATACCACTAAAAAAAACTCTATAAAGATAAAAAATTAATATATTAGCCAAGGTGCAAAAAAGAGTGTGACAGAATGTCTTATGGATTTAGAGAGCAATTTATTATTGATTTAGTAATTATTCAAAAGTGCTATAACATTTATGCTGCCTATATTAATTATCCGAAAGCTTTTGACTCAATTCTACACTTATGACTAATTTATGTACTGTTAATGTATAAAAGAGAGCCAAGTGTAGTGAGAATGTTAGAATATTTTTACGTGGAAAACCATTATAGATTTTAAACACACGGACAACATAATATCAAGAAAAATTCGCATATAATGTGGAGTCTTTTTCTGGGAGACATTATAAGCCCTTATGGTACTGCCTGCCTATACTTAATCAATTAGCATATGTCCCAAACAGAACAAAGTCTGAATTTCATTTTTTTTTCTTTCTCCTATGACTATGACTAACAGTCATGGACAAATAAAAATGTTTCAGTATACAAAGTAAAACAAAAATAATATTTTATGAGAAATTATGGACAGTTATATAGAGTTTAGGTTTTTAAAACCTTTCAAATTTAACATTCCAATATTAAATTCCATCACTGCTCTGATTGTCTATGCTCCTTTTGAACTTCCTTTTGATTTTTTTTTTCAATTTATTTTCTTTAAATGGTTCATTGATGCTCATTTCTTTCTTCTATTTTGGGGGAAAGCAGCCTTATCACCATTGCCTCCATTTTCCATCCTAAATGTCCCCTTACACCAAAAAAATAATAAATCCTCTACTGTAAAAAAATTAGACAAACATGTCTCACATGATACTTCTAGTCATCATCTTTCTGTCAAGAAGTGAGAAGCATGCTTTCTCATGGGTCACCTGGACTTATGGTTGGTCGCTGCATTGATCAGATAAATAAATCATTCAAGTTGTTTTTCTTTATAATGCTATAATCATTGTATGATTGTTTTACTAGTTCTGCTCACCTCACTCTGTATTCATTCATAAAAGTATTCCCAAGTTTCAGTGAATCCATTCACATCAGCATTTCTTACAGCACAATAATTTTTTATATTCCTTTATCATAGGAATTGATGGATGTCCCCTTAATTTTTATTTTCCTATAATAAAAAGTGTTGTTATGTGTTTATACTTTTACATATACATTATATATGTATATGTATCTTATAAATATACATTTGTGTGTATATACATATCTTTTCCCTCTTTCATTCATTTATCTCTTTGGAATATATGCCTTGGAGCTACATCACTGGTTAAAAAGGTGTATAGATTAGTGACATTTTTTGGATGCAATTCCACTTTTCTTTCTAAAAAGGTTGGGCCAATTCATAGCTTAATCAACAATTCATTAGTGTGCCTGCCTTTTTATAGTAACTTCAACAATTGTAATTTTCCTATGGCTCCATCCATAGAGGGATTTTCTTGTTCACAAGTGGAGTATTTGAAAGGAAAGAGCTAACATGTAGAAAGATGAGTAGATCTCTGGAATGGAGCAGAGATCACTGATTGGAAGGTAAAAATCGAAGCTATCATGTTACTTTAACCCTCACATCAACTCTATGAGGTAGGTAAGGCAAATTTATTAGACCCATTTTATATCCAAGGAAGTGAAAGATAATGAGGTATGCAGAGGCCATTAATCTCCTGACTACTGAAAGAATGTTATTCTTTCTTCTAGACATCATCCCAGACAAAAGATGGACATAATATGCTAAATCAGTGGTACTAGATGGCTGCCTGGTGTTTTTTTTAATCTACAGCCCACTTAATTTTCCTTATAATGCCTTTTAGTATTTAACAGTGCTGCTACTCTGAAAATTCTTCTTTTAATTATTAAAAATCTCTTCTGTGACAATTTTGGCCATCTGACCTATATTGGTGGTCATTCTGGGGCATTGAAGGTGTCAGAGCCAGGACTAAGAGTCCCCTTCCCCCATCCTTTCTTACAGGGCAAGAGAATGACAATGAACAACGGACTGTTTAATAGTACCTGCTCTTCTTTCAGCATTTCCATAGCAACAGCTGGTATTTAAGATTACCAGGCTGTTACCTAAGATCCTTTTCATATTGAATCAGTGAAGAAATAACTTTTTCCCCCTCACCCCCCAAAACACTTTGTATATATTTTGTATTTATTGTGAACATACTTATCTATTTGCCCAATATAATGTAAGCTTTTTGAAGGCAGGCCAGATTCTTTGTTATCTTTCTATCTTGGGTATCTTGCGCACTTCCAGACACATAGCAGGCAGTTACTAAATGCTTGTTGATTGATTGATAGGTTCTGCATCCTTGAAATGTTTCTTTGCCCCCCCCCATCACCAGTTTTATGAAACTATCAATCAGCATCAGGGCTGCCAAGGATAGATTATCAATAATTCACATCTATGTCTGAATTGATAATGAGAAACTGCTCAGTCAGCCAATTATAACATTAGTGAAAAGGAGTGCTTTCCTTCTCTGACCTTTTTTATATGCCTTTGTTTTCTGGGGACCAATTAATAAAAAAATGCCTAGTTTCATACTTACTTCTCTGGGCACATGGGTTAGGGAAAGTTAAGTTGGCTTTATAAGAATACATATAACAAAAATTTTTTAAGTATACACAACATAATTTGAAGTTTAATTTACATTGTTAATGTTAACCATAACACTTCTTTAAATGTCCACAATAAGTCAAACAATAATTCAAATCCTGTTCTTCAGTGGTAACTGATTTCCAAAGTATAAATGTTCCCATTATAAATTTAACAATTGACTATATTAAGAATTAGATCTAGCACACCACTAGAACTTTGTACATAATCAGGAGTCATTTCTGAGGGTTCCTCTACTCTTCAAGACTAGAAATAAATTACTAAAAAACTTCAGAGTAAGAAACCTAAGGCCCAAAATCACCTCTTACTACAAATTCTACATCTGTAAAATGGAACTAAAGTGACTTCCTGTCTCTCACAGAGTTATAAAAAGGATTAAAGAAAAGAGCTTTGTAGAGAACAAACCAGCTTTTTCCAAGAAAAAAAAAAAAGAGTTCTGAGAATTTGTTTTCTTTTACCTCATTTGCATAACCACAGAAGTTGCCACAAACATCAAAGGAGATAATATTTGTAAAGCATGTAACACAGCACTTGGCACATAGATGTTTTATAAATCTTTATTCCCTTAGATCCCTTCCTTTGTTTCCAATTTTATGCAATGTCTTTATTCTCTGCTTTTTATTTCCAATAAAGGATAGCTGGTGATCTGGGCCAAGTTTAGAACTGGCATAAACTTTATAGATCTAAATTTAAGAACCTTTTGTAAAATTCAAAGTTTAACCCAAAGTTAGTAAAAAATAAGAAAAGGAAAGGGGAAGCTCAATTAACAAAAATGAAGACAGGTAAAAGGGAGAAGGAAGAAGAATTGTTTGTCAAGCATTAAATTGCTCTTTAAAAAAAAACAATGTTTTTAAGAGTTAAACAAATAGTCCAAATACAGATGGCTTCAATTTCCTTGAAACAGACATGGTTTAAAAAATCAAGGGGAAAAAATGCTTCTGGAGCAATCCCACTTAGAGTTTTGTGGATGCCCAAACATTTGGAAGAAAATAGCTGGAAACATTTGGCCTATCCCCTGCCAACCCTGTCTTAAAGCATAAAAGCTTGCAACCAAATTGACCAGTGGGCCCCAAAAAGAGAATGAAGAATTGCCTTAGGGAGGGGAAACACTTTTGACACTGAGAATAGGGGAGCAAACCCTGTTTTCATGAGGAATATATTCAGATACTGAGAACATGGATAAAAAAAGGCACTAAAGGAATCCTTTGGCTAGGGGAAGCTAATTTTTCTTTTCAATTTTCTTTCTGACAAAGGCAAAGCTTTAAAGCTGAGTATGTTGTTTCTACTTTCAGTTTTATAACTTAGGCCCAAAAATTCACTTGGGAGGATCAAGCTTTGTATATGGTCTCTTTGAAGCCTTTAAATGACCTCTAGAAACTAAGGAAATTAAACATAAGACAATGCTTATATAGTATTATTTGGTGTCATATGGAACAAGGTCCATTCCACTTTTTAAATAAGAACTTGATTTTGAGAGGTACTCCATTCACAGACCTCATTCCTTATGAGTGGCTCCTAGTGGGTTGTACTTTTTAAGAGCCAAGATAGTATACCCCTTTACCTGCCATCCTCTTTGCCAAAAGAATAGCAAATACTTTGTTTTCTGTGAGGACAAGATAAGGGAAATTAGTTACTATTAAATAGGGAAAAGCTAGTCAGAAATCTAATAAGATAATTTAACAAATGAGTAAACTAAAATTTATAGAAATGAAATAATTAACCCAAAGCTACAAAAGTAAACATAATCTGCCTTGGGAGTAAAAAGACTTGGGGGAAGGGATCAGCTACTAAATGAATAATTACTATGATCCCCAAACTTGTCGATTCCACCTTTGTATGTGGCAAATGAATGAGAAATGAAAGCCAACAATCACCAGAGAAGGTGGAGGAGTTTAGAGTCTTGATATGGATCTTTGCCAGTGAGAAGAGAGTGTTATACCAATGGACTTTGGAACTCCAAAGATACTTGTTAAGTAATCTATATAAGGAATAACCAGAGCAGATTTGAACACAGATCTTTTGATTTCAAAATTCCACAATTATGATGGAGATGGAAAAACCGGCAGTGGCCTAAACCCATGAAAATGATCTATGCTTTGATATCATGGGTATTTGCCCCCATATTTGTTCCTATGGGGATGAATTGTGGAATATTATAGCCTGGAGTGAAGAGATTTTTTTGGATGCAGGAAGAGAAGCTGGGGAAGAGGAGGGATTTTCTTTAATAAAAAAAAAAGGGTTTTGTTGTTTTTGTCTTACTCTTTTCTCACAGAATTAAATTTATGCTAACAGACTAAGAAGTTAGAAACTATTCTTCAGTATTCAAATCATAAACAATCCCCACCCCGCTATGAAAGTCCCACAACTCACCCGGGACTAGAAAGCTCTATGAGTTTGAATGTCTGAGTAATGAAAACAAATGAAATCCGTATAACAAAATTACCTCAGGAAAGAAGGCAGACAGTTCAAGTAATCCAGTAGTGAATCCTCTGTGTATGTGTGTATACACTCTAACTCCCATCCTTTTTCTTTTTTAATTCTCTGATAAAGGCCACACTCTAACTTGCTGCCATTAGTCCTACCACTGCTTCTCAGGGTTAATATCTCTCACTCCACTGAATCTCCCACCTAGACTTAGTAGAAGAAAACAATGGATTTCAAGTTAGCAGACCTGATTTTGAATCCTAGCTCTTTGACTCACTAAGGAAGCGTTTAAATAGCACAGTAGATAGAAAGCTGGAATCATGCAGCTCTGAGTTCCAATCTAGACCTAAGACATTTTTTTTCATACCAAAGGTTTCTTTCCTACCAAACTGCATTGCCTTTGAGCAAGTAAGTTCTACTCTCTAGAAAATGAAAGATTGGATAGATGACCTTTAAGGCATTTTGCTGCTCTAAACTCATAGTTTAAAGCTTAATTAGAAAGAAAGTAAAGAAAAACCCAGAGGAAAAACACGCTTGTGAGTTGTTTAAGCAGATTGCCTTCTTGCCTGGGACTGATGTATTATACTGTCTATTTGATTTCCCCACCAGGCAGGAAGAACCATAGTCCACTACTCATCCTAGTGAGCACTATGATTTTTAGTAAAGATAAGTCTATTTATTACTGCTTGAAATAATGGGGGCCCCTTAGATGATATTCCATTTTTGCTCAGAGGGACTTAGGGTTTGTCTCAGTTCTCCTACACTATAAGTAGTATTTAAGGCACCAAGCAAACCTCACAGGGAGCCAAAGAAATTCCCAGAAGGTATTTCCCTAACTCCTTCATCATCCCATGAGGTTGAGGCAAGAACAAACAGTAGAAATAAACATCTCACCAAGTCCATGCAGCATCACCTTTTGACTCTTTTTGGAAGGAAAACTATGTTGAAAGCACTTGTATTCTAAAACAAGGATTTATTAAGTTACTCTTATGTAAAAGGCACTATACTAAATCCTGGGAATAAAAATATAAAATGAAAATTTCTATCCCTCAAGGAGTTTATATTCTATGGGGTTTATAGATAAATAATAAAATATACACATGATAATTTGAGAAAAGAGAGCTTCCTATTAGTCTGCAATTGCTTGTGCACAGATCTAATCTGAGACGTATGAGCCATATTGGGTACAGAGCAGAGCTGGGATTCAGACAGCAAATTCTTAACTGATCACACATTTATACCTATTTGGTAAGATTTATTCCCTCATTAATCACTGCCCTCCCTTCATTCATGTTAAATATAAAAATCATTAGAAAAGATCCCCATCATGGTTAAAAATAATTAGCTGCTATATCATGTTGTACACAGTAAGACAGAAAAGAGTGATTAAATTAGGAATATTAAAATCCTATTAATCTTTGCTCAACTTAAAGCTCTGCTTGTTCTTCTCACTATGGCACTTATTATTTCTGATACTGAAAGATATTTGAATTAGAAGCTGAAACAAGGCCACTATCTGAAATATGTCAGGTCAGCAATTAGTCAAAGGTAGGAGAATCGACCAGTGCTAAGGTGCAGCTGACATGCTGCTCAAGTGATGAGTAATATATGCTTCTCAATGTCATACTAAAGAGTGTGGGAACTCCCCAGAGAACCCAGAGAACTCAAGGAACAACAGTTACCAATAACATTCCTGTAATTTTATAGAATTTGCAAAATCCCTTCTCTTTACAACAATCCTCTGAAGTTCATAGGACTTATTTTACCAAATAAATAAACAGATAAAGGTCAGGAAGTCTTGAGTTCAGATCTGTTCTCAGACAATAGATTAGCTGTGTGACCCTGGGCAAATCACTAAACTATCTGACAATCAATAGAATGGGGATAATAATAGCATCTGCTTCTTAGAATTGTGTGAGGATAAAATGGGATATTTGCCAAGTGTTTTGCAAAACTTAAAACATTTCATAAATGCTTAGAAATTTTTTTCTGGTTTATGCAAAAAAAAAATAACTGAGGCAGATACAAAGAATTAGAGGTCTTCAATGAAGGCCTCTGAGACCTAAATCAATCTTGTCAGGACTACAGTTAGGGAGAGAATCAATTTCTGGTTGGGGATTTTACAAAAAGAAGAATAGAAAGGAAGGCAGTAACCAGCACATGCACTAGGCCAATAAGAGAGGTGACAAAAAGCAGGAATTCCAGAAGAAGGCAACCTTTGTTCTCACCCACCCCAACAAGAACAGTAGCAGCAATACTATTTTTAGCTACAAGAGGACAAGACCAAACAGGTCCTTCACAATCAAAGAATGCTTGATGACAGTAATCACAAAATCTTAATCCAGAAACTGGGACTGGAAATGAACACAAATAAAATACAATGAAGAAATACAGCAAGTGAAAAGAAGCCTATGGTTAATTCCAAAAAAGATATTAATTCCATAGCAAGTGAAGCTTCAATCAAAAAAGAAAAAATGCTTTGAGCAAAAGATTTGGTGAAGGGCTTTTTAAAAAAATGATGAAAAAATGTTTTAAAAACTAAATGTTTGAAAGCTAGAAGAAGAATAAATAACTTGTAACAGAAGGTGGAGAGCCCTATCCAGGTAACAGACTCATTGAAAAACACAATGAAGTATATTGTATTTAATTTATACTTTAACATATGTAACATGTATTGGTTAACCTGCCATTTGGGGGAGGGAGGTGGGGGAAAGGAGAGGAAAAATTGGAACAAAAGACTTGGCAATTGTCAGTGTTGTAAAATTACCCATGCATATATCTTGTAAATAAAAAGCTATACTAAAAAAAAGGAAAAAGAAAAAAGAAAAGGACAATGAAGCAAAAAAGAACTAACTTATTCAATGAAACAAGAAATACTAGGGCAAGGACAAAAGACTGGGGAAAAAGTTATAGAAAGGATCTGCCATCAAAGACAAATAATTTGGAAAAAGAAGTCAAGGAGACATAATTTTAAAATGATTGAATTCCTTAAAAATCACAATCCAATCAAGAAAAACAAAAATCTGAATTTCATATTTCAAAAAATCATAAATGAAATCTACCCAATTCTATTAGAATAAGAAGGGAAATTTAAAAATGGAAAGAAACCTCTAATATTATCAGAGAGAAACTCAAACTTGAAAACACCTAAGGAAATGTCACAGCCAAATGTCATAACCAAAATCCAGAGCTTCCAGGTGGGAGAAAAAATGTCATAGGTAACCTAAAAGAAAGTTCAAGTACTTAGGATGCAATCAGGATCACATAAGATTAAACTGACATTACTATAAAGCAGAGAAAATTCTGTAATATAATAATCTAAAATAAAGATAATTATTTAAGCAACAATAATTTACTATGAAAAACTGAGTATAACTGGGAGTAGAGAGAGAAAAGAGAAAAAGAGGATAGATCTTTATTATATGAGGGGATTTTCAAACATTCTTGAAAAAAAAAAAAGACCACATTTGGACAAAACTTTAAACACAAGCACGGAAGTCAAGAGATCTATATTTAAGCGATTGAAAAGGACTAAATGAATATCATAGAACCAGAAGATCATATATTTAGAATTAGAATGAATTTCAGAGGGTGTCTATTTCAAGCCCCTCATTTTACAGATGAAGAAACTGAGAGCTGGAGAGATTAAGTGACTTCTAAGTTCTTACATTCTAATAGAGAATATAAATGTCCCTTTAGAATGATGAACATTACCAAAATGAAACTTGTCAGAATCACAGCAGGGACAATATCAACTTTTGGTTGGAAATTGTACATGGAGAAGAATATAGAGGAACTAACAAAAGCCAGGAATTCCAGAGGAGGGCAGGGCCAACCCTAACCAGCCCAACTAAAACAATGGTATCAGTTTTTAACTACAGTGGGGATAGGACCAAACAGGTCTTCTACAATCAGAGTGCAGGATGACACTAATCACAAAATTTTAATCTAAAACTGAGACTGGAAATATACACAAATAGAAGAAAACATAAAATACAATGAATAAATACAGCAAGAGAAGAGAAGTGTAAGGTTAATTGCAAAAAATATATTAATTCCACAGCAAGCAAAGTTTCCATCAAAAGAATGATTTGAGCAAAGGATTTGATGTATGGCTTCAATGCTGAAAGGTTGGGGCAGGATAGATAGATATGAAAATAATCAGTATAGAGATGATAATTTAATTTAGGAAACTGATAGAATAGTGAGAGAAAAGAAAAAGAAAAAAAAAAAGAATCACTTCTGGATACCTATGGTAAGAAGATACTTTGAATGAGTATGAACTAAGGGCAACAGTGATAGGTAGAAGAACCAAGAGAGAAAGTGCTATCCCAAAATCCTAGGGAGAAAAAAAGTATCAAGAAGGAGAGAGTAATCAGCAGTGTCAATGGCTGTAAAAGAGGTCAAAGAGAATGATGTTTGAGAAATTAACAATAAAAAGTTGGTACATTTGGAAAGAACAGATTTGATAGAATGATAACGTAAGAAGCTGAATCCTAAAAAGTTAAGAGAAAGGTGAAAGGAGAGAAAGTGGAAATACCTATTATTTAAACTGTCTTGTAGATTCCAAGTCTAGTTTTTAAGCATTTCATAGGGAGCAAAGAAAGACAAATCTCAAAGAGCCTGGGTTTTGTCAGTTTTAACAAAGGAAAAAAAAAAGTCAGTTTGGGGCACAATTTGTAACAAGGAAGTGAGGAAGACAATGAGGACATATAACTTTGAAATCTACAAAATACAATTGTATTAGAAAGCCAATTAAAAGTGATTTTTGTTACCTATCAGTTTGTATTATCTTCACCATGATTTCTCCCATTAGCATGTGTAATCAGAGGCTGTCTGATGTTATTGAGTGCTTCAAGGGGAAAGAAGAAGAAATAAGTTTTTATAGAGCCTGCTGCAAGCCAAACAGACTTGTAGGACTAAGTTGGAGCCACTATAGCTATGGAAAAACAGAACAAAGTTCTCCCACTCAAAATAAACATTTTGCTGATGTGTACATTTAATTTCTTCAGATTACATTAATTACATTACTTACATATAGAGGATCAATCAATCAAGCAGCATTTATTAAATTCTACTACATTCCAGATGTTGGGGATAAAATACAAAGAATAATACAATCCCTATTCATAAGGAGCATACTTTCCAGTGGAAGGAAACATTATATGCAAATATTTTAACATTTATTGTGTATATATCTTTAAAATATGAGGTTAATGAATACAAATATATACAAAATTTAATTAAATACAAGTTTGTTTGAGAGGATGGCATTAGATATTGGAGAGTTCAAGAAAGAAGGAAACAAGTATTTATAAAGCACCTACCAAGTGCCCAACATTGAGCTGAAAAGTCCTCACCCAAGGTTGCTAAACTTATTTGTCTAGGGCTAGTATGAATCCATAGTGTCTTCTCTTCCTGGAAAACTAAAAAATACATAAATATGTCTTTATTTATTCAGTTTCAAACCCATTTATCTAGGTAAAGCCCCAGCAGTAATATAATGTTTCTCTGATGATATATATGTATGCACATATACATATATGTAAGTAGAGTATGTAGTTAATATTTAATGATCTACTTTCTTAAAAAAAAAAAAAACATATATACCTGACACACTTTTAAGCTTAATATGCATTCTTCACATTTTCTCCATTATTTTCTTAAGTCTAGATAAATCAATAAAATAATAAATCAAGCCCCAATTTGTAAAGTTTGCCAATTTTTACAATGGAAGTACTTACACTGAAAATTTAACAATTTACTCTCTAAAGCTGGTAAAAGTTCCAATAAATCCTTGTAATAATAATAAAGATAACAACACTAATTATAATCCAATATGTTTATTACAGTTTTAAAAATCTATTTTTCTCTCTTGTTTATTTTTCTTTATTGTTTTCTACTATTCTTTATTTTTTTCTGTTACCTATCTTCTAACTTTTCAGAGACACAAAAAAATCAGTAATGCAATTAAGTTAACCATTTTACCTCTTCTCTTTAAACACAGATGTAAGAGAAAGAAAAAGAAAAAAAAAGAAAAAACCTTTTAAGAAATAAAGATTTAGAATACTTTTAATTAAAAAAAAATGGATATGATAGAACCAGTTCCCCTGTTTGCCTCAGAGAATTCTTTTTCACTAAAAGTCTTCAAAGTTAACTTGATTGACATTTGCTACCTTTGATGCCACTTCTAGGTCACCTAAGAGCATTAGTCAAGGGTCATTGCAACTTGGTAGATATCTAAAAATGATACAAATCACTGTACCCTGATCTGATAACCAGAGGTATTTCTATATAGAGAAAGAGGAGAAGTGGGGTCTTGTCTATAAAAATTAGGCTTCATTATACCTTGTTGCACATCCTTTCTCTGTTAGGCAAAGTAAATCTTCTTTTGTTACCTATTCAATGACTTATGAATGCTCTGTTTCATCTCAAAATCAAACCTGAACTAACAGATTGCTAGTGTTGCCCAAGCCCACAAAAATAAATGTAATATTATATATATATATTATATACAAATATAATATTTAGTAGTCAGTGACACACATTATGGCTGAGTAGGGGGAAAGGCACTGAAAATGTGGGAAATGGGGGGATTAGATGGCAGAATGTTAATAATAACAACTTGCTACTAAAAAGATGACACAAGATCACACAATCACCTTGTTTCCAGAGCTGCTTTTCATGAGTTGCCTTCCAATAAGCTGGGTACGACACAGGAAGATTCTATTGTTAAATCGAAATAGTACACTAGAAATCATTTTTGTCTTTGTCCCTTTAGTGTTAGTGACCTTCATAATCAGGTAGAAATTATATAAGAGACTGAGACCTCCAATCTAGGCCATGGAACCCTTCTTTTTTCACTAGTCAGTAGGCCCCCACCTATAAAGATCTACCTCTTGAGAAACAACATTCTGTCTGCTTGCTCTAGCCAATACAGAAGAGGCATACACAAATGGACTTTAGCAACCACTAGACCCACAACAGGAAATATCTTAAGAAATGGGTCCCCTAGAGAACTGGCAAGTCCTCCCAGTGGGCTTTGTTCCAGGTTATCTGGTCAGCATCTGAAAAAGCTTGAGAAATAGGACAGAGAAGATCTTCATCTCTGTTAATTTCTGAATAATGACCACTTTGTCTGGCCAAGTGCACTGGAGCCTGGAGAACACAGAACTGGATGATCAAAGCAAAGACTCTCCTTTTGTGGTAAAAACCAGGGGAGAAATTTTGCTAATATCTCCCATCGCATGTAGTCATTGATGAAGATTACAACTTCTGTTTGAAACTCAACAGATTAGAGCTATTATAAGAATAACATAGTTTGGGAGATAGACCATTGCCAATATGGACATTAGGGTGGTAATGCTATAATGTGCTTGGGTGAGGACCAAATTACTCATCTAAGTGCATGGAAGCTATTCCTGCCTTCCATTCACTAGTCAGAGTACATACCAAATCCAAGCCATATTGATGTCTCCAACTGGGAAATAGCACTCTTACCTCAGTCAGGATAAGACGTGTAACCCTACTAATCAACAACTGCATCATCATTCACCTTACTTCCAGGTCTTTGACAAATCAATGTCATCCTAGGAAAAGGAAGGATTCTTTAGCCAATAATTTCTTGGATTTAGTTTCCAGAAAGACATATCTGATAAGAATGAACTGATTTTGGATATAGTTTCAATGTGATCCTTTCTGACTCCTACAGTAGGGTTGCCTTAGCCTCAAGATCCTTGACCTTGAAAATAGCTCAGGTATCCTTTAATTTTCATTAATTTTAATTTTCCTGTGGGAAAAACCCTTCTCAGAAAGAGCTTGTGTGAACAAGAAATAGTATCATTGAAAGGAATCTTGCTTTCTAAGATCATAGGAGGCAAAGACAAGATGGCAGAGTAAAGCCATGAAGCTGCTCAAGCTCTCATGGTTTCCCTTGAAAACCACATAAAAGATAGAAAGATTAGAAGGACTTAAACAAGGTCAGTCTCACTGAGGTGAAAGAGGTGTTCAGCACAACTCAGACAGAATTTGGGAAAGCCAGTGAAAGGGTCTTAAACATAGCAGATTAGCAATTAAGACCCTCAGTCCTGGCTCAATAGCAGAGCAGATCAGCAAGGGCAGCCTCTAATCCCAGCTCAGAAGTCAAATTCTAGGAAATCAAAATGTTTCCTGGAAAGGTCAGGTAAAGCTATCCCTTGCTGTGAGCAAAACACCAAACACAAGGGACCCCTGTGCTCAAAGCCAAGGCTCAGAACTGCATAGGACATTTGGGACAGTGTCCCCTTTATCCCAGGAGCAAAGCTTGATCACAAAAGTCACAAAAGAGGAAATAAAAAAGGAAAGAAAGAAAATTAGCAAGAAACAGAAAGATTCTTAACCATAGAAAACTACTATGGTGACAAGAAAGATCAAAATACAAATTCAGATAACAAAATCTCCACAGGAGAAATCTCAAAGAGTGATATGAATTGGTCCCAAACTCAAAGAGTTTTCTTGGAAGTGTTCATAAAAGATTTTTAAATCCAAATAAAAGAGGTAGAAGAAAAAAATGAGAAAAGAAATGAGAAGTATGCAAGAGAGTAAACAGCTTGGAAACTAAAGAAAAAATTGACTGAAGAAAATAATTCCTTAAAAAAATCAATTGACTAAATGCAAAAAAAAAATCCACTGAAGAAAATGATATCTTGAAAAGTAGAATTAATCAAATGGAAAAAGAGATACAATAACCAATTGAAGAAAATCACACATTAAAAACTAGAATGGGACAAATTAAAGCTAATGACTCTATGAGATATCAAGAATCAGTAAAGAAAATTAAAAGAAACGAAAAATGGAAGAAAATGTAAACTATCTCATTTACAAAAACAGCTGACAGGGAAAATGGATCCAGGAGAGATAATTTAAAAATTATTGGTCTACCTGAAGGTCATGATCAAAACAAAGAGCCTGGATAGCATTCTTCAAGTGATCATCCAAGAAAAATGCCCTCATATACTAGAACCAAAGGGGGAAAGAATCCATCAGTCATGTCCAGAAAAAGATCCCACAAGGAAAATCCCAAGGAACAGTGTTGCAAAACTCCAGTATTACAATCTCAAGGAAAAAATATTGCAAGCTTCCAGACAAAAACAATTCAAGTATCAAGAAGCAACAATCAGGATTATCCAGGATCTGACAGCTTCTAAAATAAAGGATCAAAGGTTCTGGAATACCATATTTCA
The DNA here is from genome assembly GCF_048593235.1 of Sminthopsis crassicaudata. Taxonomy (NCBI): domain Eukaryota; kingdom Metazoa; phylum Chordata; class Mammalia; order Dasyuromorphia; family Dasyuridae; genus Sminthopsis; species Sminthopsis crassicaudata. The sequence goes on along the minus strand of NC_133620.1, from coordinate 312,952,601 downwards.
AAAGGCAAAGGATCTGATGATACAACCAAGAATTAACTACCCAGAAAGATTTCACATCATCTTTTAGGGTAGGAGATGGAATCTTCAATGGAGTTAGAAACTTTCAGTCATTTCTTTGGGGGGAAAAAAAATCAGAATTTAAACAGAAATTTTGATCTTCAAACATATGACTCAAGAGAAATATAGAAAGGCAAATAGGGGAAACATAAACATTATATAAAGGTTAAACTGTTTACATCCAGGGGCAGCTAGGTGGCGCAGTGGATAAGCAACAGCTTTGAATTCTGGAGGACCCGAATTTAAATCTGGTCTCAGACACTTAACACTTCCTAACTGTGTGGCCCTGGGCAAGTCACTTGACCCCAGCCTGGGGGGGAGGGGAATCTGTTTACATCTTAGATGGAAAAACTATATCAGTAACTCTCAAGAACTGTATCTATTATTGGGGCAATTAGAGGGAACATATTGTGAATGGACTCTGATGTGATGATATCAAAGAAAAAGACATTAAAGGGTGGAAAAGGATTATATTGAAAGAAAATAGGAAAGGAGAGGTAAAATAAGACAAATTAGATCACATGAAGAGGTACAAAAGATCTATTATAACAAAAAGAAAGGAAGGGGATGAGCATTGTCTAAGATCATAGGGAAGAAGAAACTATCATTACATAACTATGGTGAGTGCATATTTACTTAGAAACAAATATTTTTCCTGATTTGGTTATAATTCTCTTTTCCTGGATAGGGTAAGAAAATACTTATTTGGCCCTTATGGGTGAAAGAGCAGATTCTCTGTCAGGGTTCTTGGAACAAAGATTTCATAACAATCCCCCAAAGTGACTTTCTGGGAAAGAGAGAATTTTATAGCCTGGGCATTAACTAAAATCCCAAAACAGGTTGTATGTAAGACACTTAGACTACTGATGTTTCAGATGTGTGATGAAGGATTGTTAACTGTGTCATTTTCTTTGTTTTGACCTTGATGTTCCTGGGATTGCTTGAGGTTGCTTGGGGGATTTGCTCCTAACACAACCACCTTGTGTTAGGAGAGCCATTGACTGAGGCATTACAGTTATTGGAATTACAGTTGGGGAGTATAGTAAGTATCTGAGGTCACATTTGAACTCAGGAACGTGAATCTTCCTGACTCTAGAAACAATATTCTATCCACTGTACCATCCAGTTGCCCTGGTTCTTGAAACTAAGTATCACTATATCTTTAATACAAGTTTTTGCTGTGTTGAAGCAAAACACACCTCCTTTAAAAACTGTTTAATGAATCATAAGTGCCCTTTTTATCTCAAAATTAAACATGAACTAACAGGGTGCTGGCATCAGGGCTGCTCCAATAGTGGAAATATGAGAACAGAAAGACTCCATTGTCAGCAGCATGAATAATATTAACCTCTTTCATGTGGCCCAAACATCTCTCAGCCACAGCTCTTCTCTTTATTGTTTCAGCTTCCATTGAATGGAAGCATCACTGGCTGCTTTATTGGCAACTAGATGGCACAGTGAATAATAGTCTAGAATCAGGAAGTTGCAAGTATGTGTCTCAGCTACGTTGCCTGGAGAAATTACTTGATCTCTCCTAACTTCAGTTTCTTCATCTATAAAAAACACAAGTAGTAAATAATAATAGCTCCTATCTCCCAGGGTTGTGAAAGTAGCAAATAAAATTATATATTTGTGCATGTGTGTGTATGTGTGTGTATGTGTGTATGTGTGTGTGTGTATACACATCTAATTTATATATATGTACATATATATTTAAATTTACTTACCTATTTATATCTGTGTATCTATATATATATATATATATACATATATATATATATATATATATATATACATATATATTTAAATTTATTCAGTCCTAATTAATAGATATGTATGTGTGTATCTATATATACATCTTTATAAACCTTGAAGAGCTATATAAATGCTACCTATTGTTATAACTATTATTGAATACTTATTTTTGCTCTTCTCAGTGACAGGGGCCAATTCTAGTTTCTCCTGGGTGCCTGAATTTCCACAGCCATCTCACGTTCACTTTACCCTCCTTCTGCCTTCTCCTTTAAAATAGCAAAGGTTATGGGTCAAGAGATCCCAAGGGCTCTCCAAAGCTTCCAGTAAGAGGGCATCAGGCGCACTTTCTCTGTCAGTAGACATAATTCCTGCTCAAAATGCTGCCTGCTGTTAGAACAAAAGTGCCAAAGCTATACCCTGAAGCATTCCATTAAGCCCTTCAAGGGAATCTAGAAAAAGACCTACCCTTATGCCCTAATTACTAGGACTGGTGCTAATAATGAAATAAACTACTCTGCTCTTATAGATATGTGCACACACACACACACACACACACACACACACACACACACACACCCCTTTTCTCCCTGGTAGTCATTGTAGTGAAGGCTGCATTTTGCTAGCATACAGTTATCCCTGCCATATTGATATTTTTCCCTCATGATTTTCCCCATCAAGGTTTTGATATATCATGGGTCATCATAAGAAATTAAATGGGAATTTAGGGGAAATTTTGAACAAGCTGTTCATAGTCAACTCCCAGAGTTCTTTCGCCGGGTGTAGCTGGTTCAGTTCATAACTGCTCCATTGGAACTGATTTGGTTCATCTCATTGTTGGAGAGGGTCTCATCCATCAGAATTGATCATCATATAGTATTGTTGTTGAAGTATATAATGATCTCCTGGTCCTGTTCATTTCACTCAGCATCAGTTCATGTAAGTCTCTCCAGGCCTTTCTGAAATCATCCTGTTGGTCATTTCTTACAGAACAATAATATTCCATAATATTCATATACATTTATTCAACCATTCTCCAATACCATTGCTTTCTAGAGCCTCCACACCATGGTGATTAAAATATACCGTCTTAGTGGACAAATGATGAGGCAAACCTCAAGAGGATGGTGGAAAAATGGAGTCCATTTATTCCAAAGATTTTCCCCTTTACACTCTCATACCTTTATATAACAAAAACAACACAGGGTATGCACCAAGAATATACTGCATACATGGGACCACATAAACAATATGTTATTATATGTCATTTGCCACCTGGCATCATTCTGTTTCAATCACAACACAGGTTGTCACTGCCTCTTGATTTCTCAGGAAGGCCATGAGCCCTTAGGGGAAATGGGAAGCTGAACCAGACATTGTTAGCAGGTTCCCTGTGGGCTGAAGAGTCTTATACCTCACCCAGAGTTCCTCCACTGTCTATGACCCTCTAAAAAAAATGAGCTTGCTTTTATGACCACAGACCAATCATGTGACCTTTCTGATTCTTGGATTAGATGTTTTGTTTTGTTTTGTTTTGTTTTTTTCCCTTGCTTTCAATACTATGAGATCATATCCATTTCAACCACTTTCCCATTTTGCATATGAGGAAACCAAAGAATTCACCAGGTATAATGTATGTGCAGTTTTGGAGATATTTATTTGCAAGAAGTTATCATTCTTCTCTGGGGCCCAAAGAAATGAGGTGGAATTTATGAATCTGCAATATATTGTTCAATCATTTTGGTCATATCTTACTCCTCCTAACCTCATTTGAAGTTTTTTAGGTAAAAATATTGTAGTGTTTTCCCATTTCCTCCTCAGCTCATTTTACAAATGAGGAAACTGAGGCAAATAGAATTAAATGGCTTGCTCGGAGGTACACAGTTTATTTGAGGCCAGATTTGAATTAAAAAAACCTCATCTTTCTGACTCCAAGTCCAGAATGTTTTCTGCTGTACCACCTAGCTGAACCTTCTGCAAAATAGCTTGGGTTATTAACTTGGTTCAGTATTGCTGAATATAAATGGCATTATTGGTTTACAATCTAGTACTCTATAGTGCAAAGAAAATTATTATAAGACTTGTCCCTATATTACTTTTCCTCCTTTAAAAAAAAAGTATTGATGTTGGGAGGGAGTATGGTGCAGTGGAAAAAATGCTGAATTAGAGATTAGAGTAACAGTCAAATTGAAGACCTATTATATTTACTATTTGTATGACATTGAGCCAGTCGTGATCTTCCTGGGCCTGAGTTTCTCATTTCAAAAATGATCCATTCAGGAACTTCCAGCTCAGATGGTGGAGAGGAGGCACACATCTGATTAAACTCCTCATTTTCTTTCAGAATTTATTGCATGACAGCCTCAGAATTAGTGCTTGACTGGAAAAAAACCACAAATAATTACCAACAAAAGACATTCTGGAAATTCACCAGAAAAGGTCTGTTTTTGCTCATGGGTGGAGATGAACAGGCTGAGGGCAAGCAGAGAGATCTTGGAAGGCAGCTTACACTGCACAGACCGGAGCGGGGAGGGGTGCGATCCCTGCTGTTTCTGTGGAACTACCTTTACTACAGTGTGGATATTCTATCTTGGCAGCAAGCCAGGATCAGCAGAGAAGCTGTAAACACAGGAGATAAAGACTAAAACCCAAAAAAGTTAGTGTATCTCAGGCCCTGGCCACCCCTACCCCCACCCCCACCCAGAGTGACTCTGCGCATTCTCAGAGCCTCAGAGTCTCAGAGTGCAGATGCAGCACAGCCATTGCTGTCCTGCTAGTGCCTTGCTGTTGTCCCCCGTAGTCTGTAGAGAAAGCCCAGTGATACCATCGAGCCCCGCCAAAAAAAGCAGACTACATTTGTTTTTCTTATTAGTTTGTTTTCTTTGATTCTGCTCTGACAAAATGAGCAAAAAATTTAAAAGGACTCTAACCAATGATAGCTTCTATATGGATAGAGAATAAACCCTGATATGGATAGACTTTAAACCCTGAGGAGACTAAAAACAGACTGTCTCCAGAGGAATCCCCAAAGTGGAATATGATCTGCTCCTCAATACATAAAACAGTCATAGAAGAAATCAAAAAGGCTCTCACAAGAGAGCTAGAAGCGAAATGGGTAAAGGAAAGGGAAGCTTGGCAAAAGAGTCTGGATAAGTCATACCACGCATTTAAAGACAGAGTGGATAAAGAAATCAAATACTTGAAAAATGAAATTAGTGAATTGGAAAAGGTAAACAACTCTAAGGAAAACAGAATTAGTGAGTTGGAAAAAGAAAATAGCTTTCAAAAAAATAAAATTGGTGAAATGGAAAAAAAAAATCCATAGAACAAAACAACTCACTTAAAAACTCAATTGGACAATTGCAAAAAGATATTTTTAAAAAGTGAGTGTAGAAAATACATTATTGAAAATCAGAATCGAATAAATAGAAGTGAATAACTCGAGGAGACACCAAGAATCAGTCAAGCAAAACCAAAAAAATGAAACAATGGAAAAAAATGTCAAGTACCTTCTTGGGAAGAAAACAGACCTGGAAAATAGATTCAGGAGAGACAATCTGAGAATAATTGGACTCCCTGAAAAATATGATGAAAAAAAGAGCCTGGACATTATTTTCCAGGAAATTATCAAAGAGAACTGCTCAGATGTTTTAGAAACAGAGGGTAAAATATTCATAGATCATCTACTGAAAGGCACCCTAAAATCAAAACACCAAGTAATATAGTGGCCAAGTTCAAGAGCCATCAGACAAAGGAAAAAATATTGCAAGCTGCTAGAAAAAATCAATTCATATATTGAGGAAAAACAATAAGGATTACCCAGGATCTGTCAGCATCCACATTAAAGGATCGAAGGGCCTGGAATATGATATTCCAAAAGGCTAAGGAACTTGGTATGCAGCCAAAAATAACTTAACTAGCAAAAATGAGCATCTTTTTCCAGGGAAGAAGATGGACATTGAACAAAATAAATGAATTCCATCTCTTCTTGATGAAAAAACCAGATCTAAACAAAAATGTTTGATCTCCAAATACAGAACTCAAGAGATTCCTAAAAAAGTAAAAAGATATCTTGAGAACTATATTTATGCCATAAAGATATATAAAGAACACATGTATAATTTATTCTAGAAACTAAAGGTGGAAAGGAAATTATACCAGAAAAAAAGGGTAAAGAAAAGGGAAGAGGAAAAGGTAACCTATTATATCTGAGAGAAAGAATGGAGGGGGATGAGAATTGGCTTAAAGAGAAAAATATAGACATATTTGATTTTTGGTGAAACTCCTTCCACGTCATTGAAAAGTAGAGGAGACCCAAGAATATAACAATAATGAGACATCATACCAAAATGTGTGGGATACAGCCAAAGCAGTATTAAGGGAAAATTTTATATCTCTAGAGGCCTACTTGCATAAAATAGAGAAAGAGAACGTCAGTGAATTGGGCTTACAACTAAAAATGCTAGAAAAGGAACAAATTAAAAACCCCCAGACAAACACAAAACTGGAAATTCTAAAAGTAAAAGGAGAGATTAATAAAATTAAAGTAAAAATACTATTGAATTAATTAATAAAACTAAGAGTTGGTTCTATGAAAAAAACAACAAAATAGACAAACCCTTAGTAAATCTGATTTAAAAAAGGAAAGAGGAAAAGCAAATTGTTAGTCTTAAAAATGAAAAGGGAGAACTTGCCACTAATGAAGAGGAAATCAGAACAATAATTAGGAGTTACTTTGCCCAACTTTATGCCAATAAATTCGATAACTTAAAGGAAATGGAAGAATACCTTCAAAAATATAGCTTGCCTAAATTAACAGAGGAAGAAGTAAATAGTCTAAATAGTCCCATTTCAGAAAAAGAAATAGAACAAGCTATTAACCAACTCCCCAAGAAAAAATCCCCAGGACCAGATGGATTTACATGTGAATTCTACTAAACATTTAAAGAATAATTAACTCCAATGCTATATAGACTATTTGAAAAAATAAGGATTGAAGGAGTCCTACCAAATTCCTTTTATGACACAGACATGGTACTGATATCTAAGCCAGGTAGGTTGAAAATAGAGAAAGAAAATTATAGATAAAACTCCCTAATAAATATTGATGCTAAAATCTTAAATAAAATATTAGCAAAAAGACTACAGAAAATCATCCCCAGGGTAATACACTATGACACTATTTATACCAGGAATGCAGGGCTGGTTCAATATTAGGAAAACTATTAGCATAATCGACTATATCAATAACTAAATTAACAAAAACCATATGATCATCTCAATAGATGCAGAAAAAGCATTTGATAAAATCCAACATCCATTCCTACTAAAAACACTTGAGAATATAGGAATAAATGGACTATTCCATAAAATAATCAGGAGCATATATTTAAAACCATCAGTAAAAATCATATACAATGGTGATAAACTGGAACCTTTCCCAGTAAGATAAGGAGTAAAACAAGGTTGCCCACTATCACCATTACTATTCAACATTACTATTCAACAACTAGAAACGCTAGCCTCAGTAATAAGAGTCAAGAAAGAGATTCAAGGAATTAGAGTAGGTAATGAGGAAACCAAACTATCACTTTTTGCAGATGATATGATGGTATACTTAGAGAACCCCAGAGATTCTAATAAAAAGATATTAGAAATAATCCACAACTTTAGCAATGTTACAGGATGCAAAATAAAGCCACATAAATCCTCAGCATTTTTATACATCACCAACAAAATCCAACAGCAAGAGATACAAAGAGAAATTCCATTCAAAATAATTGTCTATAGTATAAAATATTTGGGAATCTATCTATCAAAGGAAAGTCAGGAATTATATGAGCAAAATTATAAAACACTTGCCACAAAAATAAAGTCAGATTTAAATAATTGGAAAGACATCCTACTATATGTTATTTACAGGAAACACACCTGAAACAGGATGAGACATTCAAACTAAAAGTAAAAGGGTGGAGCAGAATCTATTATGCTTCAGGCAAAACCAAAAAAGCAGGAGTAGCCATCCTCATCTCAGATCAAGCAAAAACAAAAATTGATCTAATTAAAAGAGATAAGGAAGGGCATTATATCCTGCTAAAGGGAAGCATCAATAGTGAAGCAGTATCAATATTAAACATGTATGCACCAAGTGGTGCAGCATCTAAATTCTTAAAAGAGAAATTAAGAGAGCTGCAAGAGGAAATAGATAGCAAAACTATAATAGCGGGAGATCTCAACCTTGCACTATAAGAATTAGATAAATCAAACCACAAAATAAATAAGAAAGAAGTCAAAGAGGTAAATAGAATACTAGAAAAGTTTGATATGATAGATCTTTGGCGAAAGCTAAATGGAGACAGAAAGGAATATACTTTCTTCTCAGCAGTTCATGGAACCTATACAAAAATTGATCATATACTAGGGCATAAAAACCTCAAAATCAAATGCAGTAAGGCAGAAATAGTAAATGCATCCTTTTCAGACCATAATGCAATCAAAATAACATTTAATAAAAAGCCAGGCGAAAATAGACCAAAAAATAATTGGAAACTAAATAATCTTATACTAAAGAATGATTGGGTAAAACAGCAAATCATAGACATAATTAATAACTTCACCCAAGAAAATGACAATAATGAGACATCATACCAAAATGTGTGGGATACAGCCAAAGCAGTAATTAGGGGAAGTTTTATATCTCTACAGGCCTACCTGCATAAAATAGAGAAAGAGAGGGCCAACGAATTGGGTTTACAACTAAAATTGCTAGAAAAGGAACAAATTAAAAACCCCCAGACAAACACAAAACTTGAAATTCAAAAAATAAAAGGTGAGATTAATAAAATTGAAAGTAAAAAAACTATTGAATTAATTAATAAAACTAAGAGTTGGTTTTATGAAAAAACCAACAAAATAGACAAACCCTTAGTAAACCTGATTAAAAAAAGGAAAGAGAAAAAGCAAATTGATAGTCTTGAAAATGAAAAGGGTGAACTCACCACTAATGAAGAGGAAATTAGAACAATAGTTAGGAGCTACTTTGCTCAACTTTATGCCGATAAATTCGATAACTTAAATGAAATGGAAGAATACCTTCAAAAATATAGCTTGCCCAGATTAACAGAGGAAGAAGTAAGTAGTTTAAATAGTCCCATCTCAGAAAAAGAAATAGACCAAGCTATTAACCAACTTCCTAAGAAAAAGTCCCCAGGACCAGATGGATTTACAGGTGAATTCTACCAAACATTTAAAGAACAACTAACTCCAATGCTATGTAAACTATTTGAAAAAATAGGGATTGAAGGAGTCCTACCAAATTCCTTCTATGACACAGACATGGTACTGATACCTAAACCAGGTAGATCGAAAACTGAGAAAGAAAACTATAGACCAATTTCCTTAATGAATATTGATGCTAAAATCTTAAATAAGACATTAGCAAATAGACTTCAGAAAATCATCCCCAGGATAATACACTATGACCAAGTGGGATTTATACCAGGAATGCAGGGCTGGTTTAATATTAGGAAAACTATTAGTATAATTGACCATATTAATAATCAAATTAATAAAAACCATATGATCATCTCAATAGATGCAGAAAAGGCATTTGATAAAATCCAACATCCATTCCTACTAAAAACGCTTGAGAGTATAGGAATAAATGGACTATTCCTTAAAATAATAAGGAGCATATATTTAAAACCTTCAGTAAACATCATATGTAATGGTGATAAACTAGAACCTTTTCCTGTAAGATCAGGAGTGAAACAAGGTTGCCCACTATCACCATTACTATTCAATATAGTACTAGAAATCTAGCCTTGGCAATAAGAGCCGAGAAAGAGATCCAAGGAATTAGAGTAGGAAATGAAGAAATCAAATTGTCACTTTTCGCAGATGACATGATGGTATACTTAGAGAACCCCAAAGACTCTGCTAAAAAGCTATTAGAAATAATTCAGAATTTTAGCAAAGTCGCAGGATACAAAATAAATCCACATAAATCCTCAGGATTTTTATACATTACCAACACAATCCAACAGCAAGAGATACAAAGAGAAATTCCATTCAAAATAACAGTCGATAGTATCAAATATTTGGGAATATATCTACCAAAGGAGAGTCAGGAATTATATGAGCAAAATTACAAAACACTTGCCACAAAAATAAAGTCAGATTTAAATAATTGGAAAGACATTCAGTGTTCTTGGATAGGCCGAGCGAATATAATAAAGATGACAATACTCCCCAAACTAATCTATTTATTTAGTGCTATACCAATCAGACTCCCAAGAAACTATTTTAATGACCTAGAAAAAATAACAACAAAATTCATATGGAAGAATAAAAGGTCGAGAATTGCAAGGGAACTAATGAAAAAAAAGTCAGAGGAAGGTGGTCTAAGTGTACCTGATTTAAAGCTATATTATAAAGCAACAGTCACCAAAACCATTTGGTATTGGCTAAGAAATAGACTAGTTGATCAGTGGCATAGGTTAGGTTCACAGGACAAGATAGTGAATAAAAATAGCAATCTAATCTTTGACAAACCCAAAGATCCCAAATTTTGGGATAAGAATTCATTATTTGACAAAAACTGCTGGGAAAACTGGAAATTAGTATGGCAGAAACTAGGCATGGACCCACATTTAACACCACATACTAAGATTAGATCAAAATGGGTCCAAGATTTAGGCATAAAGAACGAAATCATAAATAAATTGGAGAAACATGGGATAGTTTACCTCTCAGACTTGTGGAGGAGGAAGGAGTTTGTGTCCAAGGGAGAACTAGAGACCATTATTGATCACAAAATAGAACATTTTGATTACACCAAATTAAAAAGTTTCTGCACAAACAAAACTAATGCAAACAAGATTAGAAGGGAAGTAACAAATTGGGAAAACATTTTTACAGTTAAAGGTTCTGATAAAGGCCTCATCTCCAAAATATACAGAGAATTGACTTTAATTTATAAGACATCAAGCCATTCTCCAATTGATAAATGGTCAAAGGATATGAACAGACAATTTTCAGATGATGAAATTAAAACTATTTCCACTCATATGAAAGAGTGTTCCAAATCACTATTGATCAGAGAAATGCAAATTAAGACAACTCTGAGGTATCATTACACACCTGTCAGATTGGCTAAGATGACAGGAACAAATAACGATGAATGTTGGAGGGGCTGTGGGAAAACTGGGACACTGATGCATTGTTGGTGGAGTTGTGAAAGAATCCAACCATTCTGGAGAGCAATCTGGAATTATGCCCAAAAAGTTATCAAAATGTGCATACCCTTTGACCCAGCCATACTACTACTGGGCTTATACCCCAAGGAACTACTAGAGAAGGGAAAGGGTCCTGTATGTGCCAAAATGTTTGTGGCAGCCCTTTTCATAGTGGCTAGAAGCTGGAAGATGAATGGATGTCCATCAATTGGAGAATGGTTGGGTAAACTATGGTATATGAATGTTATGGAATATTATTGTTCTATAAGAAATGACCAACAGGAGAAATACAGAGAGGCTTGGAGAGACTTACATCAACTGACGCTGAGTGAAACGAGCAGAACCAGAAGATCATTATACACTTCAACAATGATACTGTACGAGGATGTATGCTGATGGAAGTGGATTTCTTCAACATAGAGAAGAGCTAATCCAATTCCAATTGATTAATGATGGACAGAACCAGCTACATCCAGAAAAGGAACACTGGGAAATGAATGTAAACTGTTATTTTTACCTTCTGAATCCAATTCTTCCTGTGCAACAAAAAAAATTCGGTTCTACACACACATATTGTATCTAAATTATACTGTAATATATTTAACATATATAAGACTGCTTGCCATCTGGGGGAGGGGGTTGGGGGAGGAAGGGAAAAATCTGAATAGATATGTACTGTCAAAAAATGTTATAATTATAAAATAAAATAAAAAATTAAAATAAAAAAAATTAAAAATAAATAAATAAATAAATAAATAAAATAAAAAAAAATAAAATAAAATAAAAAAATAAAATAATTGGAAAGACATTCAGTGCTCTTGGATAGGCCGAGGGAATATAATAAAAATGACAATACTTCCTAAACTAAACTATTTATTCAGTGTTATACTAATCAGACTCCCAAGAAACTATTTTAATGACTTAGGGAAAAAACAACAAAATTCATATGAAAGAACAAAAGGTCAAGAATTTCAAGGGAAGCAATGAAAAAAAAATCAAATAAAGGTGGCCTAGCTGTACCTGATCTAAAACTATATTATAAAGCAGCAGTCACCAAAACTATTTGGTACTGGCTAAGAAATAGACTAGTTGATCAGTGGAATAGGTTAGCTTCACAGGACAAAATAGTGAATAACTATAGCAATCTAGTGTTTGACACACCCAAAGATCCCAAATTTTGGCATAAGAATTCATTATTTGACAAAAACTGCTGGGTAAACTGGAAATTAGTATGGCAGAAATTAGGCATGGACCCACACTTAACACCACATACCAACATAAGATCAAAATGGGTCCATGATTTAGGCATAAAGAACAAGATCATAAATAAATTAGAGGAACATAGGATAGTTTGCCTTTCACACTTGAGGAGGAGGAAGGAATTTGTGACCAAAGGAGAACTAGAGATCATTATTGATCACAAAATAGAAAATGTTGATTACATCAAATTAAAAAGCTTTTGTACAAACAAAACTAATTGCAAACAAGATTAGAAGGGAAGTAACAAACTGGGAAAACATTTTTATGATTAAAAGTTCTGATAAAGGCCTCATTTCCAAAATATATAGAAAACTCTAATTTATAAGAAATCAAGCCATTCTCCAATTGATAAATAGTCAAAGGATATGAAATTTCAGAGGATGAAATTGAAACTATTTCCACTAATATGAAAGAGTGTTCCAAATCATTATTGATCAGAGAAATGCAAATTAAGACAACTCTGACATACCACTACACAACTGTCAGATTGGCTAAGATGACAGGAAAAAATAATGATGAATTGTGAGAAAACTGGGACACTGATGCATTGTTGTAAAGAATCCAACCATTCTGGAGAGCAATCTGGAATTATGCCCAAAAAGTTATCAAACTGTGCATACCCTTTGATCCAGTAGTGCTACTACTAGACTTATATCCCAAAGAAAAACTAAAGAAGGGAAAGGGACTTGCATGTACCAAAATGTTTGTGGCAGCCCTTTTTGTAGTGGCTAGAAACTGGAAATTGAATGGATGCCCATCAATTGGAAAATGGCTGAATAAATTGTGGTATATGAATGTCATAGAATATTATTGTTCTGTAAGAAATGACCAGCAGGATGAATACAAGAGGTTTGGAGAGATTTCCATGAACTGATGCTGAGTGAAATGAGCAGAATCAGGAGATCATTATACACTTTAACAACAATACTGTATGAGAGTGTATTCTGATGAAAGTGAATATCTTCAACAAAGAAAAGATCTAATTCAAATCCAATTGATCACACAATCAGCTACACCCAGAGAAGGAACACTGTGGGAAATGAGTGTGAACTGTTTGCATTTTTGTTTTTCTTCCCAGGTTATTTTTATCTTCTGAATCCAATTCTTCCTGTGCAACAACAACAACAACAAAATTCAGTTCTGCACACATATAGTTTATCTAGGATATACTATAACATATTTAACATGTATGGGAATGCCTGCCATCTAGGGGAGGGGGTGGAGGGAAGGAGAGGAAAATTTGGAACAGAAGTGAGTGCAAGGGATAATGTTGTAAAAAATCACCCATGCATATGTACTGTCAAAAAATGTTATAATTATAAAATTGATTTAAAAATATTTTTTAAAAAAATGATCCATTCAAACTCTCAGTTCATGGTGTTCTTTTTCCCCCTTCACCTTCATATCTAAATATATACTTCCTCTCACCTCTACCCTGCAAGTCACCCCATGTAAGAGAGACAGAGTCACACAGAGAGAAAGAGGAACAGAGAGATACACAAAGAAAAACAAGGAAACAGAGACAAAAACAGAGACAGAGAGATCCATAAAGGCAGAGAAACAGAAGCAGAGACAGAGAGAGAGAGAGAAACAGAGACAGAGAGAAAAATAGAGAGACACATGGAAGGAGAGGCAGAGAGACAGAGAGACACAAATAGAGACACAGTCACAGATACAAACACACAGAGACAGAGAGAGACAGAGAGAAAGGGAAGGAGGGAGGGAAGGTGGGGAGTGTTTAGTAAAATTAACTAATGTATCACCTGTGTCTGACAGTGTAATCAATAGATTGTAGTGTTAGGATTACAAGGTGAGAACTCAGTTTGTCTGGGCAATTCTCTAGTTCAGATTTCATACCTTTAGTTCCGGCCTTTAGGGGGAGTTTACACCTTTGAACTTCTGAGGAGGAATTTACATATTTAAAGGAGTTTACACCTTTAAAAGGAGTTCTGAAAAGGAGTTTACACAACCTTTAAAAGGAGCAAGTTCATTGGTTGAAGTATTTTCTCACAAGCCCCGTTGAGTTCTCACTACAATCTCTGCTAGGATAAAAAAGGAGGGCAGGAGGGCAAGGAGTTAGTCAAGTCTGGGACAGAGTTGGGACGGCAGGCTGGAAGGCAGGCTGGAAGGAGAGAGTCTGGCTGGGGGATTGAGTTGAGACGGCAGTCCCCAGTAATAACTTAGAGATGACCAGACCTTTACAATTCAAGAACTTTACAATTTTGGTGCCCAACGTGGGGCAAGGACTTTTGCTTATCCTGACAAGGACTTATTCTGAGCCCTTCAGAAGAGCTAGCCCTTAGCACTATAGTCCCTATCTAAAGCAAAGGGAGAGGGTATACCTCCTAAACCCTTCTCTGTTAGCCATTGCATTCTAAATCTTTTGACTTTAGAACTGAAATCAATGTCAATCTTTAGAATGAGAATTCTCTCTTCCAGGAAAGCAGTAGAAGCCCATTTCCTAAATGCATAGAATGCTGAATCTGAAATGGGACTTATATATCAATGCAAGTCCAACCGCCCCTTTATTTTACATTGTCCAAGGTCACACAAGTAATTACAAGCTTAGTCGTTCTAAAATTCAGCTTTCCTGATTCCCACTTCAACATTCTTTATACTATGCCACATAATGTATTTAATAATGAGAAAATTAAGAATTAAAAGAATAGTGGCATCTTTTTAGGGCACTGAGAATGGCAGCAAACTGGGCATTGTTGCACAAAATTTTCCATCTCATTTTTACAACCAGATGTGTCAATGAGGGACAGTCACTCCCAGAATTTAGCAAATTTTGACCTGGAGATACTCAATTGCAATAACCTGGGCTGTCCTCTGCTCTTTCATAATACACATAGCATCCAAAGAATCTCCTCCTCCTTGCTGTGCTCTTGGCAAAAGCTAGGCAGGCCTTCCTCTTACCATAGCCCTGGCAAAGAATTGCCTCTGCTGAATTACAGAAAGAAGAAAAATCCAAAGCTATGCAAGCAGTCCCACTTCTAGTTAATTCCCAACCCTTGGCTATTTATAGAGAATGGATTGAGAATGCCTGAAGCATTCCCCATAGGCCTTTCCATTGTCACTACAAATAAAGAAAGAGCAAACAATTTGGAGGAATGGAGGAACAATTTGCCTGGCAGTCAGAAGACCAAGAGATTGCTATTTTACTCATCTTGGGCAGGTTGCTGTTTTGGAAGAACATTAAGCTATAGCCAGCTTTCAATTGGAGCTGGTAGCATTGTTCTTTTGGAATTCTGACCCTGTTCAAAATGTGGGAAACAGAATTAAACAAAAACCCAGGCAGAAAAATCCCTTGGCATAATATGTCGAATATAACTGTAAGCGAATTCTGAGCAGTACTCCCACTCACAGAGAAATTCATAGTATGGAATGAAAAAAAGAAAAAAAGGAAAAGAGAAAACCTTCTACTTTTGTCTGCTACCCATTCCAAAAAAACATGGAACACTGGCAAAAGGATATAAATTGCATAATTATGTGTGGCTAGAGTGACATCATATGTAGACGGAAAACATTAACTTTGATATCAGAGGGCTCAGTCTCATAGTCTTTTTCTGTTGTTTTCTGTTTGTTTCCTCTCTGCTTAAAATTTCTAATCTCTTGAACAATGTTTGATTTCCTCACCCTCATCTATTGCTGATCAAGTCACCTTAGATCTCCAGGTCTCAGAAGGAATTGGGCTAAAAATAAAAGTCCTTGACCCTGATGGATTGGATGAAGAGTCTGATTGGACTGTGTTTTGGCCTTCTTTGGTATTACTTATCATGGTGTCTGGCATAACAAATATGTAATGAAGGCATAGAAGGAGGGAGGTGATGCCATAGTGCATAAAGTGGTGGAACTGGAGTCAGGAAGACTCATTTTCCTGAGTTCAAACTAACTGTGATTCTGGGCAAGTCACAATTCTGTTTGCCTCAGTTCCTCATCTGTGAAATGAAGTAGGAAAATTAGTGACAAACCACTCCAGTATCTTTGGCAAGAAAATGGAACCCAAAGAGTCAAATGCTATGGAAAAACAACTGAATATCAACAACAATAAATGCTTGCTGACTGACTAACTGAACTGGAACCTCTTATTGGCAAGCAATCAGTCACATGTACAAATGAAGTTAAGGGGGGAAATGAGGGGAAATGAATTTTCCAATCACAAGTGCATTTGTGTATATTTATAACACTTCATGGTTTATAAAGCATTTTAATATACATTATTGAGAAAGGCAGGACAAAATTATTGTTCACTATTTTACAAATGAGGGAACTGAGGCCAAGTGATATAGATATAGATATATAGATATATAGATGAGTATATTCATATGTATATATATATTCTTATGTATATATTCAAGTAGGTATGTTCTTAACAAACACAAATTCTGTTATTTTCAAATATGAAATAACCCCAAAAGAGGATTGTATATTAAATTGTAAGCTTCTATCTCATGCTGCTAGTCTTTTTTAAAAAAGAAATCAAAAATTCCACCTATCACTTTCAAAACTGTCCTTTTTATTGTCTGTTTCCTTCAGAAATTCCTTCTGTACCATTTTGTACATTTATTTTACAAATGAGAGAACTGAGGTCAAGTGACATATATGTATATAGATGAGTATATTCATATATATGTATTCTTATGTGTATGTATATATGCAAGTAGATATCTTCTTAACAAACAAAAATTCTACCACTTTCAAATATGAAGTAACCCCAAAAGAGGTATATTAAATTGTAAGCTTCTATTTCATGTTGCCAGCCTTTTTAAAAAAAAATTCCACCTATCACTTTCAAACTGTACTTTTTATTGTCTGTTATCTTCAGAAATTCCTTCTGTACCACTTTGTACATTTTTTCAGTGACTTTCTTCTTTTTATGGTATCATCATCATTTTGTATCCCAACTTCATGCCATTTTACTCATCATCCATGCCTATAATTTACCTACTCTTCATCTGTACCTTCTGGTTTCTTTGGCTTCATTCACGTCCCAAGTCCTCACCATCTGAAAGAAGCTTTTCCCATTCTTCCTTAATGCTAGTAGCTTCTCTCTGTTGATTATTTAATAGATAATTTATCATATTATATATACATATATATATATTTACACACACACACACACACACATATATATATATATATATCTTATTAGTATATAATTGCTCGCATTTTTGTCTCCCCATTAAACTATGAGATCCCTGAGAGAAGGAACTAGTGTGGGTTTTTTTCCCTCTTTCTTTATGTCCTTAGCACAGTGTCTGGCACTAAATAAACATTTTAAAATGCTTGTTGACTTGACCACCTTACATGTAAATTCAAAATAGAGGGAACTGAAGCTATTGATATGAATATACAAAAGAAGATGTCAAACATCATAATGAATTATTATGGGTTTAAAAAAATGTCCCTAGAAGTAAACTGAGAGGAAGAGAATATTCCCCAACAACCAACATCAATATGCCTCAGAATAAAAAAAAAAGAAAGAAAGAAAAGAAAAAAGCAAAAGAGTGCTATATGAAATTAAATTGTGGGTTAAAAAGAGAAATTACAAATTAAATAATAGCTCTAGAAGGAAGAACTGGGAAAAAGAAAATAGTTAAAAATATATATCATATGATATGATATTATAATATATAATTACACATTTTATTAAGTTATAATATAGCTAAACAAATAAGAATAAAAGGTATAAATTATCCCCAAAAATGAATTCCTTGAAAAATTAATGGAGCAAATGGAACACAATTCCTTAAAGCAACAATATCAAATGATTAGAAATATAAAAGAAAAACATGAGGTATCTACTATCAAAAATAACTGATCCTTCCAAGGCAATCCTAATAGTCTTTGGATAGAAAATGCCATCTGCATCTAGAAAAGAAATATGGAGATTAAATGTAAATCAACACATGTTGTTTTCACTTCTTTTTTTGTTTTTTTGTGGTTTTTTTTTCCTTCCCCATGGCTTTTCCTTTTTGTTCTGATTTTTCTCTCCCAACATGATTCATAAAGCAATGTGTATTAAAAATCAATTAATTAATTAATTAAAAAAAACTGATCTGGAACAACTAGATTCCTTAGGAAGAGAAGTAAATAGGAGTAAAGCCTCTTATCTAATATTTTATTTGCTACATTTCCTCACACACATCACCACATCTCCAGGGCATTTGCACTACCTTCCCCCCATGCACGAATCCTCTTTCTTCTTCCCATCTGCCTACCAGATTCTCTGGCTTTCTTCAAGACTCAATTCAAATTATACCTTTGTCAGACCTTTCTTTTTTCCTCTCTCTCTTCCCCTAGTCCTTTTCCTCTAAGACTATCTTCCATTTTCATTATCTATTTTTTATATACATATAATTTATATGTTATCTCTCCTATTAGAATGTGGATTCCTTGAGAGCAAGGACTGTTTTTGCCTTCCTTTGCTTCTCCAGCACTTAGCACAATGCCTGGCACATAATGAATCCTTGTTGGTTGACAATAGAACATCTTTCAACATTTTTTTCTTTTGTTCTCCTAATGTCAAAGAATTTTAGAATGAACTATGAAATACTGTGGATATTGACTTGAGTACTTAAGAAGGGACAAAAGCAACAAGAGTTTAATAATCTGTCCATCGTGAAGCATCCTAATGGATTGAAGGGGTTTCCTCCATTCTGGATGCTCTCAGCCCAGACAAAGAAATTTTCTTATGCTATAAATTCTGTCAGAGAAATGCAGACTATACAAAACTGTCAACAGGTTGAATAGATACAGAGATCTCTGTGATTCATCTTTTTGACAATTTAGCAAAGCACATAGAATTAGAACATTTCAAAGCTGCAAGGTACCTTAGAGATAATGTAGCCCAAGCTTCTTCATTGTACAAATGTGGAAACCAAGATCTTGTAAAAATCAGTGATTTGTCCAACATCACATAGTTAGCTAGCAATAGATCCAGGACTAGAACCCAGATTTCTTACTTCCAGTGTTTTTCTCACTGTAAATAGAAGGGAATAGAGCTAAGATGAAGTAGAGGGTGACTGTGGGATTGCAAATATATGTTCAAAATCAAACAAAGATTGGGGGGGGGGGTCTGGGACAAAATACCTGGGAGAAGAAAGCACAGAAAATAGTCTGGACCCATTGTGCAAAAGATAATGGAGAAGCTCTCTCCTCAGAATTTTATGAATATGGGAATTCAAAAAAAGAGGATTCAATTAACCATTTCCAGTCTAAGAAAAAGAAGATACCAGGGTTCTACATCTTCATCCATTGCTTGTCTTCTAGGAATCATGCTGATGAAGATAATTCATCCCTTCCACCCCTGTCTTCGTGCAGCTTGCAAGCCTAAATCTTCATCTTCTCAGACACTGTGCCTTCTTCTACCTCTGGTCACCCCACCATGCTGTTATCTGGAGCAAAGCCCAGATGCCTTATCCTAATTACATCCCTCTGCAAAATTGTAGATGGTCAAAAAACTAACCCTATCCAAAGATAGCTCCAGAGCTCTATTGGTATGGGAAAGCTCTCCTCATTGGTAGACGCAAATGATTGCTCTGGGTGAGAGAAAGATAGAGCCAGCAAGAGTGGAAAAATCCGAGTATTTTTAGTTTTCTGTTAGATGGTCTTTGAGTTCTCATAAAGCTCTAAGTTTTCTTTGAACTTTCTTTGAGTCACTTTGGCCCCTCTTGACTTTGATCTTTAAGACAGAAAATAGATGAAGTCAATCCTACTTTAGGTTGCTAAATAAAAATATTCTGGAAACACATGAAAGAACCTGGCAGTCTATATACCATGGCCCCCATCTTACTAAACTGCAGATTTTGAGGGGATTTCCCCTTGGATAAGATCTAGAACACTTGCTTGGTTTAACTGATTTACCTTAGTCTCAATGGGAGAACTCTTTCATTCTGCATTGTTTAGTATGTATTCTCCTAAATTTTCTTTTTCAGATTTCTGTTTTTCTACTGATTTGAATAAATGGGTTTTCTTTAATAATTGCTAGGTGTATTTATTGTAAATCTGGTATATGGAGGTAAATGGGGTATAGATATAGAACTTAGGGTCCTCCTTTCCCCTCCCTGTATTGAAATAGTATCCAAAAGTTGTCTTGAGCCTGAAAATCGCATTCTCTAGACTAGCTATATCTAAGAAATTAGAAAGATATAATTTCAGCCCAGCATCCTCTCTTTTTGAGGAAAGCAGAGCTTTGGTTCCAGCGTTTTCTCGTGACAAGCATTAAAAAGTCTCCCTTGAGAAAGACTGAGAGAGAAAAGACTAGAGTTGTCTATTCTTCTTTCTTTTGGGCCACACAGTGACTACATGCTATGTGTGAGAGGATAGTCCTCACATTATTTGGGGCTTCACTATACCAGAAATTATTTTCAATCAGTTCTGTATATCCTAATTTCTTACTGTTTTCACCATAGGGCAAGTCTGTTGTCATGCCATGTCTCTTAGCCCAGGAAAGAGCAATTAGAATAATCAAGTCAAGATTAGCATTAAAAGACAACTCCAAAGTACAGATCCATTTGTCAGGTTATCACTTCTGACTCATATTTCTGTCCATTCTTCCTTCCCCAACTAACTTGCTCCTATCCCTGAAATATGGCTAGTGATGAAGGGGTAGGAGAAAACATGTTTAAAGGTAGTATGATATTAGAGTTGTTTAAAATCTCCATTATTAACTGAATCTGGTCTTGAGCTCTTCCATATCTCTGTTTTGCAGACATAGCTGGATTTTAAACTTTTTCTTCTTCCTCTTTCTCCAAAAGAAAAAGTAGAATTTCCTATCATTTCCATATGACTGAAAAATACCCCTTTTACTGGTCTTTCCTCATGACTAATTTAGATGCAGTGAGCTTATCAGATGGAGGGACTGAAATCATCAGGGACCGCATATGAGCCCAATTATTATTCTGCTTTACCATTTTAACGGTAGCTCAGTAGCTTGTGATTGCTGTAGCAACTACTGGAATAACAACAATTTCTGTGTTAGGTTAGATCTCCTCTCTCCCCTCCTTGAAGCTCCCACCCCCGCTATTTTTTCCCAACACAATTGCTTATAAGGTCTGTTGGGAAATGATTGATTTGCAGATACTCTGGCAGATTCCATCCTGGCTGGATGCTGAATGCTGCATGGATAAACTGGCTACGCATAAGCAGTAAGCTGGGAAGTTGGTGGCACTTAAAAGAAAGATTATTTCCTTCTGCCATATACCCAGTTACAGGATAAGAGTACAGACAAGCAAATGAAACTATTCAAAGGAGAATCTGGATGGCTTAATTCAGGAAAGGCTATCAAGTGACATGCATTGCATTGCATTCAGCGATAGAGACTAGATTGGGAGCATAGGGAATATCAGCTATTCCTGACTGCTGTACTTATGACACACCCCAGTTTCTCAAAGACTTCATGCAGCTTTTCATCTTGTCAGAGAGATGGTAGACTAGAGCTGTGGAAGGAAGTGTGCACATCAATGGTGCATTTATGTCCAGGAGATTCAAACACAGTACAGATTTATTTTTGTTTACTTTTTTTATTTATTTACTTTTCAAACATTAAACATGATACCAATAAAAGTCTTTTGATTCATCTCTGGGCCCCAATGGTGGAAAAATCCCAGCAAATTAGAAAATCTCTCCTTTTTTTCTGTCTGTCTCTTGTCTCTTTTCAGTCATTTAGTCAATTAAGATTTATTATGGACATAACATGTGCCAGCCCAGTGCTAAGCACTAAAGATACAAAGAAATCCTTAATCTCAAAAAAAAACTTATACTCTTTTGGTGGAGGGAATGTACAAGCAACAAAAGACAGACAGATAGAAAGAGAGACACACACAGATAGATAGAAAGACACAGAGAGACAGAGACAGAAAAATTGGGGGATAGTTTCAGCGAAAGCCACTAAAATTAAGGACTTGGAAAGACTTTTTGCAGAAGAATGACTTTAATTGAGACAGGAAGGAAATTGGGAAAAATGGGAGGTAAAGTTGAGGAGGAAGAATGTTTTAAGTATGGAAAACAAGGAGTGAAAAATTTTGGAATAAGAAAATATGGTCTCTATCTCTTTATGGCTCTATGTGTATGTCTCTCTCTCCAACCATCCTCCTTTTCAGTTGCCTTCAAGCAAATTAAATAAGTATAGGCTTATTAATTAAATAAATACATGCATTGTATTCATCACAGTTTTAATACTAACTTATAGAGAATAGGTGTACAGAAATACAGTATAGACTTAAAAGAAAAATATAAACTTTGGAATTGGTACATAGTCTCCTAAGAGTGAACAGAGAGAAAATGGTATTACAATCAGTGTCATTCTCAGCAACCAAGAACAGGTACAGTCTTTCTGCAGAGGCTCCAGGTGACTTTGTATTAACCTGTCACAGTTCTTTCTTCATCTCTTCATCCCTGGTCAGGTTGCAACACTGACCCCAACCACAAATGTGCTAAGCACAAATCCAACTTACCTCAAAGTGGAAGAAGAGAATAAAGCTAAGGAGAAATAAGATGACAAATGTATATATGTATATGATATGCATACACATACATCCACACTCAATCAGAAGGTTAACAGAGAATTTTTTCTCACCTGGTACAAAAACACTTGGGAAAGGAGGCACAGAGAATAGTCTGAAGACAGTGAATATTGCAGAAAATGCAATGGGGTATTTCAGGATCCTTAGGATCTTCTGGGAACCAATAAAGGACAAGGTTGGTCAAAGAAGAAAGAAGTTAATTCCATAGACATGGAACTGATTGCAAGGAAAATATGCTTCAAAATCGCAGCCTCTGAAGACAGGGATTTTGCTACTCCAAAAAGGGTTTCTTTCTTTGAACCTTATTCCTACAAGGGAGAATGGTCTCTAAAGGAGGCCTAAGAAACTTGGAAGATAGGAGTTAGAGTTTTTTTCTTGTTCTTTTAGCATGTAACTGCTCCATTGTTGCAGCCATTTGTATATGAAGGCTATTTTTAGAACTGATGACTCCATGATAATGGCTACCACATTTGCCCAATGAATGGACACATATTTTCAGACCTTCTCAAAATCATCTTTGAACTCCTTGAGCTTCCTCTGATATCACCTTTTCAGAGGCATCTTTTATTTTTACCCATTATCTTATCCAGTCACAGCCCTCTTCTTTCTAGGTAAACTTCTTTCTAGGGTTAGAAATTTTGTAGTCCCCTGCAAAATCAAGCACAGTACAATTAACATTGAATTACACATCACAGTTCCAAAATAAACATCTATATTTAACAGAAGGATATCTCAGTTTATATTACAGTAAATGACCATCAACAATACATACAGTGTATGTAATAGCACAGTGTAAAGCATTGCTTAACAGATTAGTTCAGTGACTACAGATCTTTATTACATATACAGAATATTTTTATACACATGATAATAGAACTTATATATCCTAAGAACAAAGCAAAGATATATAACATCAAAGCAAAAATATTGGTATGAATATGTCTAAAAATAACAAAATATGCAAAAAACATTATCTATATCAGCAAACAAGTAAGGAACAATTGAGGCATGCATCTATCATCCGTGTATGCAATAAACACAGAAACAAAAAAAATGAGCAAAAATATTTTAAAGTATGCTCAAAATAGGTAGTAATCAGTTATATATAAATGAACATATGAAATTATATACAAAGAATACATTACATAGTTAAACAATCATTGTTCGCAACATGTTTAGCCATTTCTCTAGTTGCTTTCATAATATTATATTATTCCAAGTCAGTAGTCTCATAAAATTATCTCTCTTGTGATTTTCTAGCCTATCTACCTCTAAATCCAAATTAGTTGATGATTTGAATTAATCAGAATTCTCATCTGAACTATATTGTCCTATATTCTAAAATCCTGAACTTTTGAGGATGCTGTCTGACAGTGTCAGTTCACAATCAACTGAGTGCCTATGCTCTGTGAAGGATGTTCTACATCCATTGCTATAATTTCTATAGTTGAAATTTCTTTGAATTGATTGTTAGGTTAACAGTACACAAAATTTTCTGCCCTTGATATGTCTTTTTCTAAGAATCTTTGTCCAATTGATGTAAGTATCCATTACTTTCTGTTGTTCATCAAAGAGTTCAACCAACTCATTGATTATGATGAATTAGTTTCATCTAGACTCCAGTTAGCAACTAAAGTTATTTTGTAAACAGCTATGTTGTCCACAACAAGATAAGTAGTTTCTATCAATCTTTTAATTTATATGTACTTTGACCACTGAGATTCCTCAGCAGAGCTCTGCTACTTTGTTGAAGGTCTTGACAAGAAACTTGGGCCTCATAATATTATTATTTCTTTCTTTCTGTGTTCTTCTAGGATAAAGCTGTAACTAAGTGGTAAATTTTATTTTAGCTATTCTTTCAGTGGATAATAAGTGTCTACAGTATCTCCATCCTCAGAGACACAAAACATAAGTCAATAATTAGACATGGTTGTTACTCAAATATCAGTAAATAGAGCATAAAGCTAGAGGCATTGTTTCTGGTGAAGTTGTATACATGTATTGAGAATACCAACATATTGGTTCCACTGAGATTTTTGTTCTATTTTTCAGTGTTTCTAATATGTTCAACAATGTGGGGTTGAAATATTCAGGTCGTGGGTCCTATTGAAAGTAATGTATGATGTGATGAACAACTATGATAAACTTCTCAGCAAGGATCCAAAACAAACTTGGGATGGGAGTGCATCCAGAGAAAGAACTATGAATACTGAATGTGGATCAAAGCAAAAAAAAAAAAAAAAAAATTCACCATTTTTTGCTGTTTTTTTCTTTCTGGTATTTTTCCCCTTTTGTCCCATTTTTCTTGTAAAACATAAAAAAATATGGAAAGATGTTTAAAAGGATTGTATATACATAACCTATATCAGATTGCTTGCTATCTTGGGGAGGGGGAGGTAAAGGAGGGAAGAAGAAAAAAATTTAGAACTCAAAATCTTACAACAATAAATGGTGCATTTGGAAAAATAAAATACTATTGTGAAAAAAAGGAGAAAGTAAAATATGGATTTAGACTTCTTTTACGGCAGTCAAAATTAATATCTCCTTGAATAGTGTGACTTCAAAGTCTCTTTCTTTGTTCAAATGGAAGTTGGCAGTAAATCAATGCATTCACACAATATTTTAGCAACTGTGAAAGCTTTCTACTTCCTGGCTGAGTATACCTGTGCACATGTGGTGAAATTATCAGTCACCATTAATATATAATATATGTTCTTCCTACATCCTATTAGAGATAGAAATTTAATGCAGGGGCAACTGGGGGGTGCAGTGGATAGAGCACCAGCCCTGAAGTCAGGAGGACCTGAGTTCAAATCTGGTCTCAGACACTTAACACTTCCTAGTAGTGTGACCCTGGGCAGGTCACTTAACCCCAAATGCCTCAGAAAAAAAAAAAAATCTAATGCAGACAAATCCTAGAGATTTCATAGTGCTTCTTTTCTTGAAATAAAAAGCACGAAGTTGGTAATACTTTTCTTTGCATTTAATGGCCACAAATCTCCTAGTTTTGGTGATATGTATAGTCATCCTAGGTCAGTAAAATGTATTTCTTATTAGTTATAGGGTACTCTTTTGCCCATACATGCAAAGTTATGTTATAAAATTTTCATGGTTGTGAATGGCACTTACATATGATATGGGATAAATGAAAATATCACACATGGGATCAGTAATAGTTCAGTATAATATTCTATTATACAACTTCAGCTTCTGCAGCTATTTTAATGCTATTTTAATACTATTTTAATACTCAGTTACTTGGAAATTGATTGTTTTGGCATCATTGCTTCACTCCCTTAAAAATCTTAATTTCCCAGTTCTTCAATTTATTCATTTACCATGACCTATTTCTCTACCTTACCTCAGCTAAATACAGAGAGATGATCATGACATTGAACTCACTGTTACCCATAAGTTCTATTTCCACTCTCATGAACTCTGAAGTTACTTTATCTTATCATAGCCCTCCACCTTTATCTTTGCTTTATAATCCCTAATCCTGTTCTTTGCCCTCACTGTGACCTCCAATGTTTCCACATCTCAGTTCTTTCTTTCTTTCTTTCTTTTTTATTTATTTAGAATTTTTTTCCAGAGTATATATGCATGAGCAATTTTTTTTTATAACATTATCCCTTTTATAACACTATCCCTTTTTCCAAATTATCCCCCCCTCCCTCCGCTCCATCCCTCTGATGACAGGCAATCCCATACATTTTACATGTGTTACAATATAACCTAGATACAATATATGTGTGTAAATACCATTTTCTTGTTGCACATTAAGTATTAGATTCCAAAGGTATAAGTAACCTAGGTAGATAGACAGTAGTGCTAACAATTTACATTCAATTCCCAGTGTTCCTTCTCTGGGTGTAGTTATTTCTGTCCATCATTGATCAACTGGAAGTGAGTTGGATCATATCCACTTCCATAAAAATACATCTTCATACAGCATTGAAGTGAACAGCGATCTTCTGGTTCTATTCATTTCATTCAGCATCAGTTGATGTAAGTCTCTCCAAGACTCTTTGTATTCCTCCTGCTGGTCATTTCTTACAGAGCAATAATATTCCATAACCTTCATATACCATAATTTACCCAACCATTCTCCAATTGATGGACATCCATTCATCTTCCAGTTTCTAGCTACAACAAAAAGAGCTGCCACAAACATTTTGGCACATACAAGTCCCTTTCCGCTCTTTAGTATTTCTTTGGCATATAAGCCCAATAACAGCAATGCTGGGTCAAAGGGTATGCACAGTTTGATAACTTTTTGGGCATAGTTCCAGATTGCTCTCCAGAATGGCTGGATTTTTTCACAACTCCACCAACAATGTATCAGTGTCCCAGTTTTTCCACATCCCCTCCAACATTCATCATTATTTGTTCCTGTCATCTTAGCCAATCTGACAGGTGTGTAGTGCTATCTCAGAGTTGTCTTAATTTGCATTTCTCTGATCAGTAGTGATTTGGAACACTCTTTCATATGAGTGGATATAGTTTCAATTTCATCATCTGAGAATTGTCTGTTCATATCCTTTGACCATTGGTTTGATTTCTTATAAATTAGGGTCAGTTCTCTATATATTTTGGAAATGAGACCTTTGTCAGAACCTTTAACTTTAAAAATATTTTCCCAATTTGTTACTTCCCTTCTAATCTTGTTTGCATTAGTATTGTTTATACAGAAACTTTTTAGTTTGATGTAATCAAAATCTTCTATTTTGTGATCAATAATGATCTCTAATTCTCCTCCTCCACAGGTCTGAAAGGTAGACTATTTTCTGTTTCTCTAATCTATTTATGATCTCATTCTTTATGCCTAAATCATGGACCCATTTTGATCTTATCTTGGTATATGGTGTTAAGTGTGGATCCATATCTAATTTCTGGCATACTAATTTCCAGTTTTCCCAACAGTTTTTTCCAAATAATGAATTTTTATCCCTAATGTTGGTATCTTTGGGTTTGTCAAAGATTAGATTGCTATAGATGTACCCTTTTTTGTCCTTTGTATCTAATCTGTTCCACTGATCTACTGGTCTATTTCTTAGCCAATACCAAATGGTTTTGGTGACTGCTGCTATATAATATAGCTTTAGATCAGGTACACTTAGACCACCTTCCTCTGACTTTTTTTTCATTAGTTCCCTTGCAATTCTCGACCTTTTATTCTTCCATATGAATTTTATTGTTATTTTTCTAGGTCATTAAAATAGTTCTTTGGGAATCTGATTGGTATAGCACTAAATAAATAGATTAGTTTGGGGAGTATTGTCATCTTTATGATATTCGCTCGGCCTATCCAAGAGCACTGAATGTCTTTCCAATTATTTAAATCTGACTTTATTTTTGTGGCAAGTGTTTTGTAATTTTTCTCATCTATTCTTTGGTAGATGGATTCCCAAATACTTTATACTCTCAACATTTGTTTGGAATGGAATTTCTCTTTGTATCTCTTGCTGTTGCATTTTGTTAGTGATATATAAAAATGCTGAGGATTTATGTGGATTTATTTTGTATCCTGCCACTTTGCTAAAATTCTGAATTATTTCAAATAGCTTTTTAGCAGAGTCTTTGGGGTTCTCTAAGTATACCATCATGTCATCTGCAAAGAGTATCTTAGTTCTTTCTTAGGCCAGTGCCCTTGCACTGTGTATACTCTTTTTTCTTCCCCATCTTGACCACTTGGTAAACCAGTTCAACTTTACACTATCTTCTTCTCTTAAGTCATTGTCCTATTATCCTATGATTGATCTCACCTTGCTAAAAATCTAACCTTGTATTAGTTCTACAATTTGCTCTTTTCACTCATGCATGAGATGCAACTAGAGAGGATCATGAAATGGTGTTGACAAGTCCATTACAAATTAATGTTATATAATCTCAACTGGGTCCAATTAAACAGAACTTTTTCACAACTGGAAGAAGTATCAGCAAATCAAGTGAAATGTTGCTCAAGAACATTTCTTCAAGGTTCCCTAAATAGGAAGCGTAAACTCAATTACTGCAGTAAAGCAATCCTTCTATACCTCCCTTAACAGATTTAATATCCCATTCATCCTAATAATTTTCCCAATATTTTCATATCTTCTCAAAACTCTCATGGTTTTCTTTCTTCCCACCTACTTAGCTGAGAACATTGCCTCATATTTCACTGAAAAAAAAAAAAGGAGGACATTTATCAAGAACTCTTTCTTATCCCTTCTTCCTCACTGCACTCAAATGTCCCTTAATTCTAGTGCCTTCCCTACTAGAATATTTCTAGTTTATCCATTTTATTTGTATATTATTATTTACATGATATATCTTTTACTCCTTCCCCATTAGATTATGAGTTCCTTGAAGGCAGGGCCTTTTTTCCACTTTGTAATGTTCTCTATTTTGGTTTTCTTGGGGTCTCTGGGAGCTTCTTTTGTTTCAGTTCAGTAATCACCACACAAGTAGCAGGGGTTAAAGACCAAATCCTTTATTTTCTCTTTCAAAGTCTTGTCTCCTTTCCTAGGGCCCGGTTAGCTTTCTTAGAGGCCTATCTTCCTCTTTGGTTCTGAGAGCTTGAGCTCCTGCTGCCAGTTTTTTGTCTTCTCTGCCTCTGCCAGCTTCTTCTCTGTGTCCCTCAGTCCCTCCTTATATAATCCTCACTGAATAAACGCCAATCATGATATCACTAGGAAATCATTTGTTGTAGGATTAAATCAGTCATACTGAACTATGCTAAACTAGATTACTATTGTTTCTATCAATTCCACTTAGTACCTTGTAAGCATTCTTTGTTTCATGTTCAGAGTTCTGGCCCATAACACCACTTTGTTTTCCCCACCCAGAAAGTGGAATATAATATGTATTTAATAAATGTATCTTAATATCTTGAATTATATCACTTCTTAAAATTATTCACTAGACATCTACTCTTTTTTTATAAAGCCTTTTATTTTCTAAACACACGCATAGTTTTCAACATTCATCCTTGCAAAACCTTTTGTTCCAAATGTTTTTCTCCTCTTTCGCCCACACCCATCCTTAGACACAAATAATCCAATATATGTTAAACATGTGCAATTTTTCTATACATATTTCTATAATTATCATGTTTCACGAGAAAAAAACAGCTCAAAAAGGAAAAAATATATAAAGAAAACAAAATGCCAGCAAACAACAAAAAAGTGAAAATACTTTGTTGTGATCCATACTCAGTTTGTTGTGATCCATACTCAGTCCTCATAATCCTTTCTCTTCTACTTGGGGTAACTATAAGAGGTTGGAGGATCCTTTCTTGGAATAACTCACAGCCCACCAGCAAGCTTCTCTTCCCAAAAATTATCAATTAGATACCCCGGGTTGATTAAATTTTTTAGATATGGATATTAATGAATATTTAAGGGGTATATGATTGATTTAAGTATTTTCCCAAATTGGTGGTATAATCTACCACATAAAGAGTCCTAAGCAAAGTGGGTTGAAAATTTTAAAAAAATTGTAGCAAATGGATAACTCACTGTTCCTAATTGCTTCTCACAAATTTCTCCTTAGGCATGATGTATCTTTCTGCTGGACAATGTGTAGTTTTCAAGATGCCTGAATTCTGCATGTTTATTTGTTTTTACTTCGTACATAGACACTTCATCAGTCACTGATGTTCCAGGGGCACTGCTATGATGCCCATCAGAAGTCCTAAATCTTCTGATGTTTCACAATTCATAAAATAGTCCTCTAGTTAAGAGGATAAGGTATAAGAGACAGAAACACTTCTCTTCCTCCCCAAGTGATTCACACTCAGGGACTTTGCTGTGACTACTACCACAACTGAACTGGCTTACCACTAAAATGTGGTTCCAAATTGGCATACTATAATATCCATCACCAAGAAAACATCTACTGGGTCTTTTCACTCAATAGATAGATAGATAGATGCATATATACACACACATATACATGTATATACACATGTGCATATACTACATATGTATACATACATTATTTCATCTGATACAATGTCTTTTACTGCTTTTAAACTGATTAAGGATTTTTCACAGTTAATTTAATGTATTTGACTGACTCAATAGCGGTGCAAGTATTGATTAATGAAGTTTTTAAGTAGGATGGGGTCATTAATTGGTTCAAATGATGTCCCACCCTTATAATAGAATTGAGATTTAGAACTGGAATAGATTTAGAGTTGGAAGTTATCTTAGAAGTCATTGAGACTAACTCCTCATTTTACAGGGGATGAAACAGAAACTGAGATTTAAATGATTTACCCAAATAGTGTCTTGAAAGCCAGAATATGAAGATTAAAAGTTTTAT
The DNA here is from genome assembly GCF_048593235.1 of Sminthopsis crassicaudata. Lineage (NCBI taxonomy): Eukaryota > Metazoa > Chordata > Mammalia > Dasyuromorphia > Dasyuridae > Sminthopsis > Sminthopsis crassicaudata. Next base: position 312,921,460 of record NC_133620.1, on the reverse strand, counting down.
AATCCTAATCCCATGCTTCTGGATCAATGAATTAGATATGCACAAATGAGATTGTTCAGTGGTCTAGCAATAGCAGCATCATTTTTTAACAGATTTTTTTTTTTTTATTACCTGCCAAATCCTAGAAAAGTCATTAGATTATGAAGGTCCTGTGGATGAGGTCAAATTGGGAGTTTTATCTTCTCTGTGCCAAGTTTGTATCTTTTTGAGATATAGGGTGACCCACATAATTGACAGAGGCACTACAAAAATAGAACACATCACCAGCTTGAAAACTCAGGGGGGGCTGTCTTCTGTGTCTCTGATCTCCATAGCAACATTAGCAACACATGAAACAGTTAAATTGCTCTACATGGAAGTATATGATTAAGTGCCAGAATGAGTGGTATAGTTAGATAATAAGACTATAGGAGTTCAGAGGAGAGAGAAATCAATATTAGCTAGAATGACTAGAAAGACTTAATGGAAGAGGTGGGTCTTGAGAGGGGCCTCAAAGGAGGGATAGGATTTGGAAAGGAAGAAAGGAAGCATTAGTCTCTAAGGATTGACTGTCAGAAAGCAGGAGGTGGGGGTAGGGCAGGGAACAGTCCCTAGGATGTACCCACTCAATTAATTAAACGTGGTTTATTTTCAGGCCCTCAATTTTATTAGAAGTACAGATTTAGCTTGTGTGTGCATGCTGCATATGAAAATTAAGGGAGGCTAGGCAAACTCTTTGGAGAATTAATTGAACCAGAATATCATTAGAGACATTTATGAGCTGAGAATCAATGCATGAGAAGGGATGGGTATTTGGACACTTTATGGAAAAATTAGATATTTTAAAATACAGGCTGAGGTTTTGGTAGGTAAGAATAGAGAGCAAGCAGTGTAAGTATAACTTTTGGAGTACCGAGAATCTGCAGTTGGGCATTACTTAGAAAATCTGTCATAAGATTTAGTGATAAATGTGGTAAGATTACTGGCTGTTCACCCTTAGCAAAGTTTGTGTTTTCAGATTTTTTCTTTTTCCATTAACTAACCAGACCTACAGTCTTTTTGCAAGCCATAAATTACTTAGAAAAATGAAATTACCCATTCTCTTTGTTATTAATGCACAACTAGGAAGATGTAAGTAATCTCTCCTTTCATGGTATTTCAGAGCTAACTCACATGATACATTTCTGATATTAAACACAATAAGATTTAAAAAAAAAATTCAATTAAGCATTTGCCTACTGTGACTCTTTATTCATTGCAAATTGTCTCCGTAAATAATCTTCATCAAAAGTCAGAACCAATCCCCATTAGTTTAGATTAATTAATGGGTCCCCTGGAGCCACCTAAATGAATTCAATTTGAACATCAACAACTTGGCCATGGAGTTTCCCAGGTTGGCATTAAGACAATATTAAACCTGCAATAAGTCACATTTAAAATGTTAATTCAGAGAAGCTCTCCATTTAGAGCATTTAATTAAATCTTTAAATAAACTGCATGGGCTCAGTACCAGATGGTTCTGCATTTTCATTGCAGCAAAGATCCTTGAAGTCATTGTGGGAAGTAAAATTGGAGTCACGGTGAAGATAACCAGGATATATAGAGTAATAAAATCTAATCTCGTTTCCAGCAGAGAGATTCAGTGTATGTACACAACCCAGGCTAAAATTGTAAGTTAATTACATTAACCCCAGTGTACTTTGGTATCTGAGCATCCAGAGATTAAATTAGTCTTTTTCCTATCATAAGATTCTTTTCAACTTCACTATATTAATTTTAGCCAAATACTTACTCATAAGGAAAATTGAAGTTAATGTAACCAAAGATAAAATAATGCAGCCTTAATATTCTGAGGGGATTATGGAGTCCCAAGAAAATGTACTCTGCAAATGTCATTCACTTTGAATGGATTTATGGTAGGAAGTTAAAAAAAAAAAAAAAAAAAAAAAAAAAAAAAGGTGTCGAGAGGTCTGGTATCTTTCCTACCTCCAGGGTTTAATAAAAACTACAACTTAGATAATTCAGGCCTTAAAAATGAGCATAGGAACAGAATTATGATAAAAGATGTCTAACCAAGGGAAAAGACACACACACACATACCCATGTATGCACACATTGAATCACAAATTCCAGATGTCATAAGACATATCCAACCAAACTCCAGGATCATAAATGACTTCCCTTGAACCTAACTTTTTCCCACTGCAACCTCTTAACTTCTCTACTCTAGAGAGTTCTTTCAGACAATTATATCTTACTTTTCTATCTTGATATATTTGATAATAGAACTGGTTCCACTGATTGTTAACTGCAATTTACCCCCAGGTTTTAGTTGTTGATAGTTACTTATGTTATAATACAAATTTCTGGGTATAGTAACTTTTAGGAAAAGGCTCCAAAATGGCCTACACAGAGAGTGGTTTGCTGGTAAATGTTTAACAACCAGCTTTTTTTTTTTTTTTTTTTTTTTTTTTTTTTTTTTTTGAGGCTAGGGTTAAGTGACTTGCCCAGAGTCACCCAGCTAGGAAGTGTTAAGTGTCTGAGACCAGATTTGAACTCGGATCCTCCTGAATTCAAGGCTGGTGCTCTATCCACTGCGCCACCTAGCTGCCCCTTAACAACCAGCTTTTTCAAAAGTACAACAGACTATTACATTTAATTTGGATTATCAACTTTTTCTCTATCATTTTCTTAAACTTAGAAAATTGATAAATGAAGACCTGTTTTGCAGCGTTTGCCAATTTCTGAAGTGTCAATGGACACATTGGAAGTTTAACAATGGTCCCTCACAAGTTGGTCCAAATTCATTATAGCACTTCTTCACACACTCTGTTAAAAGCACATTGTATCCAAATACAATTCTTCCTTTGCAACAACAACAAAATTCAGTTCTGCACATATATATTGTACCAAGCATATACTATAAGATGTTTAACATGTATGGGAATGCCTGCCATCTAGGGGGAAGGGGTGGAGGGAAGGAGGGGAAAAATTTGGAACCGAAGGGAATACAAGGGATAATGTTGTAAAAAAAAAAAAAAAAAAAAATTACCTATGCATATGTAGTGTCAAAAAAAATGTTATAATTATAAAATTAATTTTAAAAAATAGTAAAAAAAAAAAGAAAGAAAGAAAGAAAGAAAGAAAGAAAGAAAGAAAGAAAGAAAGAAAGAAAGAAAGAAAAAAGAAAAGAAAAGAAAACAAGTCAATGCAAATTAAAAAAAAAAAAAAAAAGCACATTGTAGTATTGCTATCATTGTTTTCTAAGCCAATAAAACCAGTGGTCAAAGGCTAATTTTCTTCATTTTGGTACGTTTCTTGCAAACATAATGGTAAATTACCACTAAGTGAATAATCTGCTGAGTTGGTTGTATGTATTATAGTGGGGAAGAAGCACACATTTTATGTACCTAAATTTTCATCTGAACCTACAGAAGGAAGGTTTAATATGCACATATACACACAGAGTTGAATATAAAAATGCATTGGGAAGGGAAGGTGTTAAAGTAAGGGCCAGAGTGGGAAAGGCGTAATTATAAGCAAAACAACCTCCAATTACAGATGATGGAGCATAAAAAAGTAGAATCAAAATGCTCCAATGATATAGATTATTGGTGTTGATCCTACACCTTTTCTTTCACTATTCTCTTTTTCTTTACGAAAGGGAGCTAGGGGAGGCAAAGAATTGACATATGACAATACAATATAATAGAGGAAAATAAAACATGGTGAATTAGGAGCTTAATCTGGAGTCAGGAGAATCTGTATAGGATCTCTTTAGGCAAGTCACTCGATTTCTCTCAGCCTCAGTTTCCTCATTCATAAGATGTAAGTAATAATAGCACCTTCTCCAAAGGGTTGTTGTGAGAGTCAAAAAAAAAAAAAGATAACTCGTGTAAAGTACTTTGCAAATCTTAAAATGCTATGTAAGTACTATTATGATTAATATCATAAATATAAATGGAATTCATTCACAAAGTAATGATTTTTTAGATTTCACTGGGCAGCTAGGTGCATAGAGTACATAGGTGCATACTGCATAGAGTCAGAAAGACCTGAGTTCAAATATAACTTCAGATAATTATTAATTAGGAAATCCTTGACAAGTAACTTAATCCTGTTTGCCTCAGTTTGCTCATTTTTTCAAATAAGCTGAAGAAGGAAATGACAAACCACTCCAGTATTTTTGCCAATAAAATTCCAAATGGAATCACAACTGACTGAAACAACTGAACAATAACCTATAAATCCATGAACATTGACTTTGGGGTGGAGCAGGAGAACAAGAAGAATCAGACATATCTGAAAAATAACTGAACAAAACCATGGGGATAGCAGAATGGATTAAAAGGGATCATCTAATATACTTTTGCAAGAGATACCTAATATTGGAATGAAAAATAAAGTATCATACAGATTTAAGGTATGGGGCTAAAATAGAATCTATTAATTTTAAAATAATTTAAAATAATTAATTTTAATTTTAATTAAATAAATTTAATAAATAAATTAATATAATAATGATTAGAATCAACAGTAAATCGGAAGGCAACAGTAAAAGTAGATATGTTTAAAAGGAATTAGCAAAGAAATCATATGATGTTTAGAGGGACATGTTTAAAAGGATAATAGATCAATTTCATACACACTTATACATACATACATATATACATACATACAAATATACACATACCACACTGAGTGGTAGGGTATCTAAATACTTTGAAAATAAAATCTAATTGAATCACAGGAATACATAACTAGTAAAACAATAACTACTGGAGTTCTTTGTGTGCCTCTTTCAGCAGATTTAAACAAATCTAACAAAAAAAGTAAACAAGAAAAAAGTGAAGATCTGAATAGGATTTTAGAAAAATTTTATATAATAAACATGAGGTGACTAAATAATGGAAATCATAAGGAATAACTATATTCTCAGTTATAAAAATTGACAGTGTATTAAAGCATTATTTTAAAATCTAATAAACAAATACAGAAGCAGTAAAAATATTAACCCTATTCTTTACTGACCACAGAAAAATAAAAATTATAGTCAATAAAAGTAATTTGAAAAAAGGATTCAGATTTAATAGGAGAATAAATAATAAAATCCTCAAAAAGGTTTAGGCAAAGAACATAAATCAATGAAGTAAAGTGCCAAAACTTGTAAGATAAAGCCAAAGAAGTTAGGGGAAAAAAATCAATGGATTGGGTATGTAATATTTTTCAAAACTAGAAAAGTAAGAAATCAAAAAACCCCAGCCACACATAAAAATATAAATTGGAAACCACAAAAAATATTAAGCTAAAAATGATTAGCTAACATTTATGTTGTACTTTCTAATTTGTAAAGCACTTTATATATTGTCTAATATAAACTTCAAAACAACTCTACCAGATAAGTTTTCTGAGTTGACATTTTTGACTAAGATCTTCCTGATGCCATAATTAGCACTCTATTTACCACACCATCTCGTTGCCTCTAAAAACAAACCCCCCAAAATTAAAAGAGAAAATTTAAAACAGAAATAGCATTGAATCAATAAATAAATTTAGGATTTGCTTTTCCAAAAACTAATAAAATAGACAGGTCATTTTCTAAAATAAAATCAAATTAACAAAGTAAAAAATGAGAGATAAGAAAGACTAAATCATAACAGATGAAAAGAAAATAAAGGAAATTGCTAGAAAGGGGTAGTTTGGTGCTAAAAGAAGCAAAAAGTTGGTTTTACATAAAGAAAAATAAATAAATGGTAAGAGATACTAAGATATTTCTTTTTTCACAGATGAAACCCTTTTAACAATCTGGTAGAATCTATGGATCCCTTTCCAGAATAGTGTTATTAAATGCTCAAAATTAAATACATAGGATTTCAAAGGAAAATAATTATGTTGAAATAGTTACCCAGATATTTTTCTAGAAACAAACACAGACTGTTGTGAAAGACTATGTTTTTTAAATGACATAGGTGGTGTCTCCTTTTTGTGGAAATGGTTTCATCTTTTGAAAGATCAGAGAAACATTTCTATTTATTAAAAATTAATAAAATGTGAATATGAAGAAAGAATTTTCATAGACATAGACTGAAAGCGACAGTTTTAGCTGAAAATATAGGTCATTGTGCATATTTGCATGTAAATTTCAAAAATTGAGAGAGTTAATTTTTTTTTAATCATATAATGTTTGGAGTCTTAGGAATGATTAAATAAGGACTTTTGACATCATGGGGAGAGATTTGTTGAGTTTTTGCACTCAAAAGCTAAAAAGGAGGCATTCATTTGAACTATTGAAGGGTAAGCGATGGGGCAGCCTAGGAGATGCAATAAAGCACTGATCCTGGGGTCAGGAGGATCTGAATTCAAATTTGACTTGGCAACTCACTTAACCCCAACTGCTTTCCCTTATTTTCCTTCTCCTTCCCTCTTCCCCACCTCCCACCTCTCACTAAAAAAGAAGGGAAGTGAAGAAGTTTACTAAGTTTAGCCAAGAATAGGAAGAAGTAGATAGATTTATCAAGAGGGTAAAAAAAGGCATTTCTAGTTCCTTAAGGGAAAAAAAAAAAGCTGAAAAGAAGATTAAAACTGTTAGTTCCTGATTAGCTGTATAAAGTAAGAATGGAGTTTATTGAAGAACTTCATTTCTTCAGTTTCACTAGATTTGAAGGGAGTTATTGTCCTTTGACCAATGATATTGTGAAAGTGATGACTTGCAAGTAAATTGGATTTAAGTGAGGCAGAGTTGTGCAAAATCATTAGCCTTATTCTCTCCTCCAGAATCATCAGGGTTCAGGGACTAAACCATAGCCCATAGCTATGACATAGATGACTCTGAAGGGAAGCAAAGTATTTCAAAAGTGCCTCATGCTCTCTGATGCCCTCTTGGAATCAAAGAGAGAAAGTAGAAAAGGGAAAGATAAGTTTTGCAATAAAAAAAGGATGCTAAGACCCAGAAGAATGCTGTATTCCTGAATTCATTGTAATCAAATACTTATGGCCAAAGAAAATTAAAAGACAGCACGACTATGGAGATTGAATGTAAATCAACACATGCTACTATGTTCACTTCTTTTTTCTGTTTTTGTTTTTTTTCTCTCCCATGGTTTTTCCCTTTTGTCTGATTTTTCTCTCCCAGCATGATTCATAAAGCAATTAAAATAAATAAATTAATTTAAAAAATAAAATAAAGAAAATGGTAGGAGTCATAGGCAGTATGTTTCCCATTTAAAGGATAGATTGAAAGAAAAGTATCATTTAGTCATGGAATTAACTCAGAAAAACAATTGAAATAAGTGATTGTACAATGTCTGAATTCAGTATCAAGATATTCATATATGTAACATTCTTGATAAAGTATCTTGCTGTGTGTGTAACACATAAATTAGCAAACCACTGGAAGGTTATACTACCATGTTGTAGAAAAACTGGGCAATGTGCCAGTTTATAAATTAACTCCAGAAAATGGAAGGGCTCTGCAAAGATGATGCATAGAAATAATTTATTACCTATTGGGGAATTGATGCAACTTTCTGATGAGCAGTCAGTCAGTAATGATGAACTGCTGACTAAGATCTGAAAGGAAAAAAATTCAATTGTATATTATAGAAGGGACACACTGAGTTAGACAAAAGTTCAGAAAATTATGGTATTGATGAGGATATGATTGTGCATTGTTATACAAAAGAGAATTCAAGATTTCTACCAAATATATCTCATTCAGAGAATGTAAGTTCAAATGATGAAGGATTGAACCCCAAAATAACATCATTTTACCCTAATACCCCAACTGTAATGAGCACATTCATAGGGGATTGTTAGTTTAGCATTATAGTTATGTAATAGTAATAAAATAACACAAAACTTGGAAAAAAAAAGTTTAAGAAGGTAAAAACTATTAAGCCTATTATGAGACTACCATATAATGTATCAGACAAATCTGGAGAGGTAACTTAAACAGAATGCTTTAGTGGTAAATGTACAATATATATTTGTGAACAATTACCTTTTGACAATATACTTTGTGCTATTTACTGAAGTGTGAATTTTTTCTGATTATAAAATGTTGATAGCTGTGTATTATTGCTATATTTGCAAATATAGTTTTACATGTGAATTATTCATTCAGTTGTCTATTTCCTGATATAATTGTATGTATATATGCATATATATAGATATAGAGAGAAAGATTATTATGAATGAGGATGTGTGTTTTACCTAGTTATTAATTGTCTAGAATGAGAAAAATGTATGCTCTGTTGATCTGATGTAACAATGTTAATTATGCAAAGTATTTGACACTTTTTCCTTTGTTTTACAATGTTCCCATAACCTTCATATCTTGAGATTTTTAATTTTCAGAGGACAGCAAATATTTATTGTGGGAGGGACAAGAAATGAATGATCTTTGTCAGCAATTTAGGGCTGAAAAGGTACAAAATATATATTTTTGTAAAAAAAAATTTAAATAATGATTTAACATAATTACTGCTATTATTGATGAGTATTTTAATGATTAAAAGAAATAAGAAAAAACTTTGTTTTAATAAAATTTTACTAACATGTATATATAAAAAATAGCTTTCAGATGAGATTTAAGCAGAAAACAAACTATGGTATAAGTAAAATGACTAAAATTGCCTGGTGTGAGATAGAGAATTATACTTCTTATGTGAACAGTCTGATGGTTTACAGGGAGAAATACCTATATCAAAATTTGGGAAAATATGAGCCTGAAGAGGATCATGTTGAAAACTTTAGAGCTACAAGGTATGTTCCTTCAATTCATTTTGCATATATAACTGTTTTATGAGTCCTAACTTTCTAGGCTTCTTTCTCTACCACAACCTTTTAATCTTTACAAGCTTTCAAATTCTAGAAAATCCTCATCCATCTGTGGCTTCTATCTCTGATTGGTCAAAAATGAAGGCCCAAAACCTCAATTTTAAAAAAGGACCCAATCTATGAATGTTTTCACTCATTCATCTCTGAGCTCAGTTTCTGATTCCTGGATCTCCAAACTTCATTCTCCATTATGCCACTATTTTTCCATTTCCTTTTACATGCCTCTCTTTTCTCAGTAAAATGTAAGCTCTTAAAAAAAAAAAAAATCGTTAATTCTTCAAAAGCAGAGACTTTAGAGGATGCCTCAGGTTGGGTGTGGGCAATTAATTCTGTTCTGATTGGACAATTCAGCAAATAAGTGAATAATTACTTGGCCTGATCTGTGGGCATCAGAAATGCCCAGTCTGATGAGCTTTGAAGTTCTCTGACTTAAAAAGAACTGCAATTCATGTGAAGGGCAAATCCTTTCAAAATGCCATTTTAAGGGTGCTTGTAAGTTAAAAGGATTTGCAATTACTAACTATGACTAAAGAAGGGAAAAAAGATTTGTCCACATGGAAACTAGTAAAGACTAACAGTCAAGCAGTTAGTATAGAAGAGGTATTATGTAGTGCAGTTATTCTTAACATGGATCAGTGACATCAAAACGTGCTGTCCAAAGTTGTGAGCTACCCTAAACATATGTGATTTCTACAATCAAGTGCTTTCCTGCCAGATTCCTGTGTGTACCAATTTTTTTTCATAGATCCTTAATGCATTATTGGGAAAGTAAGACTAAGGAATAGATTGTGATTCCTTTAAAAAAATTATGTACTTACTTTATCATATAAGTACCTAGTCTTATTTATCATTTATTTTGGCATATTAAAGGTAAATGATTATTATTAAGATCACAATGCATTGTTAAGTAGATAGTTGTATAAATAGAAACACATAACTGAGGCCTCATAAGCTAGAGTGGTAAGAAAAAGATGCATATTTTTCCTTAACTTAATAAGAATACTTAGAGAATTTAAATATAACTATATAACCTAGTTCTGGGAACCTAAACTTACTAGTATGAGAGAAGATTAGAATGAGCAAGACATCACAGAGAATCAGTTAGGTATCTACAAATGAAAAGTAATATTGTGGGGGCATATGCCAAAGAGCTATATCCCAGGCCATACCACTTGCATTATAATCAATAACATGTTAATACTGAAAAGATAGGCCTCCATTTTCAAGGGAGACTTGGAGTCTATAAAAGAAATTTGTAATTATCTAAACAAAATCCAGACCACACTTTTGCTAAATACTGGACTCAGCTCACTGTCCAGCTATATTACATGTCCCACATATACATACTTTTGAACATGATCTGTGAGATATTCATTAAAATATATCCAAATCTGGGCAATCAACATTTGGCCTTTCCTGTATGGAATGAGAAGCTAAACTCTTTTGAATGATGACAGATATCTTCCAGAAGATTTCATGTCTTGGAGCTTGATGCAATAAACACAATGTTATCCCCTGACAGGAACATCTGGAGGACCTTACTGTCCCCAGAGAATTCCTATTTAACCTGGATTTTGCTCTAGTTTTCTCCATTAAAATGGTAAATGCCTCTAGTGAGCAAACAGAAGTAACAAGCACAGTAAACATTAGACACAATGAAATTTTATATTCCCTACTTATTTGAGTAAGTTTTTTTGTTGTTGTGATGGTGGTGGTGGTAATTGTTCAGTCACTCAAGTCATGTCTAACTGTTCATGACTCCATGAACTATAGTACACCAGGCCTTTTCATCCTCCACTACCTCTCAAAGTCTGTCCAAGTTCATGTTCCATGACACATTCTCTGCTGTTCCCTTTTCCTTTTGCCTTTAATCTTTTCTAACATCAGGATCTTTGTCAATGAATTCTGTCTTTTAATTAGTTGCTCAAAGTATTTAAGCTTCAACTTCAGTATTTGACCTTCCAATGAATAGCCTCAATTAATTTCTTTTTAAATATTGGCTCAAAGGTAAATTATAAGATGGTAAAGATAAAGTTTATTGTTGTACATTATTTGGGGAAGGCCATTTGTTCATAAAATCCTTTTTGAGAAAGCCCTTTATTCAAGTATAGATAACCTTCCTATTTTATATAGATGGAAGAAAAGGTATACAAATTGGTAGCTATTGGTGTTCTTGCTTTGTTTCTTTTTTAATGATTAATAAGGTCCAAGATTTTTTCACACTTTTGTCATCTTAATCTCCTTCAGATATTTTGTATATCACTCCCTCAAAAATTCTGATCATTTTATTTCTTCCAGTTCAACTCCCCTCTACATGTATTTGGTTCACTCCAAATGCTTTCCCTATCTTCTTTTTAGTACCATTTCTACATTCTTCACAAGTACCATAGAGTGTGATGTTATAAACCAAGAGTGAAATCTCCACTATCCCTTGATGGAGAAAAGAGTATGTTGAAATTGTTTTTGCAAATCTTTTCCATTTTTCTTCTTGTAATCCTTATTTCATTTTTATCTTTGAATACCATTGGGATGCTTTGCTTAGTTGGATATTTTACCAAGCTTTCTTTAAATTTGCTTTTTCCTCCACAGTTTCTCTCTGCTTTATAAGTTGATACTGAACATAATTATCCTTTCTTATAAGATTTCATATATTATATTCTAGCCCAGGGTTGTCACAAGCAACCAAGTCTCTGTTTAGCAAATAAGTAAAATGCTTGTTTGTTAAGTTCCTTTCTGAATTTTTTTTGGTATTCTTGTTGTAGCAATTAATTTTCATTCATTTGACTTTTGGATGAAATTATTATAGTTAATATTGGTGTTATTTATATGGTCCTTTTTCCATTTTTTTCTTTGTAATAATCTTTTTAAGTAATTTGGGCTTAAGCATTTTAATTTATCTTTTTTACATGATTATTCCTATTTATTATACATTTTTTATTTTAGCTCTGACAAATCAGTAGTGTGACAGCACATACAATCGACTCAGTTAACTACCATAATATGTTTATCAAAATATAGACAATTTCATTCTTTGTTGTATTATTTGCTGCTTATCATGTCTAGCTTCATGACTTCTTTATAAAGTACAAATCTTTGGAATTTCTTACTTCTTTCTCCTGAACCATATTTTCCTACATATTTCTCTCTATCCTCATCTTTTTCTACCATTTCATTAAAGTCACTATGTAATAAAATGTATATTGATATGATTCGGAAGGTTTCACTACATTATCACAGAATTTATCAGTTGAGCCTCAATAATTTGTTTGTGGCAAGCAACAATTACTTTTATGGCAATCTTTTTGTAAAAGGTTTTATTTTTATTGAAATAATGTCCCATAAAATAATATTTCTTGTAACTTTGAGGTATGCTATAAAATCCATTCTGCCAGTCATCCTTCTAGATAGCGGAATCCTTCTTTCTTCTAGTTTTGTTTATAGGAAGGATATAAAGATTGATATTATTCTTCTCCTCTAGAAATGTCAACAGACAACTATTTCTCTGTAATTATCTAGGCTGGAAAACAGACTTTATCTAGAGCCACATCTGAAGCTTTTCCACCATAGTAGAACCTACTTAGTTTTGAGCTACATTAAAACAGCCTTAGGGACTCCAGGATTGCTTATATGCCCTAGCTGAAGCATCAGAAAAGGACTTTGTGAAGGATTGTTATATATTAACTAAATATTTCTAAAGAATGGAATGATCAAAATCTGGCTTGTCACAAAACCTAAAATGCCTGGCATTTAATCATTCCTCAAGAAATGCTTTCACATACTCTGAAGATCTCTGTGGAAGTGAAAATATATTTCCTGACAAACTTAACGAATTAAGTCATTAATAGTATTAACACCAATTAGTTTATCAGATCAGCTAGCCAATTGGTCCTGTTTAACAAGAATGAGATAAATCAGATATGTTTTGATGACAGAAGTAAATGGGAACTTGAAGGGGAAGGGCAAAGTTCAGGGCATGCTACAATGGTTAAATGGTTTAATGGGGAAGAAGAGACTGTACCTCAAAAGTCTTATAGAAGCCAAGTGTTATGTGATTTGGTTTTGTTCTTATTAGGGGATGGGAGATAGGGAGAAAAGACTAAGGATCACTAAACAGAATATGAAGGGACTATTAAAAGAAATTTTAAAAAAATATTTTGTTATCTCTTTGAATAATATGTATCATATTCAATACTAGAAATACCAGGTAATGAAAACAGACTTGTAAAAGCGAACCACCCCAGCCCAATGAGACTTCTTTAAAGATGGTGTATAGCATCAAATTCTGGAGGAGGAGGGAAGTAAGGCCACTAAATTGTATATAAGGATGCTCAAGAGCCACATATTGATAGTTAAAATGTAGTATTATTTATGTTTTATTTCTTTTTATTTTGTTTGTAAATATTGGCCAATTATATTTTAATCTGGCTGCATACAGCCAGTATTGCTGATCCCATTTGGTATATTTCACCTTTCTGATGTATAGAAAGGCAAGTTCTTCTGCTTGTTGCCATTTTTGTTGAAAGGGAAAAGAAATTAATAGTTTTCTAATTACAACAGGCTGTAGTTACAATGGGTACAACTCCTTACTCTTGCCTACTTCATATATTTAATCAGTTGCCATGATATTTGAACTACTTCCATAATATCTCTTGCCTCCTTCCCCTCCTTTGCATTCAAAGGATCATCCTATTTCCCCCATTTCAATCTCTAATCATCTCATTTTTTATTATTGCATTAGCATCATCATTCTCTTATACCTTCATTCTCTTCTCATTCTAAGCCATCTTCCATACAGCCATCAATATTCCTAAAGAATAGGTTTTAAATTGTTCAATTTGTTCAATAAACTTTGAACTCCATTGTTCAATAAATTTCAGTGGGCTCATCATTACTCCAGGATTGAAAATAAATTTTTGTTAGGCATTTAGAGAGTTTGACATCCTAGGTTCAATACCTTTCTAAGTTTATTGACCATTGATTCACTGATTCTGATCTTTCCAAAATGGCTTTTTTTCTATTATTCACCCATGATATGTTCCCTTCTCACCTCCACCTCTTAGAATCTTGCTTCCTTTGAGCTAAACCTTATCTCAAAAACATCAACTATCTGCTACTTAAGACATTTTTCTGATCCCTCCTTACTTACTGGAGCGTTCTCTAAAAATTATATACATTTATACATACATTTGCATATGTGTATGTGCAATACATATATACATGTGTACATATGCACACACATATATTTCAATATTATTTCTTTTGTACCCCATGCATTTTGTTTTATTCATTTAAAAGATTTAATTTTTAAAGGGGTTCATACTTCAAAGAGAATATGCATTGTGTGCCTATATACATGAGCACATATGAGTACACATATGCACATACAAAATATTATTAATAATATAATGTGGAAAAGATTATTCGATAATCAACTGTGATACACTTGCTTCTTTTCAACAATAATGATAAATTTCAACAATGATCTGAGACAATTCCAATAGATTTGTGATGGAGAATGCCAGCTATATCCAGAGAGAGATCCAGAGACTGAATGTGGATCAAAACATAATATTTACACCTTGCTAATGTTGCTGTTCATTTGTTTGCTTGCTTTTTTCTTTCTTGCATTTCCCCCCTTTTGATCTGATTTTTCTTGTGAAGCATGACAAATATGAAAATATGTTTAGAAGAATTGCACACAATGAACAGACTGTTTTTTTTTAATTAAGTTCACAATTGTTCTGTCATTTTTCAGTCACGTATGACTCATCATGATTCCATTTGATATTTTCTAGTCAAAGTTAGTAGAGTAGTTTCCCATTTACTTTAACTAAAGTAACTTAAACTAGGGCAAACAGAGCTAAGTGACTTGCCTAGGGTCACACAGCTAATAAGTGTTTGAAGTTGGATTTAAACTTAAAAGAGTCTTCCTGACTCCAAGCTATCCACTCTATTCATTGTGCCATCTAGCTGCCACCGCAAATGGATTGCAAGCTCCTTGAAATCAAGAATTTAAATTTTTTTTTTTCCTTATACCCCTATCACCTAATTTAGTGCCTAATATATAACAAACATTTAATAAATGTCCTTGATTGTTTGGGGGACCCCTCAAATACAAATTTCTGTTCTTAATATTATCCATATCACAAGATTAGGGGTTTATTTTTTTTCCTCTTAAATAAATAACTTTGTACATGACACAAAGTAGAGGAATTTTGGTAGAAATGACCTCTTCCCTCCAGGTTCTAAGATAAAAATTTCAAATTTATCAAATGTTTATTGAATGTTTACTATGTAAAATAAACTCTACTAAGTTGAAAGAAAAAATATACAGAAAATTATATTAAGAACTAAGAAAATTATACTAAGAAATTAGAGGCTAGATTATTTGCTAGGGATTATCCTGGAAATTATGATCTAGTGCCACTGGCCAGGATCCAAGCATGGAATCTTCTCCTTTTTTAATTCTATCTCTTTGCTTCCATGTCTTCCTTCAGGTTCCAAATCTTACCTTTTAGAGCTTTCTTGATCTCCCTTTATTCAAATACCTTTCCTTTGATGATTATCTTGTATTGTATTTTGTTTATATATTTTTCCTCCTAGTAGATTGTGAGCTTCTTGAGGGCAAGAATCAATTTTATTTTGGCCCCTTTTTTCATTTCTCAGAACTAAACACAGTACTGGCACATAGTGGATGCTCAATAAATGTCTGTTGACAAGTCTGACTTATTCTTGACCAGAATAATTTCATTGAACAGATTAGAAGGTAAATGGCCAATAGAAATTCTTTTATTAGTTGTTTTATTTTTGTTGTTCTTGTTTCTTGCTCCTGTTCAAATCCATTGAGTAAAACTCTCACAATGAGCTCCATTCTCATGAATACACAAGGACCTAAATTCTTACCATGTAACAACCAATAAGAATTGGGTAAAGGGCTAATATATGACATTCATTTTAATTGACTTCCAGAGAATTTCAGGATATGCCCACAATGGTTTTGCAATGCCATGTTTACTGAGATCTTTGTGTTTAAAAAAAACAAACCCTCTCATCTTAGGCTTTCAATATTGAGAATCTGCCAAATAGTCAATTTCCATTTTAGTGCTGAAAGGGGAATAAAGAAAAATATAATAACACAAATATGTATGGAAAGCTCTTTGAAAACTGCAAATTTTACTCCTAAAGAATAAGAGAAACTAGGGGACTGATTTAAAGCATGTTAGAATGAGAAAATGCTGAACTAGTGTTAGGTGGGGCATCAGTTGAATGTGGATTTTAAATGATAGGTTGCTGGGTGCTATAGTACAGGTTGCTTTTTTTTTTTTTTTTTTTTATTACAGAGAACTAAGTTACACTCATCTTGATTTGTAATTCTATCAAGTAGAGAAATACCAGTGAAGAAAACACTAGGGAACAAGTTGACATTGATTATTCCCTAGGGAGCGGGAAGGACTTACATCAATTGTCCTATCACCTAATTATAATAATGAGAGCCCCTAGACTAACTGGCCTCTCCATCCAGGAAAGAAAGGGCTATCTCTTCTAGCTGAGGTGGTTAAGAAATAGAAGAATCTGCACTGACAAGGTTGGAAGTATCTCATTGTCTTCTCACACTGATGGTCACAAACCAGTGATACAATAAGGGGAAGATTCAAATAACTTCTTATTTTTATCGATTTACCTGACTGCCAGCTTTCAAAATAAATGTTGTGAAATGGCTATGCTATACTAAAAATAAGAGACTCATCTATAGAACCATCAGCTGATTTCTTCAGATCCAAAGGCAAATTCAATTCTTTACCAAAAAAAAAAAAAAATTCTTCACACCTCCATATTTTTTCAAAAAGGTAAAAAACAAATTGCTTTCTTCAAAGTTAAATTCATGCTACATCTGTCTCCTTCCACTGTCTCCCAAACAGATGCATTGAAAACTCAGTAGGATGTTCCCCCATGAGAATGCCATTTCTTTGTGATCATGCAGACAGAATTATATCTAGAATAGAAGCAGAAATTGCTGCCAATAATCCTGATGAGAGAGCCAGGATTTCTTCCCCTGTGGAGTCTCTGCTCTTATTCCACTATCTTGGCCTTATTTTTTTTTTTAAATGCCCATAAAAAGTGACTAACCTGGATACTGAAGACAATAATGTTTATAACTTATTTAGGGTGAAGTGATAGAAAAATACCTTGCCACTCCTATTTGGAGGAGGAAAAAAATGTGATTTATTGTCATATACTCCAAAATGTAGAATATACTTTTCCTTCAAGCTCACTAAACAGAGATCCATAATGACCACCGAACCTAAGGAGAAAAATAAGAAATATTTATGGTTTTTCCAATAGTCATACTATTTTAATTAATCAATATTTATTATGAATTCACTAAAAGGAAAATGAACATCTATTAAGGTAAGAAGGGGTAAAATCTCTATCAATGGAGAGAATATACTTATGACATTAAAATTCTGGTTCACTAAAAAATAAGTAACTTTCTAGGGAAAGATACATAGATAATTAAGATAACATCCCACTTCTCAAGTAGCTTCAAATCTAGTGGAAAAGATAGTTTTGAATAAAGAGTAAAAAAAGAGTAAGTTCCCTCACACAAACTTTTCCCCAACTAAATATAACATAAACTTTTTATGACACTTAATTGGGAACAAGAAAGAGGGAATACTTAAGGATACAAGGCCTTAGAAGAGACACAGGGCCACAAGGATTTGAAGTATAAAGAGACTCCAAGACACTATGATGCCCTTGCTAAGTAGGCTACTAACTGGGTTATATAGGGTAGGGGATTTAGAAGAAAAAGTACCATATCATAAATTTCTATTGGACATAATTATTCTTGCTAACTGGATACTAAGCTCAGATGTTTCTTCACTTTGAAAAATAACACCATCCTTTCTAAATTTTGGTGCCTGGGGAAAAACCTTAGTCTTCCTGCCTGAGTTATGGCTCTGGAGAGGACAAATGAGCACAAAATACCTAATAAAAAATAGAGATGGGGCATAGGAGATATAAACAAAGCAGTATGTTTTAAAGAAAGAAAGATGATTTCTGATTGGGGAAAAGAGTGAGGTTGAAAAAATATACTATCTGAGAGAAGGTATTTGACTATAAAAACCAGGGAACTTGAAAGAAGTATCTGAATTACAGCCAAAGAACCATAGGGAAGGCAAAATGAGGGCTTTCAGCAGCTGTGGGAGGTAGGGGAGAGGGTGAATCTGACATACTTCTTGCCCCCACCATCACCACTTTTCATAGGAGCCCATATTAGGAGTCAGACAACACAGAAGGTGCACTGACAAAAGAGGATACTGCTGGTGCCCTGAGGCCCCTATACCTCAGCAGGAGAAAGTGGGGTTGGACCCAGAATGATTTCCTTGACACTAAATCCATGGCTTAAAAAAAGCCCCTCCAAAAATACAAAACTCTCTGTATTTGAAATAAAGTTCAATTTATGCAACTACTTTAGGGAGGATATTCCCCTCTTTGAGATATTCAGGCCTTTTTGTTTTAAGGTAGAGAGTAAAAGCTGTCCTATACACCTCTTTTTGTTACTCTAGATTTTAGGGGAATAGAGAGGAAAAGATAAATACCTTCAATAAATTGAGGACTCGGTTGTCAGCGGCTCTTTTTAACTCATGTTGCTTTTCCTGAACCTATCAATAAGCCCAAGATTTCAGAATATTGCATGGGGAGTTTATCAGAACAAAATCATTATAAGAGAAGGAGGCAATGTATATTGAGCAAGGTGGGGAGGGGAAGAACAAATCAATGGAGATTATTAAATTACTTACACATCTTGACAAGGGAGCCCTGAAAATCTCTAAAACTCCTTGAAGGAGAGATTCTCCTTGAACCTTGTGTCTGTGGGACCCCACTGGAGGGAAACAAGATAAACAGCTTCATTCTGTTATCTAGGTGGGGCTAGTTGAGTCTGAAGCTAGGGAATTCCAATCCTATTGAATTAAAGAGACTCATCCAATTCTATTCAATTCCAACTCAAACTCCACCCACCAGCCCTCCCCAGGAACTGCCCTCTGATTGTAGACAAGGCTTCTATTATAAAAAGAGCCAATCTTAAACCCTCTCCTTGCAGAGGATCTAATATGCTATGCTATGCCAAGGAAACGTCTGCCTGCTGGAATGATATTCTCTTTCAGCATTATCCTCTCTTAACTCTCTCACCTAAGACTTTGTACCTCTCTGTCGGGATTTCTCTGCTAGAAATTCTCTATCGCTCTGCCAGGACTTCTCCACTACTTTACTCTCTTTGTCAGAACCTTGCCACTAAGGAATTAAGCCTTTCTATTCATGCATAGCGAAAGCTGACTTCCCAATTCCTATAATAAACTTCTTTTTATTAGTCAAGCTTTTCAGGTTCACAAATTCCTTTACAAAGGACCTCTGTGCCAACAGAAGGGGGTTCCCAAAATTCCCTATCCATGTGCCAGATCCCTAAGGGGATATAGGGAAGTCAAACATCTTCATTTGGTTCCCTTAATCCCGAACCTGCCACTAACCTCATCATTTAACTGGCTGACCACCAGGAACCCTAATCTCATCATTTTGGTTCACTGCATCTAATCTCATCATTTGATTCCTTGATTGGGAATCAAGGGGAGACTACCCTGAATCTATTCTGATCAACCTTTCCTAATGAAAAGGAAGCTCTCCTTCCTTCTATTAGTCTGTCAGCATCTTTGGATTTTTAACACATTTATACTTTAAAAAGAAAAGAAAAAAAAAGTCTTTTCTTGAATATTCTGTTCTCTGTCTATTGCCTCCAGGATGGGGGAGGGGACAGTCCAGCCATCACATGAAAATGATTTTCATCATCTGCAAAATTTGATGCCCCAAATAGTCTCATTGTTGCTATAGCAACTAGCATTTATTCCCTCCCCATTCCCTCTCCACCCCCCACCCCTTTGCATATTGCTGCATATTTCTATCATCTCTTTCCAGGCACACTTCATAAACACGACTGCATAATAAAGAATGTTATCACCAATGACTTACAACCCAGCTGCTACAACTAAGATATGAAGTGGCAGGGAAATACAATTTCATGCAGCTAGGACAACAGATTGATTGGGTGCCCTTCAAATGTGATACCACATCTTTAAGTCAGTCCAAATTCAGAAATAAAGTTGATCTCATCTTTTTCCCAGCCACCATAGACAATAAATGGTGAAGATAATGCCTGGGAGTCTCATTATAGCTAGAACAATCTTGCCCTGAGACAAGGATTATTCCCACAGACTCCTTCTTTTGCTCCTTTCCTCATCTGCCTCCCCTCCTCCCTCTTGTCAGAAGACCAAGGCTCCAGGATGTGTGCCTTTTTGAATTAATAATCCTCTCTCTCCTAGGATTACTCCTGCTCCAATTGCTAGGAGCAGTGGAAGGGGGTGGAGTGTCTGGTACAGATGTAGATAAAGTGAAACCCTTCACAGCCATAATCATCTTCTCAAGTTTACTTTGGGAAACAGAGTTAATTTTTTTACACTTTAGCCTTCAGTTCCATGTTAAGAGTTAATGCAACAACAGAGGACTTCCCAATTTGTTCAAGAAGAGATAGAAAGCAGTACAGATTTGACTCTAAGTGCTTTTTCTGATGCCACAGAGATGGGTGACCCTAAAATTGCTTAAACTCTCTTTTAAAAAAAAATAATTGTCTGGACATGACTAATATGGAAATATATTTTAAATTATTGTACACATATAACCTACATCAGATTAGGGAGGGAGGAGGTAAGAGAGGATGGGGAAAAATAGAATTCAAAATCTTACAAAAATGAATGTTGAAAAATATCTTTACATGTAATTGAAAAAATAAAATTGAAAATTTTTAAAAATTAGAATATAGTATAATACAAAAAAGTGATTGTTTGCAGCTAAGCCTCAGTAAATCTACTTTTTATTTTTCTTTCCCAGTTAAATGCATTAGGTATTGTGGGGGAATAAAAAGGAAACAGAATCCACAGTAATTACTTCTCAATAAATTTGACAGCCAAGTTAGAAATATATATATATATATATATACATACACACCAGGGTCAATACTAATTAGACCCAGTTATACCTTGGAATTTCTCTAAGAATCAATTCTTCTCTGAGCCAGCAAGGATGTCTAGAAGAGGTTCAGGCTTTAACTAAAAAAAAACAAAAACAAAAAAAAAACTTTTTTTTTTTTTTTTCTGTAACATTAGAGAAAAGAGAAGGGCACAAATAAAAGTAGGCAGTCTAAAACTAGGGGACAGTCAGAGTTTTGTCCCAGAGTACCAAAATCTTGGGGCACTGATCAAACCCTAATCCTTTAGCAATTGGAAACAGCTTAGCACTTCCTTAACTCCAACAGCCTCACCCAAGATGAATTCCTCCCTATTCTAGCTCTGCCCTATTGTCTCCACTGGGCCAATCTTATAATAAAATATTTATAGCAACTTTTTTTGTGGTGGCAAATAAATGGAAATTGAGGAAATACCTATCAATAGTTGGATAAATTGTGATTTATAAATGCAAAGGAATACTATTGTTTTATAAGAAACGATGAATAGGTAGATTTCAGAAAAACCTGGAAAGATTTACATGAATTATGCTGAGTGAAGTGAGCAGAACCAAGAAAACACTGTAACAGTAGCACCAAATAGCTCTTCTTAGTACTACAATGATCTAAGACAATTCCAAAAGACTCATGATGGAAAATGCTATCCACATCCAGAGGAAGAACTATGGAGTCTGAATGCAGAACAAAGCGTATGGCTTTCATTTGGGGGGGAGAAGGGAGTACCTTCCTGATTTTTTCCTTTTGTTCAAGTTCTTCTTTCACAATATAACTAAGGTGGAAATGTGTTTAACATGATTGCATATGTATAACCTATATCAGATTGCTTGCCATTTTGGGGAAAGGAGAAAAGAGAGAGGGAAAAATTTTTGCAACTCAAAATCTTGTTAAAAATGAATGTTGAGGGGGCAGCTAGTTGATACAGTGGATAGAACACCAGCCCTGAAGTCAGGAGGACTTGAGTTCAAATCTGGTCTCAGACACTTAATACTTCTTGGCTGTGTGACCCCTGAGCAAATAACTTAACCCCAATACTTCAGCCAAAAAAAAAAAAAAAAAAGAATGTTGAAACCATTCTTTACATGTAATTGAAAAGAATAAGATTCTATTTGTTTTTTATTATAGCTTTTTATTTACAAAACATATGCATTTTTCAACCTTGACCCTTGCAAAACTTTTTGTTCCAAATTTTTCTCCCCTTCTCTCCACCCACTCCCCTAAATGGCAGGTAGTCCAATACATGCTAAATATGTTAAAATATATGTTAAATCTAATATTTGTATACATATTTATACAGTTATCTTGCTGCACAAGAAAAATCAGATCTAGAAAGAAAAAAAAACCTGAGAAAGAAAACAAAAATGCAAGCAAACATAAACAGAGTGAAAATACTATGTTGTGGTCCACATTCAGTTCCCACAGGCCTCTCTCTGGGTGTATCACTGAACAATCAAAACTGGTTTGAATCGTGTCATTGTTGAAAAGTCATGTCCATCAGAATTGATCATTGTATAGTCATATTGTTGCCCTGTATAATGATCTCCTGGTTCTGCTCATTTCACTTAGCATCAATTCATGTAAGTCTATCCAGGCCTCTCTGAAATCATCCTTTTTTTTTGTTTCTTACAGAACAATAATATTCCATAACATGCATATACCATAATTTACCCAATTATTCTCCAATTGATGGGCATCCATTCAGTTTCTATTTCTAGCTACTACAAAAAGGGCTGCCACAAACATTTTTGTACATGTGGGTCACTTTAAGATCTCCTCCTTTAAGATCTCTTTGGGATATAAGCCCAGTAGAAATACTACTAAGTCAAAGTTTGATAACTTTTTTAGCTTAGTTACAAATTGCTTTCCAGAAGGGTTGGATTCGTTCACATTTCCATCAATAATGTATCACATCCCCTCCAATATTCATCATTATAAGATTCTATTTTTTTTAAATAGCCTCTTACTGTCCAGAGGTATATATCTGTCTCTCCCAAAGAATTCCACAGGGTTTTGTGGAGAGAACAATTTCCAAGGACTCTTTCCACAATTTCACCCACTTACTAAAATTATCATTGCCCCAGGTATGACTCCAGATTAGAAGAAGGTAAACAGAAGGAGATAGGAGGTAGGGGAAGATGAAATTAATCATAGAGAACAAAGAG
This sequence comes from Sminthopsis crassicaudata, assembly GCF_048593235.1. Lineage (NCBI taxonomy): Eukaryota > Metazoa > Chordata > Mammalia > Dasyuromorphia > Dasyuridae > Sminthopsis > Sminthopsis crassicaudata. Next base: position 312,898,411 of record NC_133620.1, on the reverse strand, counting down.
CCAATGTGAACCAAAGTGGAAGATGGAAAGCACTTTTCCCCATTCATATAGCACTATTTACACAGAGAAGCATTCCACTAGCCAAAAGAATCAAAAACCTCTCCATAGGAAAGATTGACAGATTGAGAATCTAAGAGGAGTCACTAAGATGAAGGAAAGAAACCAGAGAATTGTCAGTCCTAAAATTGTACTTTCCTGTTTTCAAGGAGAATTTGAAATCCCAAGAAAGAGAAAATGATATATAATTATCAGTTGATTGTGCAGCACTAGGTGTGGAGCCTAGAAAACCTGTCAAGTCTCAAACATTTACTAACTGTGATACTCAAGTCATTAAACCACTACCTCGGTCAGTTTCCTCATTCATAAAGTAGGGGAAATAATAGTGCCTATATAGACACCAGGGTTGTTATGAGTATTAAAAATGAAATATTCATAAAACTCTTTGAAAACCTTAAATCTTTATGTAAATGCTAGCTATTTTTGTTGTTGCTGCTATTGTTTTATCTTCACCGATTAATATTGGACTTTCTCTATTTTACCATATAAATACTTTATATAAATCATTTTATGTTTTGAGGCCAAAACCACCTGGCTGAGATCAATAATCACTTCACTTAACAGATGTATGGTCATGAAACTTTTTGAGTGGATCTGACTGTACTGATTCTGCTTTAGTTTTGACCGAGTTTGTGGATAATAAATCATATACTTTTCTACTTTTTAGTTGGGGATTGGAAATTTGAAGTGGGACATAGTAATCAGAAAGAATCCTAAATTCTTCCATCACATTAGCTTCCAAGAACAAATAACTTTAATCCTGTTGTTTTGCTTAGAATTTCTCTGTCTTATAGAGTGTTTAGGAAATGTTTGGGGTGAAACTCAGATATATGAGAAGGATTAGGAAGGAAGAGGAATTTTCAATTCCATATCCACCCAGGGTCAATGTGTCTGGTGAAGTCTGAAACCAAACCTAGAACTAGTTTATGAGGGGACAATTCACCAGGGCTTTCCAAATATTAAGCCATTATAAAAGGTGGGTCATTATAATTGTGATAGTTATAATTATCACATCTCATTTTTATCTTTTTTGATAGGTTCAGATAAAAATGGCCTGAGAACAAGTCACTACAATGTTATTATTTTTGTACACAATATTTAATGTTCTGCAAACTATTGAACAGGTAAATAAAATAATTGCTTTTTTGTAATTAAAAAAAAAGTTAATTGGCATAAGATCTCATATTTCTGTAATCTTACTAAAAGCATCTTTGGGGCAAATCCAGTAGCATACATGGAAATATGTGGGGCATGCATATCATGTAAGTTCACACATAGTTTTGGTTTCTTCTGCTAGGTCTCTATATTTTGAAAGATTTTCATTAGAGATAATGGGAGTTCACTATAGTGAAATTTAATAAAAACATTATTTTAAAAATTTTATAGATCAATATTATGTCTAAATGTTTGTAGGGAACATATCTCACTCTAAGAATACAATTTCAATTTATTTTATCTGCTGAATTTTCAATTATATTTTGGATTTTGTATTTATTGCTAAATAAAGAATGGCAAACATTTGAGAAAATCTTGCCACCTAATCATGTCTCTCTAGGAATTCAGTGTTTCCTAATTTTTTGTAGCCTACAAAAATATGTTGTTTAATTTCTATCATTTTATTACATGATCTACAATCAATCAGTAAATCCAGGTTCATGAGTGATAATCTTCTTATAAATATAGTGGGAATGACTTGACACTGAATCAGTATCTTACATTCCTCCATTTCTATAAACAAATCTGTATGACTCTGTCATTTGTTCAGTGTTTCCTTAGTAACATACTATATATAATGGAGGGAGATGGAGCTGTGGTTGCAATACTCCCCATTGTATTGAATTGAGGTAGCCTGCTCCTGGAAAGGCATGATGACATGTATTGCCTTGGAGAAATCTGAAACATGCACAGACATTCTGTAACTGGTTCTGGTCTATTAACCACAGGGTGAAAAGGAGCCTCTTTGAGTTGGAAATGGAATTTATTCAAAAAGATAAGAACTTTTCTGGCACAGGCTTTTCTAAGTTTTCTGAAAAAAAAAAAAAAAAGAAAAGAAAAGCTGCTGAGGGACTCTTGATAGGTAGGAAAGGAACCTTTTTACTCTCTCCCCAAGAGCCCACACAAAGCCCCGAGGACATATTGTCTGTTATTTCTTCTGTCTCTGTTGTTTCCAATCTTTCTATTTCTAGATGAAGATCAGAGTTGACTGTTTATGTATGACTTTTAGAAGTTAGAAACATGAGCCAACATAAATCAAGAAATAAAAATCCATGTTGAGTTTACAGTCAACCAGTAGAACAGTGATGCCTTTCAAATCAGTGGTAACTGAGACCCAGACTTATCCAGCAGCTGTTCTGTACTTGAACATGAATTTTCTGGGGTAAATGCTATCTAGACATTCACCCTAGGAACTAAAGCAGTCTTGGCAAACTATGTCTTGTGAACCAGATCCACTCAATGGGTTTTTTTTTTTAATATTACTCAGAGCTAATAGTGGTCTTTACATTTTAAAATAAAATTGTATTTTAAAATGTAAAAACCATTCTTAGCACCCCTGTCCTATAAGGTCCCCAGATTTAGTGGGGGAGAGGAAGGTAAAGGGCAGATGAAATGTTTGTACTTATGATCTTGTTATATCTAAAAAAGGAAAATCTCTTTGTAAAAGGTAGTTTACTGTCAATGACTAAATAGTACTGGAGGGTTCACTTCATTCTAACATTGAATCTAAATTATAAGGACCTGGGACAAATCAGATCAAGGACAAAGCAACTGATATGTAGGATCCAAACAAAATGAGACATTCCTAGGTTACTAAATAGTTAACAAAAAGAGATTCATTTAGTCATAGTCAGGTAAGAATATTCAACAAGGATATGCATCAAAAATACCAAAAATTGATTCAATTGAGTTGCCTCTGAGTGTAATGCCCAAGAAACTGAGACAAGATAGAGATTAGAGAATTTTTAACATTTTAATTGAAAGGGAGAGATTGTGCTGGGGGCATAATGCCCCCAGGGATGATGTCCAAAGCATCCAGCCATCAATGTGAGTTCTCAATGACATATATATATATATATATATATATATATATATATATATATATATATATATATATATATCAGCTACAAGGGTAGACCGAGGCAGGGGAGGAGTCAGAGCACTCAGAACGGGGAACAGACTATCAATCCAGTTCTGAGGGGGTAGGGGGAGGCACCAGACATTCTGATAAATTGGGATAAAGAAGAACAATGATAGGATAGAGGGTAGGACCCATAAATTCTTGATGACTTAGGAGGATTTAGGAGCCAGGAAACCTGAACTCCCCCTTATGGTGAGTTTACACAAACAATTTATAGCAAGTAGCCCTGAGTTACATCAGTCTTAATGAAGGGAGGGGGGGAGGTTGCAACTAAGGGAATTGAGGCAGAGCAATCGAGGGAAACTGAGGCAGGACAATTAGGGAAATTGAGTCAGGAGAATAAAAGGGAACTGTGACACAACATCTGAGTTGCCTATTGTAGTCTGCCGGCCAAGTCTCCAAGAAAGATTGGAGTTCCTCATGGTTGTTTTGTATTCAGCTAACCAAGAAGTGATGTCAATACTTTCATTACCTGAGCCAATCAAATTTCAAGGACAGTTTTTAGTAAATTTTTAGGAAAGAGTGGCCTTTATGCATGGGAATGGGGCAGTTACAATACCGCTCCCACTGCCTCCTCCTCCTATCTTCTAATTTCTTTGCTTCTCAATCTGCCATAGTATCATTTTTAATTGATGTTGAATTGCTTACTTTTTAAATTGTGTTTTGACTTTTTTTATTCCCATAGCAGGAATGATGTTCTTTCTTAGAAAATTATTTTTCATATGATAAAAGCTAAACTAACAAAGAACAGGATTAAGAAAGTTTCAGCTAAGCTTAGCTACAAAATAAGTCAAGTCCTAAATGGCAGAAGTAAAAGGGGAATCCTAGTACATGTACAGGAAAAAGCCTGGACAAAGAAAGTTAAGAGGAAGATGTAATGCTGTGTTCAAGGTACTGCAAGAAGACCAAACTGTCTCTTTTACAGAGTATGTAAAAGAGAGTCTAGAAAGGTAAACTAATGTTTGATATCTGTCTCTTGAGCCTTTTCACTCAAACATTCATGATATGTTTCATGGATACTTAACACATGGAAAACATCTGTTTATTGTTCCCCTTCTTCATATGGTTTTTCCAAATCATAAAACAAGAAGAAAAAATGTAGAGGAAGGCAGAAAGATTGTGAGAGAAAAAAGAAAACTACTTAATATCCAAGCCTCTCATTCAGGCAGCCCCTTAAAATTTTACAAATTTTATATTATGGTGGGGTGGGGCAGAGGAAAAGAAGAGTTCCTTTCTAAATCCCTCCTACATAGAGGGGAAGTTCAAGAGAATAAAATTACTTTTAATTTCCTTTCAATGCCAGCCTTAGGTGGGGGATTCCATTTATCTTTCTCACCTTGAGTAAACTGAAAAAAAAAAATCAACTTTATATTCCAGAGATGATAAGAGTCTCTGCAGGACAGAAAGTGCACATTTAATTTTTTTCTCACCTAAAACCTTAAACTCTTAACAACATAAAGCATTTATATAGGCTATCAAATGATTGGGTCACACAATCTATGGGAACATTTAAAAAAGGAAAATTGTGCAGAAAAAAAAGGCATGTAGTCTATTTTCCTTCCCTCCCCTATTCTCCCTCTTCTGTCCATGTTTTGTCATTTTCCAGGTCAGACATCTGCTCCTCACTTCATAATTCTGCAAAGTGATAAATTCCCCCATGCACCAACTCCCACATCCTACATTTCATTCCTTGTCAATCTGAGGGAGAGAAAATCCACTCTGCTGCCATCCTTTGTCCTATAGGATAGCCCAGATGTAAAGAATTTTTCTCCCTCTTTCTTGTCACACTACTCATAAAGGCCCATTAATCAAATAGGACTAAACAGCTCCCATGTTAGATTACTAAGAGCAGGGGGGATTTTGATCACTGTACAAGGAGAGTTTGGGGTACTGGATAAAGAACACCATAATTTACTCAAACAAGGCTGACTGAGGAATCTTGCCAACCCTGGTGCAGTTATTAAAATAGAAAAATGGTTGTAGAATGAAGGAATTTTTAAAAGATTTGCTACAATTGAATCCTTTCCCTCCAAGTACCTAAGATCATATTTCCTCCCGGAGCCTTTAACTTCTCCTTGCCTTACCTTCCCCTAAAGAGTCAGACCATTAAACTGTGTATTGTTTGGGAGAGATCTGTCGCAGAGAAGGTACAGGTGCACAATGCACAATAGATATTCTATTGTTGATAATATTATTCATTTTTTAAATTTTATGAGTAAAAGCACTGGATATATTATAAGCTTACCTGTCTGCATGGGTTACCAATTCCAAAATATGACCAGGATTTGGTGAACTACAGTTGATTGAAGGAGGAAGCATAGTTCAGAACTATTCTGATTGGGTACATTCACACTGACTACACAAGATGGTATGGCCATATAATGAGAGATGGAACTTGGCCATAGGTCATCTAATACTTCAAGGAATCATTGACATTTTGTTCAACATTCCCCTTCAGTATAATGGAATGTATGAACTTCAAACAAATTTATCAAAACTATGGTTAGTAATTTATCTGGTAAAAAGAACTTTAGAGGGGGCGGAGCCAAGATGGCGGAGAAGAAACACACGACTCAGGGAACATCCTCACTCCCTCACAACCAATTAGATAAATTAAGTCTCAAAATAAGCCCAGGACTGATAGATACCACAAGGACTGGAAGCACGACTTACCAGCTGAAGAGAATCTGGAGTTTCAACAGGAAAGGTCAGTTCTCAGGGGAGGAATAAGAAAGACCAGCACAGACGGTGGGGTAGGGGCACACTGCGCCCATTGCGCTGGGAGGGGCTCTGGGATCAGAGAAGCCACTGAGGTAAAGGAATCTGGCACAGGCTGTTAGCTCTTCTCTGCTAATTATTTAGCAGTTCAGAAGAGAAAGCCAAAATATTTTAAAACTCAAATTAGATTTTCCCCGATCCTGGGGGTGACTCAGCTGACTCGGCACCAGGGGGTGTGGCCTCAGCTACCTCCTGAGAATAGTTAAGAGACTGACAAGTGGGTGGATACGGCCCAAGGCAACACACACTGCCTAGCTTAGCTGGAGGGAGTGGAACTCAGCTCCAGGAAGTCCCAGAGAAGCGGAACCTTTGAACTAGGGACCGCGGTTTCTGGCAGACACTTCCAGTTTGAGCACAGGGGCTTCTCACGTCACCTGCTGCAGACATCCACGCCCCACCCGGACACATAGGCTGGGCTTCCTGCTGTCTTCACTATTCTACGCCCTCGAAGCACAGTAGTGCTAATCACCTCTGAGGCACTTCCAGGGAGGGGGTGGGGAACTCTCTCCCAGAGCTCTCTCTTAGCTCAGGCGCAGGGGCCGCTGCATCCATCCGGTCTGGGAGGAAGCTGGTAAAGAAGTAAATAATTTCCTACCCCAGGGACAGACCCCAAAAGATTTTTTAAGTATGAGCAAAAAAGCTAGAAAAACCATAGATTCCTTCTACACAGAGAAAGAGCGGGTATCCAACCCTGAGGAAGTTAACAGCAGAGAGACAGCAGATAACAACCTAAAGGGGAACGATCCCTGCCCCCCATCACATAACTCTCTCCTAGAAGAAGCTCTTAAAAAACTGAGGGAGATCGAAGAAAAATGGGGAAAAGAAAGGGAAGTTATGATAGAGAATAACAATGTCCTGAAATTGGAGTTGGAAAAAATAAAGAATTCACAGGAGATGCAGGGAAACAAAATTAGTGAATTAGAAAAGGTTAAAAAAACACAGGAAAGTAGGATTTCTGAATTGGAAAAGATAAAAAAGTCTCAAGAAAATAGAATTTCTGAATTGGAAAAAGAAAATAATTCTCAAAAAAAAAAATTAGGGAAATGGAAAAAAATTCAATAGAGCAAAATAATTCATTTAAAAACGAAATTGGGCATTTACAAAAAGAACTAAAAACTGTGAAAGAAGAAAATAACTCCTTAAAAGTCAGGATGGAACAAATAGAAATGAATGACTCACAGAGAACCCAAGAATCAGTCAAACAAAACAAAAAAAATGAGAAGCTGGAGAACAACGTCAAATACTTACTGGGAAAATCTATAGACCTGGAAAATAGATCTAGGAGAGATAATCTGCGGATTATTGGACTTCCAGAAAACTATGACCAAAAAAAGAGCCTAGATTCTATTTTACAGGAAATTATCAAAGAGAACTGTCCAGAGATAATAGAAACAGAAGGGAAAATAGATGTGGAAAGAATTCATCGAACTCCTTCTGAAATAGACCCTAAAAAAAGAACACCACGGAATATTGTGGCTAAGCTGCAGAATTACCACACAAAGGAGAAAATCCTGCAAGCAGCTAGAAAAAAACAATTTAAATACCAAGGTGCCACAATAAGGGTCACCCAAGATCTGGCTGCCTCCACATTAAAAGATAGAAGGGCCTGGAACCTGATATTCCGTAAGGCAAAAGATCAAGGACTGCAACCAAGAATGAACTACCCAGCTAAGTTTAGCATCTTTTTCCACGGAAGAAGATGGTCATTCAATGAAACAGAGGAATTCTATATGTTTCTAAGAAAAAAACCAGACTTAAACAAAAAATTTGATCTACATCCACAAGACTGAAGAGAAACAGAAAAAGGTACACAGAACCCTTGAGAACTGTAACTCTGTTGTGGGTATATAAAAAATACTCAAGGATAATTTGATTTTACTGATGTAAAGGAAAAAAGGGGGGTGTAGTAAAGGGAAGGAGGTCGGTTCAGAAAAAGGGGAAGGAGTGATAAAAAGAGGGAAACTACATCCCAGGAAGAGACATAGAAAATACACCATATCTGAGGGAACTTAGTGAGGGGGAGAATCATTGTGTGAATCTTACTCTCATCAGAAGAGGCTCAAAGAGTAAATAATTAACATATTTGTTTTTCAGAGAATTTTCTCTCACCTCATTAAAAGGGGGGAGAGGAAAAGGGAAAAGGAAAAGGGGAATAAGTGAAGGGACTTGGAGGGAGGGGGGAGGGATCCTAAAAAAAAAAAAAAAAAAGAGGGAGGGTTGCGCGTCACAAGGGGGGTCTGTAAATTAAATATCGGGGAGGGGGATCAGGGGGGTCAAGGGAAAAAAGCATAATCTGGGGATAATACGATGGCAGGAAATACAGAATTAGTAATTTTAACTGTAAATGTAAATGGGATGAACGATCCCATCAAACGGAGACGGATAGTAGATTGGATCAAAAAGCAGAACCCTACAATATGTTGCCTACAGGAAACACAATTAAAGCAGGGAGATACATACAGAGTAAAGGTAAAAGGTTGGAACAGAGCCTATTATGCTTCAGGTAAAGCCAAAAAAGCAGGGGTAGCTATCCTTATCTCAGATCAAGCAAAAGCAGAAGTAGATCTCGTTAAAAAAGATAAGGAAGGAAACTATATCCTGCTGAAAGGTAGCATAAATAATGAAGCCATATCAATACTAAACATATATGCACCAAGTGGTATAGCATCTAACTTTCTAAAGGAAAAGTTAAGAGAACTGCAAGAAGAAATAGACAGTAAAACTATAATAGTGGGAGATCTCAACCTTGCACTCTCAGATTTAGACAAATCAAACCACAAAACAAACAAGAAAGAAATTAAAAAAGTAAATAGAACATTAGAAAAACTAGGTATGATAGACCTTTGGAGAAAACTGAATGGCAATAGGAAGGAATATACTTTCTTCTCAGCAGTTCATGGATCCTATACAAAAATTGACCATATACTAGGACATAAAGATCTCAAAATTAAATGTAGGAAGGCAGAAATAATAAATGCCTTCTTCTCAGATCACAATGCAATAAAAGCTACATTCAGTAAAAAGTTAGGGGTAAATAGACCAAAAAGTAATTGGAAACTGAATAATCTCATCTTAAAGAATGACTGGGTGAAAGAGCAAATTATAGAAACAATTAACAATTTCACCCAAGATAATGATAATGATGAGACATCATATCAAAATCTTTGGGATGCAGCTAAAGCGGTAATAAGGGGAAATTTTATATCTTTAGAGGCTTATTTGAAGAAAATTGAGAAAGAGAAGATTAACGAATTGGGCTTACAACTTAAAAGGCTAGAAAAAGACCAAATTATAAACCCCCAACCAAAAATTAAACTCGAAATACAAAAATTAAAAGGAGAAATCAATAAAATTGAAAGTAAAAAAACTATTGAATTAATAAATAAAACCAAGAGTTGGTTTTATGAAAAAGCCAATAAAATAGATAAACCTTTGGTAAATTTGATCAAAAAAAAGAAAGAGGAAAATCAAATTGATAGTCTTACAAATGAAAAGGGGGATCTTTCCACCAATGAAGAGGAAATTAGAGAAATAATAAGGAGTTACTTTGCCCAACTTTATGCCAATAAATTTGATAACTTAAGTGAAATGGATGACTTCCTCCAAAAATATAGGCTCCCTAGATTAACAGAGGAGGAGATAAATTGCTTAAATAGTCCCATTTCAGAAAAAGAAATAGAACAAGCTATTAATCAACTCCCCAGGAAAAAATCCCCAGGGCCAGATGGATTCACATGTGAATTCTACCAAACATTTAAAGAACAATTAGCCCCAATGTTATATAAATTATTTGAAAAAATAGGGGATGAAGGAGTCCTACCAAATTCCTTTTATGACACAGACATGGTACTGATACCTAAACCTGGTAGATCGAAAACTGAGAAAGAAAATTATAGACCAATCTCCTTAATGAATATTGATGCTAAAATCTTAAATAAGATATTAGCAAAAAGACTTCAGAAAATCATCTCCAAGATAATACACTATGATCAAGTAGGATTTATTCCAGGAATGCAGGGCTGGTTTAATATCAGGAAAACTATTAATATAATTGACCATATTAATAATCAAATTAATAAGAACCATATGATCATCTCAATAGATGCAGAAAAAGCATTTGACAAAATCCAACATCCATTCCTACTAAAAACTCTTGAGAGTATAGGAATAAATGGATTATTCCTTAGAATAATCAGGAGTATATATTTAAGACCGTCAGTAAGCATAATATGCAATAGAAATAAACTGCAACCTTTCCCAGTAAGATCAGGAGTGAAACAAGGTTGCCCACTATCACCATTACTATTCAATATAGTACTAGAAACGCTAGCCTCGGCAATAAGAGCCGAGAAAGAGATTCAAGGAATTAGAGTAGGAAATGAGGAAATTAAACTATCACTTTTTGCAGATGACATGATGGTATACTTAGAGAACCCCAAAGACTCTGCTAAAAAGCTACTAGAAATAATTCAAAATTTCAGCAAAGTGGCAGGATACAAAATAAATCCACATAAATCCTCGGCATTTTTATATATCACTAACAAAATTCAACAGCAAGAGATACAAAGAGAAATTCCATTCCAAACAAATGTTGAGAGTATAAAATATTTGGGAATCCATCTACCAAAGAAAAGTCAGGAATTATATGAGAAAAATTACAAAACACTTGCCACAAAAATAAAATCAGATTTAAATAATTGGAAAGACATTCAGTGCTCTTGGATAGGCCGAGCGAATATAATAAAGATGACAATACTCCCCAAACTAATCTATTTATTTAGTGCTATACCAATCAGACTCCCAAGAAACTATTTTAATGACCTAGAAAAAATAACAACAAAATTCATATGGAAGAATAAAAGGTCAAGAATTGCAAGGGAACTAATGAAAAAAAAGTCAGAGGAAGGTGGTCTAAGTGTACCTGATCTAAAGCTATATTATATAGCAGCAGTCACCAAAACCATTTGGTATTGGCTAAGAAATAGACCGGTAGATCAGTGGAACAGATTAGATACAAAGGACAAAAAAGGGTACATCTATAGCAATCTAATCTTTGACAAACCCAAAGATTCCAACATTAGGGATAAAAATTCATTATTCGGAAAAAACTGTTGGGAAAACTGGAAATTAGTATGGCAGAAATTAGATATGGATCCACACTTAACACCATATACCAAGATAAGATCAAAATGGGTCCATGATTTAGGCATAAAGAGGGAGATAATAAATAGATTAGAGGAACAGAGGATAATCTACCTCTCAGACTTGTGGAGGAGGAAGGAATTTATGACCAGAGGAGAACTAGAGATCATTATTGATCACAAAATAGAAGATTTTGATTACATCAAACTAAAAAGTTTCTGTACAAATAATACTAATGCAAACAAGATTAGAAGGGAAGTAACAAATTGGGAAAATATTTTTAAAAACAAAGGTTCTGACAAAGGTCTCATTTCCAAAATATATAGAGAACTGACCCTAATTTATAAGAAATCAAACCATTCTCCAATTGATAAATGGTCAAAGGATATGAACAGACAATTCTCAGAGGAAGAAATTGAAACTATATCCACTCACATGAAAGAGTGTTCCAAATCACTACTGATCAGAGAAATGCAAATTAAGACCACTCTGAGATACCACTACACACCTGTCAGATTGGCTAAGATGACAGGAACAAATAATGACAAATGTTGGAGGGGATGTGGGGAAATTGGGACACTAATACATTGCTGGTGGAGTTGTGAAAGAATCCAGCCATTCTGGAGAGCAATCTGGAATTATGCCCAAAAAGTTATCAAACTGTGCATACCCTTTGACCCAGCAGCGCTGCTACTGGGATTATATCCCAAAGAAATACTAAAGAGCGGAAAGAGACATATATGTGCCAAAATGTTTGTGGCAGCTCTTTTTGTTGTAGCTAGAAACTGGAAGATGAATGGATGTCCATCAGTTGGAGAATGGTTGGGTAAATTGTGGTATATGAAAGTTATGGAATATTATTGCTCAGTAAGAAATGACCAGCAGAAGGAATACAGAGAGGGTTGGAGAGACTTAAATCAACTGATGCTGAGTGAAATGAGCAGAACCAGAAGATCACTGTATACTTCAACAACAATACTGTATGAGGATGTATTCTGATGGAAGTGGAAATCTTCAACATAAAGAAGATCCAACTCACTTCCAGTTGATCAATGATGGACAGAGGTAGATACACCCAGAGAAGAAACACTGAGAGGGGAATGTAAATTGTTAGCACTAATATCTGTCTGCCCAGGTTGCATGTACCTTCGGATTCTAATGTTTATTGTGCAACAAGAAAATGATATTCACACACATGTATTGTACTTAGACTATATTGTAACACATGTAAAATGTATGGTATTGCCTGTCGTCGGGGGGAGGGAATAGAGGGAGGGGGGGTAATTTGGAAAAATGAATACAAGGGATAATATTATAAAATATATATATATATATATAATAAAAAAAAAAAAAAAAAAAAAGAACTTTAGATTTGGAGGCAGAAAACATGGTCTAGTTCAACTATTTTGTGTGTGTGATTTTGGGCAGATAATTTCATCTCTCTGTGTTTTGGAAAGCTTCTCGTCTACCCTCCTCTCTTTACAGAGGGGGAAATTGAGGCAAGGGAATTATGACATATTCATAGTTACACATCTAGTAAGTATCTAAGATACAATTTGAATCCCAGCCTTCCTGATTCTATGTCCAGTGTTCTGTCTGCTATACTATGCTATATCTAAATTGAATTAATATCCTTCCTAGCTTTAATAACCTATGAGATTACATCTCATAATTTTTACATAACTAGGGGCTGAGCATTGTGGGAATTTTTCTGGCCCTCTAAAGGAGGTGACTCTGGAAGTATCTAGACTATAATGCAATAATTCTTCATTAACACACTAAAAGTGCAGAGAATTAATTTTTATTCAATATTACTTCTTATAGGCAAATAGAAAATGCCCCTGAGCTAAACTGCATATGTAAATACTTCAAAGGATAAGAAGCCAGGGACTCCCAACTTGAAATGTGCATACCTTCAGGGGATACAAGAAACTAGTGGAGAGTGTATGGGAGACAGTTGGTAAATAACTATATTAATATATTGAAATAGTCTAAAAGTAATGGTTTCAGGGAGAAAAAAAAAGAGTGCATTGGAAAGTAGTGAAAAGACAGGGATCAGTGGGAAAGCAAGGAAGCATTCATTATGGGGCAATTGAAAAAATTTAAAGATACATTCAGAGGAATAATCCAACTGACCAAAATCAAATGCATGAGTTTAGGATACAAAAACCTTTTCATGGTGAAGTAGGAAAAAAAATCAGCAAAAAATAACAGAGAAATTAACTAATTGATCTCTAAAATAACCAGAAACTCCAGCTTGATTTCTAATCAATGAAGTTAAAAAAATTTTGATGACCCTCCTTGGAGAAACATATCCCATTCTTACTAAATATGTTCACAGGCTTTAATTTCTTTTTTGAGCAACTTCTCTCTATGAATTATAATTCTCATGTTATGCCAGAGTCTCTCTAATTGCTCTTTCTCAGTTTCCCTAATTGTCCTGCCTCAGTTTCCCAAAAGTGTCCTGCCTCAGTTCCTTGAATTATTCTGCCTCAATCCCTCTGGTTGCAAGTCCCCTTTTCTGTTCATTAATGTTATGGGTCAGAACTCAGAAACCAGGATTCTTACAAGGTGTTAAGTCAGTGGAATTGATAAAGACAATGGTTATTTATTTTAGCGTGGTGCTTAATAGTTCTCTAGTTCAGTACAAGTACTTAGTACTTAATGTAGTTCCACAAGATTCACACCTATGATAATGGAGTATACAAGAGCCAGCAAGGACTAGAGGAGATTCATTCCATCTTTGGTCAGGCTCCTAGTGGCTGGCCTGGCCTCCTGTACTTCTCCACTGAAAGCAAGACTCCTGAAGGATCTCAAGAAAGCTAGCTGGGCCCTAGGCAAGGTGACAAGATTTTGAAGGAGAAAATAAAGGATTTGGACTTTAACACTTGGCTGTTCTTGTGGTGATTACTGAACTGAAAAGAAAGCTGCCCCAAAGACCTCCAGAAAATCAAATGAGAACACTACATTTTGGCACTGGAACATTTACAATTAGGACTTAGATAATTAGAGCTGTAGCTGGCCACTCGGACATTCCAAAAGATAAGACTCCACAAGTCCTATCTCAAATACCTAATTGGCATCCTCAATCTCTGTCTCTCCAGACTTCCTGGCTTTAGTTGGACACTCCCATAACTCCCAATTTGTAAGAATTTACGGTCCTACCCCCAACCTATCAGAACCAGATTGATGGTCCCTTTCTTGGAAATTCCTGTTCTCATGTTCTGACACCGCCCTTGCCTTTATCTACCCTGATAGTGCGGAGCCATATATATTTCATGGGAATCTGACATTCTCAGCTGGATACTTTGAAACTTATTCTGCCCTAGGGGCAACATGGATCTTGTTTTGTCCCCAGCACAATCTCTCCCTCTCAAATAAAATGTTAAAAACTCTCTAATCTCTATCTTGCCTCAGTTTCTCCAGTGTTACACTCAGTCCTATTCACAATACAATTAAAAAAAAAATTAGAGATTAAATACAATATGCAGGTATCTCTTTCAAAAATTCTGCCAAAAGTGAGACAAGGTGTATAGATTATTGAGCAAGGGATAAATGATAAGATGGGGTATAGAAGGGTATGTAGAGTTATAGTAGTGGAACAAGATGTGTAGATTAATGGGAAAAGGATAAAGGGGGGAAGGGAGAGAGAAGATAAGGGAGGAATCCATGAGAGAAGGGAGTTAAATAATAGTAAGGCAAGTTAGGAAGCAAATTAAAGTAGAAAAGTTGGCAGGATAGGAAATAAAAGATATAAGCACACACTACAACAAAGATCCATTATGGAAATTATTAAGAAAAAATGTAGAACTAATAATCATTGATCTTAGACAAAGTCAAACTTAAAGATTCAATCAAGAGAGAAATCTACATTATATGTTAGCCATATTAATATTGTTATAGATGCATGTTTACATATGGGTAAATATGTATATATACATATATACATGTATATGTATATATATGTCTGAAGATAGGTAGGCATATATATATGTAGGTGTATATAGATATATATATGTGTGTGTGTGCATGAACATATAGATATATGTGTTTGTATGGGTGGGTATGAATTTACATATATATGTGTGCATGTACATATTTATATGTATTCATTTATATTTATTACATATATATATATGTATATGTGCTTAATTGTAGCCTGCTTTGGAAAAGTAAGGATGAAAGAGGAAAAAAAGAAAAAGGAAAAAGTGCACCACAGAGAACAAAACAATAACCTACAAGGAAGCAAATAGAAGATGGACACATGAATATAATCTCTTTTATTATTATATATGTTTTCTTGAAGTGGAAATTTATTGTTATATATTTTGAACCCTCCTGATGTTTTATTGGGTGCATGATAAAGTTTTGTTTTGTTATTTTCCTAAAAAATAAAATAAATAAATTATTTTATCTTTTTAAAAATTTCTGCTAAGAATAAAAGTCAAGTCAACTAGTTTACAATGTTTTCAATGTACCAAACAGTGTACTATGCTCTGGGAAAACAGATACTAACATAAAAAAGAAAGTCCCTACCTTCAAGGAGTTTATAATCTAATGGATGAACATAAGAATTAAAGTGGCAAAGAAAGGACAGTACTCTGAGCAGGGACATGATAAGAAAGTCCAGAGAGTGTTAGGATTGCAACCTTGAGAGGAAAAATAAACAAATAAAACCAGAGGTCTCACTTATTTATTTGACAGTATTCTTATAAACATTGAACTACTTTATGATATAAAAAAGTTACATACTAAATAAAGCTTTCTTTGTGAAATATTAACTTCTATTTTATTTCTTACATGCATTAAGCTCTAGAATGCATTTTTCATATTGTTTATAAGGGTTATGGGAATTTACTGAAAGTCAAGAGGTAAAGGGACCAGAACAAAAAAAAAAAAAAAAAAATGGGAACGATTCACCTGTCTCAGAGTTAGCCAGGAGAATTGCCTGAATTGCAAAGAGATTACATGTTTTAACTAGGATCACATAGCAAGTAAATTGTATCAGAAGCAGAATTTGAACCTTCGTTCTTCCTGATTTTAAGCTAACCACTAAGGAATTATACTATAACATCACTACTCAGCTAACAAAACAAACAAAAAATGTGATTGTTCTGAAAAAAAAATAGTTGATTTGTAAATTTTTAAAATTCAGGTTTGAAAAGAAGAGAAAAAGGAGTTTAGAAATCAGGGTCCCTTTGCTTAGAGTTAACTGCTTCCTTTTGAGCTTGCACTGAAAAATCCCTTCAATGAAGACAAGTCAAGAAGGAGAAAGGCAAAGAGCAAGATATTAACATGCTAGTGTGGGGGACATAAAAAGACCTCTACTCCAAAATGACTACTCAGAGATCACTCATGGAAAGCAGAATTATTTATTAGAATCTCAAGAAGCAATCCATTCTGTTCTGGGAGCTGAAGCTCACAGCAGGAGGGCCATTCCCTTGAGAGTGTTCACAGTGTTTATACATTTCAGACAAAGAACCCCCAAAATCCCACCTTCTATATGTTATGATGGTTATATAAGTCTCTATTCCCCTATTTGGTCAGTGGAATGCAGTAGATAAGGTGATGATGTATAACTTCTTTGGCCACGTAGCCTTCTTAGGACAATGGAATGTAGTCCAGGCCTTATCTAAAATCACATGACTCTGGAGAAGCCAAAACTGAGGCCTTTAAGGCTTCAATTAATTTAGGTAATAGTGACTGATCAATTTGTGGTTGATCTGTAAGTTCTTCACCTTTTCCACACAATCCCCCCTGTTATTTATAAATATATATGGATATATATTTTCATCATGAAGAACTAACATTGTGGTCAAATTCAATTAACATCTCTACACATTGCTTGTTAATCTCCTCATCTGGATCATGGCCTGCTACCACCTCCCCTCCCTCTTTCTGTAAAATCATCATTTTAATGGCATCCTCTATATGTAAGATTCTTGACAGTGATCTTTGAACTATTCTTATTACCAATACTAAAAACATAGTGGCAACAGAGTAATACCACTGATTGCAATAAGTCCATATCATAAGAGCTGTTTTCACCAGCTACCATCAAACCAAGACCACCAGCTATTTGCGAAAGGGAGATTTCCAAACTTGTACAGGCACATGAACTATCCTGTGAATGCCCTTAGTAATTTCTTTTACTACTTGTCCATTGTCATCAATTTGTATACAACAAGTGGACAGGTTTAGTTTCCCACAGACCCCTCCTTCTGCTAACAGATAATCTAAAACTAATCTATGTTATAAAACAGCTTTCCTTCTCTGAGTGTCTAGATTGACTAATAGATCAAGGGCCTGAGCAGTTTGATTAATTATTACCTCTAAGACTGCTTGCAGTCGAATTAATCGGGTGTCCAATATCCCCAAGTACCTTCTTGGGCCCATGTTGCCTTTCCATATTCCTTGATAATCTATGCTGGGAATCAGGCATCTCCCCACCCATCAGCATCACCAGTTTGAGTGATGTTTGACAAGTAGGTTTCTTTCTAAAATCCTTCAAACATTCCTAATGAATGCTGGTGGACACAATTAAGCACCGACCCATCATCACAAACAATATTTGACTTGCTTCATCTGTTTCTATACTCACACAATCTATAATATTTACCCTCTCTGGTCGATGAGTAAAAGCCATTCATATTATTCTCTCCCATCCATGGCCCTGTACCTGTTTGATTTAGGCAATGCCCCAATAAGGTACCCCAATACCACTATGAAGATTTTACATGCACAGTTCATCAGTTCCTTTTCAATGTTTGGCTCAGCTCATTCTCTGGATTCAGTTTGGAAATCCACACCGTTGGAGTGTCCATTAATTCAGGTATGCTGAGTCCATCCTCTTACCTGTGTACACTTTGCTGTATTTGATGTCAAAAGGATCTGAAAAGATCCTCCTTCCATGTCCATACCAGGACCCAGTCTCCAAGCTAGAACTTATGCACTGTGAATCCTAAGGGAGGAGTCTGAGCAATAAGTCCTTTTAGTTGTAAAGTTTTCAGATGTTGCAGTAAAGGCATGATATATTTCCTTAAAAACAAATCCTTGGGTTCAAATATTGGATCCAAGGAAGAATTTTAAATCCCTTTAGGATAAGGGTGACCATACAATATTTCATAAGGTGATAATCCCACATCTCTTTGGGGTTTTGTTCTAATTCTTAATAAGGCAAGGGGAAGGCACTTGGCCCAGGGCAATTGTGTCTCTAACTTCAATTTAGTCAATTGCTGTTTAATTTACTTATTCATTCTTCCACTTTAATCTATCTGCTCCACCAACCCATACCTTGGAATGATATGCCCTGGCAAGGGGAAAGGCCTCCACCCATGAGATCAGATGATCCACTAAGACCAACAGGTATTTGAGATGCCCCACTAATGGCAGTTCGGTAAAGTCCACCTGTATGCTTTGAGAAGGCCTGATACCAGGGGCCTTTCTCCTTTTTGGACTTGTCGTTGGGCCGTCCTATTTGTCCTTTGACAAACAGGACAATCACTGACAAGTTGCCTGCTGTTGTGTACAAGCCCAGTGCCACAAACTTAGTCAGCACCATGTCACACAGGCCTTGGACACTCCAATGACTGCCCTGATTTAAATGTTGGAGTACATGTCTCATACCTGCTGTGGTCAGTACCTCTCTGCCATCAGGGAGGAACCAGTGCCCCTCTTTATCCTCCTAAGCGCCAAGGCTTTGGATTTTCTGCTTCTCTTTTGGGGTAAGAGAAAGGGAAAATTGAGGCAGAAATGCCAGAATTAGCACCATCATTTCCTCCATACTTACCAGATTCCTCTTCTCCAGCCCATTTTGCCTCCTCAACCACAAAGTAGTTTCCCCTCACCTCAAATGAATCTCCTCTTTGGTGCCCCTGAACATGAATCACTGCAATGTTCTTAAGTAATATAAGATTTGTTAAAACTTCAATGACCAATACCCTGTGTGCCAATCCCTTACCTTTACTGTTTCCATTCTTTCCCTCAATTAATTTACAGGATCTAATTTTTTTCCCTTCACTTATACAATGATCTAAATATTTTACCTCACATTTCACAAATTGCAATTTGTCTTGAGAAATTCTAAAGTCCTTGTGCTCCTAAATCATTTAACTGATAGTGAGTTGGACAAGGTCACTCTTTTTCCACCCTGCCACAAGAAGGTCATCTACATATTGTAAGAATTTTAACAGGTAGAAATTTATCCCAGAATGTTCACACAATTCTTACCCAAGTAGATATTTCATAAATTGAAGATTATACCAACCATTTTGCTTTTAAAATACCCAATACACAGAAAAATCTCAAACTACATACTGTCCATAACAAAAACATTTTCAAAAGGAAGAAGGCAAAAACTATTATTCTTGGAGTCCCTTTAAATAATTGGCATCATTCACATAAAAGAATCTGAAAAGTTCTTAAAAATATCAATTAAACTTTTTGAAATAACCCTTTCAAACTATAGATCACATTTATGATCACATTCCTTAAACAAGAAAACCATTATACATCCAAAGAAATGAATATTCAATCAATTAACATCTTGTAAGATGTCCCTTTAAAACACAGTTTGTTGCACCAAACAAAACCAAACCAACCAAAACAAAAAAATGGCTGGAACACACTTGGGGGCAGCGGGGGGAGGATTCCACGTGGTTGTCCTTTTCCCCACTTCTTTTTTTCTACTTCCAAATACCTTGCTTTCTCTTACTTTCTAAAATCATCCAAACCTTTAATTACTCCTACAAATCAATCCTTCATAAATCTCCTGCATTCTCCTCTTATCTGTCCCTTCAAAATTTACAGTGAACGGCTAAATAATTCCATAAAACCCATATGTCCAGCAGAGCTGGATTTAAAGCATAACTTATGTTAACAGATAAACTGAATACAGTTTTGTTTTGTTTTTTAAGTTTTTTCTTCTTCTGCCTGAGTGTTCTTCTAACAGCAATTAGCATCTCTCTCTTATCTGTCCAGGCAGAACTTTTATGACTCAGCCCAGGCTAAGGTTAAATTTTATTGCTCTTTCCCTTTAATATTACTAGTAGGCTGCTTTTTTCCCCCCTTTACTTACAAATTAGTACATCAGGTTAAAAAGTTTAAAATCACATGCAAACTTTATACTATACACAATTGCAATATTGAAATAACCAATCCCCAAATTTCTTAATCATTGCTCTTAAAACTTAACAGAGCTTTTAAATTAACAAAACAGATAGACAAATCACACAGACTGCACAGAACACAAATCACACAGACTGCAGTTACAACATTAACCAAAATATTTAACACATACAGACTAGGGGCTTTTCCCCAGGAATAGCCCAGAGAAAAGTTTGTTTCAGCTTGGGATTTTTCCCTTCCAGAATCCAAACCGAGCTTCTCTAAATTTCCAAGCTTGTTTAGTGTATTTCTCTGCCTTCACAGAGAATGCCTAGATATTCCATTCTAACTTCTTTTCTTTAGTAAGCCAGGAAACAATTAAGCACCAATTTTTTTTTTTTTTCCTGGCAAAATTCCACAAGCTTGAATTTTGATAACAAAGTCACAGGTCCCTGCTTACAGGAGTTTTAAATGATGGCACACTGCTTTTCTATTTTTTTAAACTTTCCAAACTTTCAAATCCCTTTCAATCTATGTTTTTATTCCCCCCGCCCCCTCTCCCACAAAGCTGCTGCAGTCAGCCAGAGGGAGAGGGAGAGATGGCTGTGCATCTTGGACAGGGACAGGTGCCCAACAGAGCAGTTTTCTCCATGGTCTCTGCCTCTGGATGTGCAGCCTCCCTTCCTCTTAAACAACAACCCGAGGCGGAGGTACTCAGTGGAAAGCAGAATTGAAGACTGAAGGGAAGTAGAGTCCTGATGGCTGGCAATGCAGTCTGGAAGATTTACATGTGTAAACTCGAGGTCTCACAAAGACCCCATCCCACAGAGCCCCCAACCGTGTGGGATGTAAAAAGATGCCTACCCAAAAATGACTACTCAGAGATCACTCATAGAAAGCAGAATTATTTATTAGAATCTCAGGAAGAAATCCATACTGTTTTGTGAGCTGAAGCTCACAGCAGGAGGGCCATTCCCTTGAAAGTGTTCACAGTTTTTATACATTTCAGACAAAGAACCCCCAAAATCCCACCCTCTATATGTTGTGATTGGTTACATAAGTCTCTATTCAGTGGAATGCAGTATTTAAGGTGATGTATAACTTCTTTGGCCACCTACCCTTCTTTGGACAATGAAATATAGTCCAGGCCTTATCTAAATTCATGTGACTCTGGAGAAGCCAAGGCTAAGGCCTTAAGGCTTCAATTAATTTAGCTAACAGTCACTGATCAATTTGTGCTTGATCTGTAAGTTCTTCACACACTAGTTAAAGGACTTCATTTAAGGATCATCAACTTTCCCATATTCATGCTCATTGCAGTTCCTTGTGTTTCCTCACTCTTCCTCTTTGTCAATAAAATTCTTAGCCATCTTTCATGTCTTAATCCAAATGTCTCCTCTTTCATAAAACCTTCTTTGCTTACCAAAGTTAATAAAAAATGTTTCCCTTCCCACCCACCCCCTTGGAAAAAATGTTTGGAGTCAGGAGGATCTTAGTTCAAATCTCACCTCAGACACTTACTAGCTCAGACAGTTTAATAGTAATCCTGGCCTCTATTCACCTCAGTTTCCTCAACTATAAGACAATAATAGCATCAATCTTTCAAGGCTGTTGTGACAGCCAAATGAGGTAATATTGGTTAAGTGCTTAGCACAGTGCCTGATACAAAGTAGGTGCTTAATAAATGCTTATTTCCTTAGTTTCCTTTGGATCTCACAAATACTTTATTTTGCATCTTTATAATTCTCTCTTTTTGTTTTCTTATGTATTATTGTAACCTATATGTCTTTCTAGTACATTGTATGTTCCATAAAAATAAATATCATGACTTATTCAAGTCTTCTATCTCCAAAAGCCTGCACAATTCTTTATGTCTTTTAGCTGCTTAATAAATGTTTATTGAATTAAATGTTATTTAACTGAATTTATGTTAACTCCAAACAGCAGAAGAGATTTGTCTATAGAAGATTAAAAAGAGTTTCCTGCTAGGGATTCCTGATCACACATGAGATAAATAAAATATCTCTGTCCCTAAATCAATGTACTCACTTTCAGACCTCTGATCTCAGGGCATATGACCACCCAAACCATGGAATGAACAATATAAAAAATGGTGTAGAAGATATACAGCCTATATCCTAGGAACAGAACTCTGCCCTGCTCTGACCTTTTGGAACCTAGACAACTGAGCATCTACATGAATTTTATGTGAGGGTTTAAAAAAAACTTTTATAACTCTGTGAGGTGAGTGGACTTTACAGGTGAGGAGACTGAGGCTTTCTCAAAAGTGAAGCAGTTTGTCCTCAGTCACACAGTTATCAAATATAAAATATGGGACTCAAATCTGTATCTTCTGAATTCAGTTCCATAGTTTTTGCCAATACATAGCACTGCCATAACACCAGATATTTAGAGCAGCAATTCTAAAACTTTTTTACATTCTTAAAAATTATCAAGAACCTCAAAGTATTTTTGTTTATATGCTTTGTATTTATCAATATTTGCTGTACTTTAAATTAAATTAAAATGTCTTATCATTATAAAAGTAGATTTAGCCTTCTGGACACCCCTGAAAGGATCTCAGTTACCCCAGAGCACACTCTAAGAACAACTGACTTAGAGTACTTGCCTGTCTTACCTATCCTATTACATTTATATTATATATAAATATAATATGATATAATAAATATGTATCACATATTGAATTATATCATATCATATTACATTTATTGTATTTATTATATCATGTTATATTATATTAATTATATTTGGTGTTTACTTTGGTGGTCTGGTTTCTTCCAGACTCAGCCTGCTTAACTGGATTCTCAGTACTGATTTCCCAAAGCTAGGCTATGCATCTACCTGTCTCTCGTGGCCTGTCATGACTATAAACAATACAAATTCATATTCAGGAATACAAAACAAATGCAACTCACTTATTTAGATTTCAAATTGAAAAATTTTAAATCTATTGAGTTAAAAATTTCCCATCCATGCTATCCTTTATGTGACTCTATTAACAAAAAATGAATGAAGGAATAATAAAATTCTGGAGTGGCTACCTGAGATTTTCAAATATATCAAGGATCTCCCAGTGGCAACATTAATGGTTCCCTCTAGGGATAGGAGAGAAATATTTCTTAGCCTAAACCTTTTCCTTATCAGGTTCTAATAATATTATATTCATCTGATGATACATATTAAGATTGTATGTTATTTATTTTTCCTAAAACTATAAGCTTTGGGGAGGCAACTTCCATAAAGTTTCATCTCTAATTCTGACCCTGCCACTAAGTAGCTATGTAACTGAATAAGTCACTTCTTTCAGTCCCTCATATAAGTTTTCTTATCTCTTAAAGAAAAAAAAAAAAAAAAAAGCTTAGTTTATTGTCTTAAGGTCCCTTCTAGAAATCTAGGTAATACAATCTGGAGTCTAGTTCAAATCTAGCTTAGACACTTATTAACTATCTGTATGAAGAGTCTGATATAACTGAAAAAAAAATGACTAAACAACAATTAAAATACTTTCCAGTTCTAATATTTTCTAAGTACATCTACACTGCAATGGATGGCCCTAAATAATGCTTAAAAGAGTGACTAAGTTAACTTTAACACTCTTGGGAAAAAATAAAATAAAATAAAAATAAGTAATCCACACACAAACACCAAAAGAAAAGAAAATTGTCTTCAGTTGAGGCACTATAAATCTTTGTACATTTTATGAATCTCACTTATATTTCTTACCTAACTTGTGCATAAAACTTTTCCAGATTTATAACCAACTGCATAAGTCACTCTGTTCCCAATCAAGCTCTATATCTTGATGACCTTTTAGAAACCAATGACTGCCTTTCTGTTGTTAGCCATAATTGGAAAAGCACTGAAGATAAGAAAATTTATAGCAACCAATGAGCTACCTGAGCAAGGCCATAAAGAAAACTGCATATCTCAAAGGGAGATGGGCAGGGGGAGTGAGAATCCTCCTATGAAGAACATTCTCTCTTCATCAAACATTATTTATAATCAGACAATTTCTACTCCTCCTCCCACCCCACTTCTAATTCTTTGATACATGACTGTCTCTTTTTTTCTTTTGTATCTCAAGTGTTTATCACACTAGATGGCAAATAATAAATACATAATAATCCTTTTCATTCATCCATTCATTCATTCTATTCTATCCTGCCATTCTAAGTTATGCTCTAAGTCTTTGGATTCAGAGAGAGCTATACTACCAAATTTTGTGTATGCACTGTTACCTCTACCTCTCCCCCCTCTGCCCCAGAGAGTCATAAATTATATCTTATGTATCCTTCTATAGCTGATACCTTTCACTGGAACACATTCAGTCTACATTCTTGGCAACGGAGTGGAAGGGGAGCAGGGGGTAGGATGGCTTTTTGCCATGTGAGACATCACTTGGCTACTGGTCCAGAAGAGTTTAGGACTCATGGGACAGAGAAACAGTCAAAGATAGATCAAGATAGAGACAAATAGATTCTGTCTGGTTCTTTTTTGGCTACAGCTCTTGAAGTGACATGATGTGACTGAGAAGGACAGATCATCTGTTTGCTCCTGTGTTATGGTGATCTTACTTTCAATGCAGCTAGTACTGAAGGACACAAGTAGTCAAGTTTGCATCCATGCCCCTGACAAGTCCCTAATTCCTCTGTGTTTCCTTTCAGTTGCAGCGGCATTTCCAAGAACTGCCTTAGGAATATTCCACCATTATCTAGCAGAAGTGATGTCCACTGGAACATTCAATGGCTAACAACAGGAGAGATGTCTGTATTGGAAAAAGGCATGAAAAATAAGAGTAATAAGTTTAGCTGTTTAAGGAGCTGGATTTAGTCAAGAGTTGATCAGACAATGCCAAAAATGCCAGGAAATGTAAAATGACTAATTCACAACCTGGGTTACTGCATCTGAAAGTTAAGGTACTGGCTCTTGCATAAATCTTCTATTAATGCATATTGATTCTTCCTGATTCGTATTACTAGTAACCATATGAAAGGTGTTCCAAATCACTAATAATAAGAGACAGCCATATCAAAACATCCCTGAGATTTTGCCTTACCCTCTACAATTGATAAAGATGATTAAATAAATGGGAATAGTATATGTTGGAGGAGTTGCAGGAACATACACATTCTCTTACATGATTGGTAGAGCTATAAATCAGTATAACCGTTCTAGAAAGCAATAAGAAATCATGCAAATCAAATTACCAAAGCATTCAAACCTTTGAGCAGAGATTCCACAACTGGGTGTAGAGGGATGGAACTTTGGATAAGTACTTGAAACAAGGATACTTAAAACAAGATGTTAAATCAGTGGAATTGATGAGATGATGGTTCTCTAGTTTACATATACTTTGTACTTAGTATGGTGATGTAATGATTCTCTAGTTCACACATAATCAGTATGCTGTAATGATGTAGTTGTAATTTCAGGGCTGAGAAGGACTGGAAATGAGACATTCTATCTTTGATCATCCTTCTGGTGGCTCTCCTGCCTCCTGCACTTCTCCACTAAGGTCAAGAGTGAGTCAGTCAGACAGACTGTGGAGGAGAGACTGAGTGAAGGAGAATGTGAGAGTGAGTGTGCTCTAGCTCAATCTCAGACTCGAGACTCAAGAATAAAGATTTTAGACTCTATTCCTGACTATTCTCATAGTGACTATCCTGCTGAGACCAAGGCCCATCCAAAGGACCTCTAAGAAAGCTAGCCCGGACATTTTGGCGCCTTGTAAAGCAGTTAGAAAAGGACTGTTATAGTTGCTCCTCATCTTCAAATCTAGACTCTTCTGTACCTCCTCATGAATCTCAACACCCAACCACATGGTATCAAGTGTGAAGAAACGCTACTTACTCATCAGGAAAGGTTGAGGCTATGAGAATTGTCAAGACTGCAAGCATTGGGAGGAGGTAAATCTAATATATCTGGAAAGCAATTTGGAATTATCCCCAAAGAGCCACTAAACTCTATATTCCCTTTGCTTCAGTATAGACATTTTTAGATATTTACCCCTCAAAGAAATCAGAGACATAGAGAAACATAAATTGACAATAAAATGATTGCTGATAGAGTTAGGGAATGGCTGAGCAAATTATGGTGTATTCCTATAAAAGAATATTAAGTAATGATGAAACTGTTGACTCTAGAAAAACCTTAGAAGATATGTAAAAAGTGAGGCAGAGTCAAGTTATCAGAACCAAGAGAATAATTATACAATGACTACAAAATTATAAAGTAAAACAATTTAAAAAAATTTAAAACTCTGATCAATACAAGGAACAATTCCAACTCCAGAATACTGATAATGAAATGTTCTTTGAGACAGAAAATTCTTTCTATCATCTTAGTAGATGGACCAATGAAGAATTTTCAGATATTAATTTTTAATAAGGGATTTCCTGAATGAGAGGGAATTACATGAAGGAGATTGGGAAAGCAGTGATGGTGACAGAAAAAAACAAAGAAAGAAAAGAGTAGCATTGATTTTCTTTCAATATGCAGACTAGCAAATAAGAAAATTCAGAAGGAGACTCAGTAAGCAGGTAGTTATGGCATGACCTTGAAAATGTTAATATATCCTTTAAAAAAGCAAGCTATACATAGTTAATGGTTTTTACTATAATCTTGTATTGTTATCTTTTGTTCATGTAAATATTAAGGGTGGTGGTTATTATGTTCATAAGTTTGAATTTTTTAAAGTAAACAACAAATGAGTCCTGTCTTTTCATTCCAAATGATGCCTTAATTTTCCTCCTTTTGATCATGACTTTTCTCATCATACATAAAAACAAACACAAGATTTGGGGTCAAAGTTTCTGGGTTTCAGAAAAACACCTCTTCTGTTCTTAAGCATTGTTCTAAGCCTGAGTTTTGTAATCTGTAAAATGAAAGGATGGGACTAAATGATCTATCTAAAGTTTCTTCCATACTTAGCATTGTATCAACATCCAACTTTCTTATCACCTGCAAAAAGATGCCGGTTCACCAATAGGCCACTAGTGAGTAGTGGAAAGGACAATGAATTATAAATGATGAGAGTTGAGTTTTAGTTTTCACTCTGCTATCTTGGGCAAATTACTAGCCCTCTCTTACCCTTAATTTTCTCCCTAATAAAGTAAAGATATTTGACTACACATTCTCTGTAGAGAACTTTCAAGAAACTAGAAACTTCAGTAATTGGGAGGTTCCCCTGCTCCTAATAAAGAGTGCATTTAAGCTTGAAATCATGAGAAAACAGAAAGTCCTGGCACAATTACTGGGGAATTGTGAACTTTTGTGGAGGGAGGAACTCTTAAAAGGTATACTTAAGACTCAGTATGATTGATATAATCAACAAGATATTAACAGTGGAATTGATGAGATAATGGTTCCCTAGTGGTATAATGATTGGCTTATACTCAGTATGATAAATTGATGTAATTGTAATAGAGTATTTAAGAGATCAGAGTCAGGCTGAAGTCAGAGACTGAGATGTCCAGACTGCTGACTGACTGGCTGACTGGAAGAGATGAGAGACTGTATATAAACTGGCTGACTGACTGAGACTGCTAGCACACTGGGAGACTAAAGGAGACAATAAAGACTTTGGACTTTTTTACTGGCTATTCTTGTGGTGATTATTCTGCTGAGACCACGGCTGGTCCCAAGGCCCTTTAGAAAGCTAGCCCGAACATTACAAACTTTAAATAAGATTGAGTCCCTAGAAACTAATAACATGCTTTAGAGAATTAAATCATAGAAAATAGAAACCAAGGTTGGTTAAAGAACAATGTTTTTTATAGTAATATATTGTTTTAAGATATATAAGCAATATGATTTCTCTCAATAAACGGCTCTGTTGAATTATCAGCAGCTTCATCTCCTTGCTGGTAACAATTCTCTAAGATCCATTTTGATTCTTAATTACAAACCTATAACATAGGATGAATAGATTTTAAAGCTTTGCAATACTTGATGCCAACCTACATTTCTCACATTAGTATATATTACTCTTTTCTCTCCATGTCCAAACTGGCTTTTCTGTTGCTCTTCACACATAATGTTCCATGTCTTATCCCTTATATCTTTACAGCAGCCTGTGCTCAATTCCTGGAATAGACTCTCATTTCACCTCTATGCAAGTTCAAGAGACACTTTCTAAATGAACAAAACCTTTTATGATTCCTCCCACTATAAGTGCCCTTCTATGTGTGGGAAAAAAAATTACATTTCTCTTGTATCTATTTTATATACTTATTTTTCTGAGTGTAAAAGAAGATACATGCAAAATAATGTAGAAATATAAAGTGTAAACAAGAAAATGAACATGAGCTACCATATATAGACAAGAAAAAAAATCTATCTTCGCTATCTCTAACTTGTATTTGCATATAGGCAATTTCACACATACATATGTATATATGAATGTTGTCTCCCTCACAGCAGAGATTTTTTTTTCTTTTCTTTATGCCTCCAGTATTTAGTTGTGCCTAGTATGTAATAAGTGTTTACTAAATGCTTTCATAAGAAAAAGTGTTATGCTTATGCTAAATGGATTCCCATTTAAAAGAAAATATTCCCCCTATAGGAAAAGTGCCTAAATGTAAAGCCTATTTTTCCTACATGTATTAGGTATATCCAGACACAATTATAGCTTGCATTTATATGTGCTTTAAAGTTTACAAAACACTTTCCAAATATTGTTCCATTTGATTCTCATAACAATCTTAAGAGGTAGGTATTATTATTATCCTTATTTTATAGATGAAGAAACTAAGGCAGACCAAGGACTAGTGAATCATACAACTGGTAAATTTGGATTTGAAGTCAAGTAATCTTGATCCCATTCTATCCATTGTACAACTGAGCTTCCTATTAAGTGATGATGATGATGATGATGATGATGAAGATGATGATAATGATGATGACAGGTATAATAATATTTATTCACGTGTGTCTATGTACAAGTGTGTGTATATATCCCTACTTGCAAAATCCTCTGTAGAAATGTTTTGGTTACATCTAGTTAACCAGTCAAATATTTTCAGTGTTAGTTCACAGTTATATTCACTTTCCAGTCTTTGTTACAGAGGAAGCTTTTCTCGGTGTGTCATAGATTTGCTTCAAAGGTCTAGGGAATAATAAATACATGAATTCCTTTTTCCCTCAGGAATTCAGGACCTCTTCTCTTGCCTCATCTCCTAATGAAGAACAACAATATCTGTAAAATCATTAAGGGTGAAATTTCCTCTCTCTCTCTGTCTCTACTATCCTCAAAAAAAATAAAACAGATTAGCTCACATGGAGTCAGTGACCACTATTTTTGTATCAAATGATGAAATGGCATAAGAATTTAAAGATAACAAAAAGTAAAAAGTTAGATACTGACCATCTTTGTCTAACTGCCAGGAAAGAACCAATTGCTTCTCTGAGAAGTAAAATGTAAAGTGATTGTCTAACTGTTAAGTTAGGGGAGAGAGGATTTTATGTTATGATACTTCCAACAAACAAGGGGAAAGAAAGAGTCCCAACTGCCTCTTGTAGTTTGGTCTCTTCCAAAAGGCCAGTTTCAGAAAGCTTCTGACTCATTCCCTTGGCTCCAATCATTATCATTCACAACAATATGCAAGAGTCCTAGGGACGAGGGCAGAGCCTAGGAGCAGAGCACATTAGTGAGACCCCTTTAGTCTTCTGCTTCCATCTTGGCTCAAGTGAGGTGAACTCTCTGTATCTCCTTTCATCCCCATGGTCACCAACTAAGTGGATATCATAAGTCCTATTAACTCTGGGTATGTCCTCTCAGTTGACATAGTTACTTCCAGTGTCCTGAGTCATACAGGTTTAATGGCCAGCCAAGACTACATTCCTTCCCAGAATGGGGAATATTCTACAAAAATCATATGTAGTATATTTTAAATTGGTAGATATGTCATACACAAAATAAATCATCAAAAGAAATGTCAACACTTTATAACAATATTCCAGTTTCTCAAGTACTCACTTCTTGATACTATTGAGAGCAAAAGAGCATCAGTAATATGGGCACGAGGCATAACACTGGAACTCTGTCTTCTCAGAAATCAGCTGGAGTCAGGATCACTAAACGTCTTTATTCTTGATCTTTTATGGTCAAGGTCAGGGGGTTAGGTCTAGCAATCTCACACACACCTTCCTCTCTCAAATGCCAAGGGAGACTAAGTGTCAGCGTCTCAATTTCCTCTTCCTCCTCCTACTCCTCCCACACACGTCACTCCCCCCTCTTTATCCCACCAATCAAGTCAGCACAGAATAGCTGGGGAGGGTCAACCTTCAAACAAGTTAATAGGGAACCTTCCAATTGGCAATTAGTCTCACATGCTCCATTATCCAAATGCATTTGCTCAGTTCTAGCCCTTCACACAGGGGAAAGCATTACTTTCTGCATCAGATGTCTAAATTACATGCAAAACATGACACATGATTTCCTCATAGTATAGACACATCCACAGGGTAGCAAAGAGCCATAAACAGAAAAAAAGCTAGAAATAAGAAAATCTATTGTTCTATAAAAGGTACATAAGACACAGGTACATACAAATAGCAAGCAACAAGTGTATAGCTAACACTCAAATATTGCTATATGATACATATAACAACATTAATACATAATCAAATAAACATAACAGCAAAATAACTAAATTAAAACCTAACATATCATATAGTATTTGAAATGTGCATTATGATGTAAGATGCACTTAAACATAAGGTATACTATATGGTCATGCAACATCATGTTAGTCTTCTGACAGGGCAAATTCACTAGCCCTTTTGAGACCTGAAGATCTTTTTGTGAGAAGTTGAGAATTTTATCTTGGTTGCATGCCTGAAAGACGGGAGGATAGTGATTGCCTTAAGTGTAATGGGGAAATTAGAAAGAAAGAAGAGTTTCAAGGGAAAATATAGGTTCAGTTTTGAAAATGGAAAGTTTAAGATGTCTAGAGGATATCCACTTTGAGATGTCTAGAGGATATCTACTTTGAGATGTTTAATAGGCAGAAGGAGATGAAATGGGAAGTCAGTAGAGAGGATAAGTAGATGATAATTGAATTCATAAGTACTAATGATATTAAGTGAAATAGTGTAGAGTAAGAAAAATAAAAGCTGATCTAGAACAGAGTTCTATGCAATATCAAGGGATAGCAATTGTTATCCAGATGAAGAACTAGCAAAGCAGATAAAGAAGTAGCCACATAATAGGAGAAGAACCAGGAGAGAGTACGGCCAGAAAAAAGGAAGTATCAAAGAAAGGGGGGTGACCAACAGAGAGGGTAAGAAGGGTGAGAAATGAAATAGTCTCTTAAGTATTAAGAATAATCATTAATAAACAGTGTAAACTGCTCTTTGTTCTAAATACTTTTGCATTTGGAAACAATCATGATTATTCCTGTGTGTGCAAGAATATATTAAATTGTGCCACAGTGACTATTTTGTAGAGGTTTTCTTTCCCTATATGGCACTGGGGAAGTGAGTGAAGACAATGTTGTTCTATTTGGGGACATTAATAATGTGTTCATTTTCAAATAACTCATTTGCTAAGGACAACAAAATTTTAAGTAGAGGAGTGAATATAGTAGCAATCTGAGCAATGGAGGCCCAACCACAAGCATAGAACAAATAGATCAGCTCTACTTGCTGTCAGTCCTTGTGGAAGAAGCTGGAGATCCTGCTTATAGGAAGACATAATGAAGAGTAATGCAAGAGCCTTGCTCTCCAATTCAGAGAATGTGAGATGTTTTGACCATTTCCAGTCCCACTACTATCTAAAAAAAAGGAGCCTTCCAGATGGATGACAAACCAGAATTGAAAATTCATTCAGAAACAACTAAGCAGCCAAGGTATCTCCTTTGTCCTTCAGAACTACCATAAGCCTTCAGTGGGCAGAGAAACCTCAGCTCTTTATCTCCCCACCCAGGATGCTGAGGGAATATGTACTCTTTCTTGCTATCTCAAGGTGTGGAGGGAAATGTTTGTAACTTTGCTTCTTGCCATATATCAGTATCAATAGATAATCCTTGGTTAAAAAAAAAAAAACTAATGGATGTTAATTGGGTAAATGATTGTGGGGTGCTAATCACTAGAGAGCACTAACAATATAAGGGAAGCACTAACTACCCAATGATTAATATTGAATAAAACATGCCAAAATAGAGCTGTTGGTATTAGAAAAAGATACTCCCCAATATCTTGGGTTATCCAGAAATGTCTTGGTGACACATTGAATAGGTTTCTCAAGAGTTAATATTTAAATGTTTAGCGAAAGGGTTTATATCTCAGAAATCAATAGGGTTTGATTTGTTGTTTCATTGATTGTCCAGAATTAAGAAAATCATAGAATAAAGTATTAATGATGAAAATTAAATATATGTGTGCTTGCCTTGGAGAATCTGCTGTTAAACATTTACCAAAAAACTCAGAAATCTGGCAGAGAGATTTAACTAGTTTTACTTTGAGAACCTCTGAGTCAACGAGAATGGACAATGGAATAAAGATCCCTAGGCTTTATAAAGGTTAGATATATTTGAACATGGATTATTCATAAATTTTCCTTAGACCTGAAGTTCTCTCACTTTCTTTGGTCATGCTTCCTTTCTTAAGATAAAAGAAAAAGTAATTAGGAAGGTAACAGTTGTGAAGAGTATCCTGAAATGGTCTTCATTCATTCAGAAGCGGTAGAAGGAATTGCAAGCCCTTCCAAAAAAAATATAAGGATGCCTTCCACATTACTTCTTGATCCCGACTATGGTTTTATAAGCCTCCTGTTCTGTTTTACCCTCTTAGGAACCATTTCCCAATCTAATTGCCCATAAACATCTTGCTGAATTTGCTACATTAGCAACAACTGGTTCCTCTAGGTGCTAACTCTCCTTCCTTCCCAAAGGATGAACATTTCAAGTGTCTGATCCTGGTTTAAGCCATGCTAAGAAACACTCAGAAGGATACATGGCCTCTATAAGAAGGGATCAAGGTGAAGACTGAATACCAGTATTGTGGTATCTCTAGATTTTCTGGGTTTGTGAAAATATGTTTTGCTTTGTTTTTGAGGGGGTGCTTTTTTTACACTGCCTAATACTGGCAGAGTGATTTGGTTTCCAAGGAAACCAGAGTGAAGGTACATGGGGCAGCTGCCCACACTGTAGAGTGTGAGAAGTGTGTGTCATCCATAATCCAGTGTTCTCAGCTGGAGTCCAGCGAATTACTGCCAGCGTAGCCGAGCTGAACAATAAGAGATTTGCTTGGAATGAAAATTGAAGGGTAAAGGAAGGAGGGGTGGAGTGGTGCTCAGGGGGAAGGAGACAAACTGAAGCGCCATGGAAATGGCCTGGCTTGGGGCACAGGGGAGCATGGGATTAGAACTCTAATCCTAGATTATCAACTTTCTCAACCACCTGAGTTCTCCCAGGGGAGACAAACATTTTATCCCCGATCACCCCACCCCCTTGTTTGCTTCAGCAGTCATCACAGGAGAGCCAGTAAGGCAGCCAGCAGGCTGTTCTGGACCCCATCACTCCATTGCTAATTATTTTTCAAGTGAACATGTTATTATGGCTTACAATCGAAATAATCAATTTGGAATCACCATTTTGATGAGTTAATGTGCACTTGGTGGGTGTCACTTGAGAATCTCTTATTGCAGAGCACAATTCTATTTTTAACATCAGCAGGAGTGGGTACATAGGGAGGCCATATCAACTAAAAGTGCTACTTACATGCACGTGGACTCAGATCTCCTCTCCCTCCCCCCGCAAGGTTGCAGAGGTGCTAGGTCTCAAGCTGTCTGTCTGACAGTCACTGTCAATGTGAGAATCTGGAGAGATGACCCCAGATCTCCGCATGTTGTAGCATGTCTCTCTTGGTTTTACTAGAGTTGATTTTAGATGGGAGGAGTGAGGATTAAGTAAAAAGAAAGTGAGCCATCAGAAATTGCCCAGATTACCTCTTCACTAGAAAGACAAAATTCTTTCTTATTTAGGAAGAACTCTGTACTAATGAAAGACTCTGGTACTTGCCCTTAGTGAGGTAGCTCACCATGCTGATACTTGTAAGATTTGGCAGGGCAGAGTTTCTGTTTTATAAATCTTTGTAGCCCTGATAGAACCCTCTGTATAGTAGATTCTCAAATTATCTATTGAATGAATGCTGAATGAATAGGATTAACCCAAAGGATTTTAGAAAGTGTTTGCCATTTTTATACCCACATTTCTTTCTTATGTCCCCTTCTAACTACTTAAACAGCTATTACCCTGTGTTAGTCAATCCTTTAACATCTCTTGTTTGTACTATTGATATTCTCCTATATGGTTTCCCTGCATCAAGTCACTTTCCACTCCAATCCATCTTCTCTATCGCTACCAAAGGTATATTTTCTAAATCACAAATGTGATCATATCACAATCCCTTCAATTACACACACAGAGAGACTCGCACACGCACACACACACATACTCACTGAATAAACTCCAATAGCTATCACTCCTCTGATAAATACAAATTCATCTCTTTCATGTTTAATGCTCTTTACAAATTGATTGACTCTCTCTTATTTTTCCAGCCTTATTACTCATCACTTCCCTCTACAATCTGTAGTCCAGTTATGTTGTCCTTGCTATTACCAGTGTTCAAGCCTTTGTACTAATCTCCCTCCATGCCAAGAAGAGTCTTTATCATCATTTCCAGTTCTTGGAATTTCTTGTTTCTTTCATTATTTAGCTCAAGCACCACCTTTTGACTGAGGCTTTTCCTGGTGTCTCCTCCACTCCCCACTCCCTATGCCTCCTTTCCCCTACCTCTCACTCCTCCCAACTTTCACCTCAACTCTGCTGCCAGTACCTTCCCCTCCAAGTTTATCTCTTTGTAGCTTTATATGGATTCTCTATGTATTTATATATGTGTGTATGTTGCCTCTCCCTTTAAAATGTGAACCTACAATTATTCAGGTATCTTTAGTGCCTAACAGAGCCTGGTAGGTAGGACATAATAAATAAAACTTGTTGATGGGTTATGTGATAATGATGAAAAAGTGCTAGATTTTGAATCAAAAGAACTGTGTTCAAATTCTGACTTTTTGTTTACTACCTGGAATACCTTGAAAAAGTCACTTTAGTTCTGAACCTGTTTCCCTATCCTCAAAATGAGGAAGTTGGACTAGATAAACTCTAAGGTCCATACCAATTTATCTAAGACATCTTCTTCAATTTTTTTCTTCCTATCATTACTATCTTCATCTCCTCCATTTTCCCTCCTTCATATTCACATTCCTTTTGTGACTAGTATTGGATTAATTGCTTATGTTAGTAATAACTAAAGGTATTACAAGCAAGATGCAGCATATGTTCACCTAAAAGGTAGTGCCACAACTACAAACAACATCTTCTAGAACCTTGCCCTTGAAGATCAGTATGTTTCAAACAACTGCTAGTGCCAATGGGTTTCACAGGCTGACTTTTCTGGTAGGCATTCTGACTACTACTCAGGGTCAGGTATCTTACCAAAAGGTCAGAACCTCAAGTAATTGCTGTCTTCCATTGCTCTACACCATTCTCAAATCTAATCTCCCTTTGGTGGATAAGAAATGGTCTCTGGGGTGAAATCTCATTGATATGGGACTTTGAGCAAAGAACATGAAAAAAAGTGAGGAGTCAAATGAGAACTTTCTAGGAAATAATCCATCAAGGTCTTGTCAAATTTAATTACAATCAGATGGAAATCATTCCCCAATTTTGATTTTTTTTAGGGTGAGACAAGACCACTAGAAGCAGTTGTCATGGGTGCTTCAGAATGTCCTTTGATTTTTTCCTCATGAGTTTAAAGAAACACTTCCATTGGATATCTGAGAATGGTGATAAGACTGAAAATCATTTGTGAAGGGACAAATAGAGTACAATACTGGACATGAGATTTCCAAGTCTATCCTCTTATTTTCTGATATAAAGGAAAAATGTTTTTGTCTGTTCTATTTTTTTTAAGATGTCCAAGGAATGAGACTGCATATCAGAGGAGCCTATTCAAAGTTCTTACTTATTCCAAGTGAAAATTTCTCCTGCTTTCATTTAAACTCTTCTAATTGTTGGTCTTCTATAAACCTCAAGAAAAACTGTCCAGTTTTATCCTCATAAAAGCCATTTACTTCAAAGTAGTGATTGTTACGCCTTGACCTTTACTTCTATAAACTAAACAGTCTTTATTCCTTTTATTCTTTTTTACAAGGCTGATTTTCCATCTATTGATAACATTTTCTATTCAATGGACATGCACTAAAATAAAATAATAATTGCCTTGATTGAGTGTTTATCTTCAAGGCATCAGGAAGGAACACTGGAATGTAACAATTTCCCAAAGCTCAGTCATATTAAGAGATAATTTCCCTACTGAAGAAAATAAGGATATAGCCACCAGAATCATGAAGAAATGGGAAGCCAAACTCTGATAGCCAAATCCTTTGGAATATGTTGCTCTAACAGAAACTAGAGGCTTTGTTTAATAAGAAAACTATCTATTCATTCTCTTTTCCTGACCCTAACCCTCATACATGCAGATCCATCCTTTCTCTTATTTCTCCCTTCAGGTGTTACTTTCTCTCCATTCAACATTCTTAGATTCCCCTATGGAAAGATTTCTTTAATTTTGTGAGGGAAAAACAAAGACAATTCTCAGATGCCCAAGACAATTGCTTCAGAGTAAAGCAACTGCTACTCCTTACTTAACAAGTTTCTTTTTCTAATATTACTGTTTAACTCAATTATACCCAAGGGAATCCATGAGATCCAGATTTATTAAACTTTTTATTTGCTCTACTTTTTGAGACGTTATAATACTACTTATCATTAATATTTCTTTGACTGTTTGACTTTGACTTTGTTGAGGAACCATCCAGACAAAGAATGCATCAATTTGGAAAGAGAATCCTCTCTCTCTCTCTCTCTCTCTCTCTCTCTCTCTCTCTCTCTCTCTCTCTCTCTCTCTCTCTCTCTCTCTCTCTCTCTCTCTTTCTCTCTTTCTCTCTCTCTCTCTCTCTCTCTTTCTCTCTCTTTCTCTCTTTCTCTCTCTTTCTCTCTTCTCCTCCCTCCTCTCTCTTTCTTTCTGTCTCTCTCTACCTCTCTGATTGTGCTTCTCTGTGTATGCTTCTCTTTTTTTTATTATAGCTTTTTATTTACAAGATATATGCATGGGTAATTTTTCAGCATTGACAATTGCAAAGCCTTTTGTTCCCATTTTTCCCCTCCTTCCCCCCACTCCCTCCCCCAGATGGCAGGTTGACCAATACATGTTAAATATGTTAAAGTATCTGTTAAATACAATATATGTATACATGTCCATACAGTTATTTTGCTGTACAAAAGGAATAGGACTTTGAAATAGTGTACAATTCGCCTGTGAAGGAGATAAAAAATGCAGGCGGACAAAAATAGAGGGATTGGGAATTCTATGTAGTGGTTCATAGTCATTTCCCAGAGTTCTTTTGCTGGGTTTAGCTCGTTCAGTTCATTACTGCTCTATTGGAACTGATTTGGTTCATCTCATTGTTGAAGAGAACCACGTCCTTCAGAACTGATCATCACATAGTATTGTTGTTGAAATATATAGTGATCTCTTGGTCCTGCTCATGTCACTCAGCATCAGTTCATGTAAGTCTCTCCAGGCCTTTCTGAAATCATCCTGCTGGTCATTTCTTACAGAACAATAATATTCCATAAGATTCATATACCACAATTTATTCAGGCAATCTCCAATTGATGGGCATCCACTCAGTTTCCAATTTCTGTCTGCCTCTCTTTCTGTTTCTCTGTTTCTCTGTGTGTCTCTCTGTGTCTGTCTGCTCTCTTTTTGTCTTTCTGTCTCTATTTCTCTGCTTCTTTCTGCCTCTCTGTCTGTCTGTTTTTCTATCTCTCTTCATCTGTTTCTATTTCTTTGTCTCTACCCGTGTCTCTCTTTCTGTCTGTCTGTCTCTATCTCTATGTCTCTCTGCTTCTTCTGTCTTTGTCTGTTTCTCTCTTTCTTGTCACTAGAGAACCACAGCCATTCACTGCACTACCTTCAATAGATATGCCCTCGCACACAGAATGATATCTTAGAGAAATCAGTTTCTTTTCTAGAACAATTTAATCAATACAGAAAGGGTACAGACTATTTAAAAGAAATAAAGACTGGCAAATAGGTTCAGTGAGAAAGCCAGCAAGATGAAGTAGAAGACTTGAAGGGGGAAGAGAATGAGCTTCACTATGGTTGTAGCAGACAAACATATCTTGCAAGACAGTCTTGAAAGTGGCTTAAGTGCCATAATGCCCACAGTACCACAAGGTGGGCAGATCTTTCACCCTCTCTTGATTTGGCATTTCCAGCCATGACTTTGAAATGCAGGCTATGTTGGGGAGCAGGCATCTCCATATTGTAAAAGCCTGATTTCTCTCTCTATTGCAATAACAATATGTTCCCTGGACTTCTTACAATTAACTTCTACTTTCTCTATTGTCTTTGTTTCTAGCAAGACTTAACTGATCTTCTCTTACTTCCTTTGGTGTAGAAGAAGCTTAGCTTTCAGCAACAGACTCTTTAAGATTTACATAGATAGATACTGATGAATTGCTTGTTATACAAGCAAATTATCTAAACAGATGAAAATTTATATGGGCCTTCCTTTTACTTCTCCAAATCACAACTAAATTTGTATGAAAACTTGTATGATCTTCCAGTGATTGGTTACCAGAAGCCAAGATGAATATGACCCCCAAAGTGTTAGAGAAAATGTTTATTCATTTGTTTGTTTTTTTAAACAAATTTTCTTATATATACATAAATTACAAATATGAAATATTGTTCTTGGTTAGTCATTTTCAGTTTTGTCCAACTCTTTGTGACCCCTTTCGGGGTTTTGTTGGCAAAGATACTAGAGGGGTCTGTAATTGCCTTGTCCAGTTCATTTTATAAATTAAGAAATTAAGGCAAACGGGATTAATGATCTGCTTAGCACAATACATCTAAAAAGGGTCTGAAACCAGATTTGAATTAAAGTTCTCTTGATTCCAGACCCAGTATCCTGTCACCTAACTGCCATGTAAAGCATGTATGTAAACCGTCAGATATAAATAGATAGATTGATAGATAGATAGACAGACAGATTATAATCTGGAATCAAGAGAACTTTAATTTAAATCTGGTTTCAGACCCTTTTTAGATGTCCATGCTGTCTGTGTAAGACCTTGGAGAGATTGTGGAGCACGTGTGCACTATTTATAACTGGATCCAGTCAGCTAGCAAGGTTATAAAGAAGAAGGTCTTTGATTGGTTGAGAAGGCATTTAAAAAGGCTAATAAAAATTGCCCACAGCAATTTATGAAACTTATAATATCAAGATAAAGGCAATGTTATAAAAGATAAGGCTTTGAGGCTGTCTTCCTAACGCGGGCAGAGGGCCCTAAAATAGGTCTTGGTCTGTAGCTTCTGTGATTGTTCTTTTCCATTCTAGTTGAAGGAAACAAAGTCTCCCACCTTATAAATCTTGAAAAATCAAGGTGAGCAAGCCCACAAGAATCTGGGAGTCCAGGTCAGGTTTTGAAATTAGCCCAACATTAATGTCCTGAGGATCAAGGAATCACTTTGGGGAATGACCACCTAATGATTAGCCACTGAAAGCCCTTGTAGTGTTGTTAGGAATATGACTCCCAAAGTATTGGGGAAAATGATTATACATTTGTTTATATTTGAAGTAAATATCACTTTGTAAAATAAAAAATATTTTAAACACTCAAAAAGAATGAGTATATAAGTACCAAAGAGTCATAATCAGGATCATACAAAGAGTTAACTACCACCACAAAGATGCAGAGAGGTTTTAATATGATATTCAAAAAATCAACAGATATAGGCTTATAATCACAAGTTAATTAACAAAAATACATATAAATCTATAGGGGGAAAGGTAGACTTTTATTGAAATAAAGAATTTACAAGTATTATAAATGAAAAAATCAAAGCTAAATAAAAAATTTGAAATATAAATATAGGAGTCAAGAGAAATATAAAAAGATAAACATTTTAGAGGAATTGGAAGAGACTGCTTATGGATGAAATATTTATACTTCTCATAGGATAAGAATGAACAATTATTCTTCTAAAATCCTAATGTTATAGAAGTCACAGATAAAGTTTAATATGACAGAGGTACTAGATGTGAATGTTTTGCTTTGTTTTGTTTTATTATGTTTTGATACTCTTATATGGAAAAAAGGGAAAAAGAGAGGGGAAAATATATACCAGTGGAAAATGGAAGAACAGTGAGGTACCTTACCTTATATAATCAAGGTACACACAGGTATGCAGGGAATAGATGACACTTGAAGCTTACTTTCATCTGAACTCAGAAAAGGAGGATGAAATAAACAGAACTGCATTTGACTCAACAGGAAACAGGGAATGGAAGGAATAAGAGTGAAGGTGAATTCAAGGAGGAATTCATTATAAGAAATTAGAGAAGGATTAATTGTTCATGGATAAGTTCAATCAATATTATGAAAATCACAATATTACCTGTTAATCTAATTATTTAGTATTGTGACAATTAGAAAAAAATATTACAAAATTCATATGGTGGAACAAAAGGTAAAAAATCTTAAGGGTAATAATGAAAACAGTGGAAAATAAGGGAGACTGTACATACCAGATGCTTAGTTATACTGCAAAGCAGTAATTATTTAAATGATTCAATACTGGTAAATCAGTTGAATGGATTGGGTACAAAATATAAAGAAGCAAACACAGTAGCACAGTGTTCGATATACCCAAAGATTCCAGCTACTGGGGAAAAACTCACTATTTGACAAGAACTTCTGAAAGAACTGAGTATCAATGTGGCAATAATTAGGCCTAGCCCAAACCTTACACTACATATCAAGATAAGATATAAATAGATACATGGACAATATATAAAAATTACATTAAAATTATTTAAAGAAACAAGGGGAAATTATATTTTGTTTCTATAAATAGAGGCAAAATTCATGCCTAAATAAGTAAAAGAGATAACCCAAAGTAAAATAGACAATTTTGAATATATTAAAGTAAAATGATTTTGCACAAACTTCTTTAGCATTTTAAAAGTTATATAAGAGATAAGTAACTGGGAGGGAGGGGAAGACTCTTTGATAAAAGTCTCCAATCCAAGATATATAAGGAACTAATTCAGATTTATAATATTAAGACCAATTGCCCAATAAGAGCCAAAAAAGAAAAGGATAGCTAGATTGCAAAGTGGACAGAGCATTGGACCTGGAGTCAGGAAGATATGAATTCAAATCTGGCCTCAGACACTTATTAACTGTGACTCTGGGCAAGTCGCTTGACCCTGTGTGCCTCAGTTTTCTCATCTGTAAAAATGACCTAGAAAAGAAAATGAAAAGCCACTCCAATATCTTTGCCAAAAAAGTGGGGGGGGGGATCATAGGGAGTTGAACATGACTGAAACAATTCAATAACCCCCATAAAACCATGATTAAAGGATATAAACAATTTTCTTTTTGTGTGTGTGTGTGTGAAAATTTTTTATTTTTTTATTATTAAAGCTTTTTATTTTCAAAACTTACACATAGAAAAATTTAAACATTCAGCCTTGCAAAACTTTGTATTTCTAACTTTTTTCTTCCCTCCCCCCATCCCCTCTCCTAGATGGAAAGCAATCCAATATATGTTAAACATGTGCAATTCTTCAAAACATATTAAAACATTCATCATGTTGCACAAGAAAAATCAGATCGAAAAGGAAAAAATGAGAAAGAAAAGAAAATGTAAGCAAACAACAACAAAAAGAGTGAAAATGCTATGTTGTGAATCACACTCAGTTTCTGCAATCCTCTCTCCAGGTCCAGATGGCTCTTTCCATCACAAGACCATTGGAATTGGCCTGAGTTACCTCACAGTTGAAAAGAGCCACTTCCATTAGAACTAATCGTCATATAGTCTTCTTGTTGCTATGTATAAAGATCTCCTGATTCTGATCTCTGACTTCATTTAGCATCAGTTCATGTAAGTCTCTCCAGGCCTCTCTGACATCATCCTGCTGATCATTTTTTTTAATAGCTTTTTATTGACAGAACATATGCATGGGTAATTTTTTATAATATTAACGCTTGCACTCACTTCTGTTCCAATTTTTCCCTTCCCTCCCTCCACCCCCTCCCTAGATGGCAGGCAGTTTCATACGTGCTAAACATTTTAAAGTATATCTTAGACACAACATATGTGTATAAATCCATACAGTTCTCTTGTTGCACAAGAAAAATTGGATTCAGAAGGTAAAAATAATCTGGGAATAAAAACAAAAATGCAAGTCCACATCCATTTCCCAGTGTTCCTTCTCTGGGTATAGCTGATTCTGTCCACCATTGATTGATTGGAACTTAATTGGATTTTCTCTGTCGAAGATAGCCACTTCCATCAGAATACATCCTCATACAGTATTGTTGTTGAAGTGTATAATGATCTCCTGGTTCTGCTCATTTCACTCAGCATCAGTTGATGTAAGTCTCTCCAAGCTTCTCTGTATTCATCCTGCTGGTCATTTCTTACAGAACAATAATATTCTATAACATTCATATACCACAATTTATTCAGCCACTCTCCAATTGATGGGCATCCATTCAATTTCCAGTTTCTAGCCACTAAAAAAAAAGGGCTGCCACAAACATTTTGGCACATACAGGTCTCATTCCCTTCTCTAGTATTTCCTTGGGATATAAGCCCAGTAGTAGCACTGCTGGATCAAAGTGCTGGATCACAGTTTGATAACTTTTTGGGCATAATTCCAGATTGCTCTCCAGAATGGTTGGATTCTTTCACAACTCCACCAACAATGCATCAGTGTTGCAGTTTTCCCACATCCCCTCCAACATTCATCATTTTTTTTTTCCTGTCATCTTAGCCAATCTGACAGGTGTGTAGTGGTATCTCTGAGTTGTCTTAATTTGCATTTCTATGATCAATAGTGATTTGGAACACCTTTTCATGTGACTATATATAGTTTCAATTTCATCATCTGAAAATTGCCTGTTTATGTCCTTTGACCATTTATCATTTGGAGAATGGCTTGATTTCTTATAAATTAGAGTCAATTCTCTATATATTTTGGAAATGAGGCCTTTATCAGAACCTTTAACTGTAAAATGTTTTCCCGGTTTAGTGCTTCCCTTCTAATCTTATTTGTATTAGTTTTGTTTGTACACAAACTTTTTAATGTAATCAAAATTTTCTATTTTGTGATCTATAATGATCTCTAGTTCTTCTTTGGTCATAAATTCCTTCCTCCTCCACAAGTCTGAGAGGTAAACTATCCTATGTTCCTCTAATTTATTTATAATTATTAACATTGTTATCTCATTCTCCTCTATCTTAATGGGGTTCAGATATAATGGATTTGATAATCAGATACTATATCTCCATTGTTCTTGTATATTTGCTGCTATAGAGACAGTTACATAAATGGGTAAAATAATTGATGGGTTTTTTTGTAATTGATTAAGAATACTAGGTAGTAAGTTCATCTTCTGTAGCTTCAATGAAAGCATTTTTGGAACAACTACAGCAGCAGACAGAAAGATAGGAATAAGGTATGTTTCATTCTCTTACTAAATAGTTTTAATTTCTTCTGCCAATTGTCCTTATTTTGAAAGTTTTTCATTCTATATAGCTTGGAATTTGTCAATTTTCTTATGGTAGGATATCTTAAAAATATTATTCTTAAAATTTTATAAATCAGTATTATGTCTGATTGAGCAAGTAACAAGTCAGTTGTAATATTGCGTTAGCTCCAATAGAGCTTATATTTTGAACTTTCAAGGATATTTTGAGATTTGTAAAAAATAATAATCAAAATTTTTATGGTGCTTTTAAGATTTGCAAAGTACATTTAGTACATTATTTCATTTGATTCCCATATCAACTTTGTAAGATGGTTTCTTTTATTATTCCTACTTTATAAATGAGGAAACTGGGACTAAAATAGGTTAAGTGAGCTGTTTGAGAATGGGTGGGAAAGTTTAGAAGAACCACTGTGAGGAGTGACATAGGGAAGTATAAAAGAATTGTCTCACAGAAGTGAAGACCCAGTTAAGGTTATATAACATAAATCTGTAGAGGACCCAGTATACTTTCATGATTTTCTCCAGTTGTGTTCAACAGCACTTTTATGGGAGCAAAGATATAGGATGTTGAAAATGATCCAAGGGTAAGGCTTGGCAGAACAAGATCAGTAACAGGATAGGGGGGTAAGAGAAGAGAATACTACAAAGTAGAACAGGTTCATCAAAAATTCAAGATGGGAAGGAAAGGAAAGTGTAGGTAGTATAGTGGTGATGGACTTGGGGAAAAAACAGGAATTGAGATCATGGTAAGGAGAAAAAGTAATATATTGGGAGATTGTAAGGCAAAGGAATAGGTGGGAATGATTTTTTGAAATCATAACTGGATAAGGGAATTTCAGAGACTAAGCTAGAGACTTAATTGAATGATCTTTCTCTTTTTCCTGAAAGATAGGAGTCTGATGCTTGATGGAATGGTTTCTCCACTTCCAGTGAGAGGAGGGAAACATGGCATAATCGAAAGTGAAAGCCAAAATATTAAGGTGATTTAGGAT
Source organism: Sminthopsis crassicaudata (assembly GCF_048593235.1). Classification (NCBI taxonomy): domain Eukaryota; kingdom Metazoa; phylum Chordata; class Mammalia; order Dasyuromorphia; family Dasyuridae; genus Sminthopsis; species Sminthopsis crassicaudata. The sequence goes on along the minus strand of NC_133620.1, from coordinate 312,853,541 downwards.
GTCTAAACATTACAAAGAACAAAATAAACAAATCAACATCATCAAAAATTATGATATAGAGTCTTAAGAAGCAAAAAAAAAAAAATGAGAGAAAAAAGAATCTCTGAAGGAGAACGAAGGAAATTGCTGTTCATTTCTGAGTTGAAAGATGCTCAACATAACAAAAACACAAACTGAATCAAATGAAAAACAGAAAGCTTATGTATTTTAATAGTGAAAGAACAATCATCTCAAGAAAGGTGGAAAAACCCTAGCCCCTCTACAAAACTGGAAAGTTGTAAATTAGGTTGGGTCCATGATTACTGTATCAAGCATTTCATAGTGGAAACATACATCACTAATAGAACATTTCATCAGTTTTCTCTCTAATGAAAGACTGATCCCATCTTTCTTAACTGAGTTGTGCATACTTACCCTCCCTCCCAAATGACCCCTCTTAAAATAGCTCAATTACATATTTATGTATTTTATACAAAGTCTTCTGGAATTATCTCATTTAAACAATCTATAAGCAATTATAACATACACACAAGCAAAGGAACAAAAGGGCTATGCTAAAAAAAAAAAATCCCAGGCTATATAAAAAGCATCTGATTATAATTCAACAATAAGTCACCTGAAAGTGCCATAATTTACATTGCCTTTATTTGTTATCACAAAGCCTTTGGCTTAGTACCACACTTATCGCTTAGTCTTGCAAAAATGTAAAACAGATCCAAGAACAGTCAAAATACTAGAATATTTTAAGTCCATATGGATAAATATTCCACATGGGTATTTAAAACATGCCATTCACACAATAATGTCAAGAGCACCTCATAGAAAATACTGCTCTTTTCATGGAGATAAGTTAAGCCTTCTATGAGTTTGCCTAACCTTAAATCCATTATCATCTCTCCTGAATAGGTTGAGTATAGTTTTCAAGTGAAAGAGGAAATTGTACCAAAAAAATCATAATAATCCCTTGACATCCATGAATGGTACTTCATCTTGTGGAAAGATTATCAAAATACATTTAGACTCAATAAGGATAAAATATTTTGTATATAACAATGAAAGATTGAAACCAAGCTTTGGAATTAAATCTAGAGTTCAAATTGAACCTCGTTGTTGTCCTTTATTCTCAAAGAGGACCAGATGAGATCACTATGTTAGAGTTGAGTTACATTGTTTTGACTGTGACTGAGAAGACCAATATGAGCTCAGAGTGCTTGGCCATAGGTTGAACACAAGTAGTCCCTATAAACATTTGGGGTGACGTCCCTAACTTTGTGGAACTCGTGTTTCTTCTGAACCTATTTGTTCATAGAGCACAGCACCTTCTCTGCTCAGGGCACACCATGCTGGGTGGTCCTGTGCCATGGTCTCTCATATTAAACAACTAATTCTAAAGTTCTTAAGAGAGGCCTTGAAAGTGTCCTCATATCTCCTGCCTTGTGTGGGTTCTCCATAAAATAATCTTTTTGGAAAGCATACATTTGGCATTCAAACAATATGGCCAGTTCAAATGGAGTCATGCTCTCTGAGTTGGAGTTGGAATAGATTTGGAATGCTTGGCAATTTAGTTCAAAAAAAGACTTTGGTGTCTGGTATCTTATCCTATCAGGTGATCTTCAGAGTCTTACTAAGACAATTTGAAAGAAAGCAAATAATTTCCTGGCATGGCACTGGTATACTGTCCAGGTTTCACAGGCATGCAACAATGAGGTCAGCACAACACCTTCAGTTTGGTAGTCAGTCTAATACCTTTCCTCTCCACACTTTGCTTTGGAACTTCCCAAACACTGAGCTAGTCCTGGAAATGCATGTATCAACCTCATTATCAGTGTGGACGTCCCTGGAAAGTATACAGTCAAGGTAAGAGAATTTAACCACAGCATTCAAAACCTCACCATTTGCTGTAACTGATAGTTCTACATATGGACCTTGACAATACTTTAAAATACCTTGGTATTGAGTTGGCTGAGTGATAGATTTCTCCACAAAGTCTTTCTTATAGATCTAGGAAATGCACTAGATCATATCCTGATGGGAAAATTAAGGAAAAGAATCACAGCAAATTCTTTGTACAGTCTAGCTTAGCATACACTATCAGATAAAAAGTTCTTCAAACATTGGAGATGGGTTGAATCATGATCCCACTTCATAGACAGCATTCCATTGAGGGAAGAAAGAGGGAAACTTTCTAGAGTCCTGGGAGTGGCTGTACACCAAGGCAAGAGGTGGTCTTGGGCCCATAACCTGAACAGCATTGTCATAATGGGGCACTGGTGATAGATGTCCCCTGGAGTACTATCTATTAGTTAGATCACAAATCCAGAGTGGAGGAAGGAGACCTAAGCATGTACAAAAAGACCTACTATAGCTCTTTTGAAGGTAGCAAAAAAGGGGAATATAAGAATATGCCAACAAATTGGGAGATGGATGAACAATTATGGTATATAAGTGTAATGGAATGCCATTATCAGCAAATGATCAGCATTCCAAAGGACCAATAATGAAACATATTACCCACTTTTTAATAAAAAGATAAAGAACTCAGAACACAGAATGAGACAAATTATTTTAGGATATGGTTGATGTAGAAATTTATTTTAATTTATGGCAATGAGTTTTATTTTGTTTATGTACGTACATATATGTATATATATATATACATAGATAGCTATCTAGATATGCATATTTTATGCATGTATATATTTCCACATATACATTTATATAAAGAAATATATACATATGAACATATGTACATCTGTGTGTATATGTGTATAAACATAGATTATATCTAGCTATAAATACAAACTTGGGAATTCTGATCAGTAAAATAACCATACACAATTCCTAAGTATTTATAATAAAACATGTTGTCCTCTTTGACAGAGATCATCAACTCAGAGATGTTATTTTAAAATATCCCAATGAGAAATTATATTGCGCTTGTTTTTTCATGTTTGTAACAAAAATTTTGTTTTTCTTTTTTCTCAACATGGAGGTTGAGGGAAATGGAAGAGAGAATAAATTGATCTTTGTTTGAAAATAAAATAACATTTAATTTAAAGTACCTTTATAAGGAGAACTAATAATACTTATTTTATCTGTCTTTGAAATAATCTATAGAACATCAAAGATAAAAGAGTAATAGAAGAATGACTTGCCCCAAGACTGAACTCCACAGAAAAAGGTGACAAGAATGAAATGAATTGTCATTGTCTTCATCATCATCATCTTCATCTTCATCTTTTAAGAAGAGATCAAACCCATGTCGAAAAAGAATGAAGTATATCCTTTCCGCTACTGCTTCTGCTACTGTTTTCCCAGAGATAATTTCAGATAATTCCAATACTTTATTCAATTATAAAAGCAGTCATTTTATCCAAATGTGAGAATGTTAAGTATTAAAGAGAAAAGAATAATGGCAGTAGAGTGACTTATCCCAACACTGTTGTACATGTACATTTACAGCCTTAAGATGAAAAAAATAACAAAATTAGCAACAATACTAATCTCATAATCCTTCTTAAACTAAAAGATTACAAGTCCACAAAGTGCAGATATAAATTTCAAAACTTCCTTGAGAATGTATTATCCCTCTAATCTTGTCTGCTTCCAGAGTTGTCCTGAAGGCTGCTTTTAAGATACCCACAGAAGACATGCTTGCATATCAATACATTTACATGGTTGCAAAAAGTATTTTGTCCACTTATAGTAGTCCATGAAATGTTAACCATAAGAAATAATAGAATAGTAACTTGTCCCTGGAGCTATTTCTATCTGAGTTCATTCAGGAAGCGAGATGAGAAAAATAAGATAACAGACATTTATAGGATTCCCTAAGTTCTACTAAATACTTTATATACTTTATATATAGTCATTAAACCTTCACAAGAATATTTTGAGGTGAGTGCTATTATTATTACCATTCTAAAGATGGGGAAATTTCAGTTCAGAGAGGATAAATAGCTTTCCCAAAATAATGAGGCAAGGTAAGAGGTGCAGTAGCTAGAGCTCTAGACTTAAAGAAAGTCATGAAGACATAATTTCAAATCCTGACTCAGACATTTACTAGTTACAAATGTCTAAACAAGTCACTTAACCTTGTTTGCCTCAGTTTTCCCAACTGTAAACAAGCTGGAGAAAGAAATGACAAACCACCCCAGTATCTCTGCTAAGAAAAGTCTAAATGTGGTCGTGAAGAGTCAGACATGACTAAACAACAACATTGTAAAAAACACCAGAGGGCTTATTTTCAGGGGAGGGCTTATTTTATCCTCCATCATGCCCCTTTTATCCTCCATCATGCCCATTTTAGCCTCCATCATGCCCCTTTTATCCTCCATCATGCCCATTTTAGCCTCCATCATGCCCCTTTTAGCCTCCATCATGCCCCCTGAGTGCTTATTTTATTCTCCATCGCTTACTGAACTTACCGAGTTTTTAGATGGTCCTGTCTCAGCTCTACTCCGCGGCACTGCTCTCAGTAGCGCCAGCAAGCAAATCACCAGGGAAGAAGAGGATGACGCGCTCACTGCTGCAGCTCTGATTGGATGCAGCTCGGAGCGCGACGTGCGTTTCACCCGGGAGGGGAGGGCGGCGCTGCTTACTGAAGGTACCGCTACGCAGCATATAGCGCAGGGGATCACCATGATGACCGTTTTCATAGTAAGTTCGATAGGGCTTATTTTCGGGGGAGGGCTTATTTTAGCGGAATATTAAAGAGTATGTGGGTGTCTTATTTTCAGGATAGGTCTTATTATCGGGGAAACACGGTATAAACTCTTTTCTTTAGTTTTTTCAGTCCTTTACAACTTGATCCAAACCTATCTTTCAATTCATATTATATATTACTCTTTTTCCCACAGTAAGTGAGACAAAATGAGCTTTTCTCTGTTGCTCACTATTTTATAAATTTCTCTTTTTACATTGACTATCCCTCATGCCTGGAATTTACCTTCTCATTTCCACATCACATTATCCTTCCATCTTTTCAGATTAAATCTTAAGCACTACATTCTACATATAACCTTTCCTTATCCATACCCCAACACCTAGTGTCCTCACTCCCAGACTTTTATTTAATTGCCTTGTATTTATTCTCTTTATAGTATGTGGAAGGGAGGAAGGGGAGAAGAGACAGAGAGAGAGACACAGACGACAGACAGACAGAGACAGAGACAGAGAGACAGAAACAAAGAGACAGAGAGAAACACAGAGAGACACAGAGATAAACACAAAGAGAGAGAGAGAGGACAGAGACACAGGGAGACAGAGAAACAGAGAGAGACAGAGAGAAAACAGACAGACAGAGAGAAACAGAGAGAAGACAGAGACAGAGAAAAAGAGACCGATAAGATAGAGACAAAGACAGAAAGAGACAGACAGAGACAAGAGAGAGAGAAAACTAGAGAGAGGGACAGAGAGAGAGGGGGGACAGAGAGAGAGAGAGAGAGAGAGAGAGAGAGAGAGAGAGAGAGAGAGAGAAAGAGAGAGAGAGAGAGAGAAAGAGAGAAAGAGAGAGAGAGAGAAAGAGAGAGAGAGAGAGAGAGAAGAGAGAGAGAGAGAGAGAGAGAGAGAGAGAGAGAGAGAGAGAGAGAGAGAGAGAGAGAGAGAGAGAGATTTTTCAGCATAGACAACACAAGAACAAAACCTAGGTCTTATGAGTCTAAGGCTAGAAGCAACCTAACTTTTCTAAAGCTAGCTGTATTCTCACTTTTTCCTCCTCCCACTGTTAGGTTTGGAATAGCACTGGTACCATATGAGGTAGAGACCAACAAAAAAGGAAATAACTATCTTATCCAAACACCTGTTCCCAATGACTACTGGGCATATAGAATCATTGAATTATACATTGTGAAGCTAGACCAGTCTTTAGGAGCCATCTAGTCCAACTCTTAACCAAGAACCTCCACAAGATGTAAGGATATTTGTTATAACATATTGCCTAACTAAGGGTCATTCTCTGTTCAAAGACCTCATCAATGAAGGGGAAGCTTCTATGTTCTGAGGCAACCTATTCTACTTTCAGACAACTCTAATTCTTAAAGACATTTTTTCTGATATCAAGCCCAAGGTTGTCCTTTTTAAAAAAAAAAAATTTGCATCTGGTTCTGCCTTATGGTGCCCAAAGGAATAAGTCTAATGTCTTTTCCACTACAGCTGTCATGTCTTTTCTGAATCTTGTTTTCTTAACGTTAAATGCTTATTTTTTTTAAAACCAGTCATCATATGACAGATTCAAAGCTCTTTATTATTCTGGTGAGTTGTCCTTTCTACATGCTCAGAGAGAGAAAACTTTTTAGCCTATTAATGACCTCCAGAGCTAAACATAAAGCTCTTCTTGTGGTCTTACCAGATCAAAATATATAAGAACTTTCACCTTCTGATTTCTAGATTATACTTAGATTTCTATAGATTACATATAGGTTTCTATACCTAATTTCTAGATTATATTCTGATTTATATCTTTTTTAATGCACCCCATGATCAAATTCCTTTTTGTAGCTTTTAGCTTTTCTCTTTAAGTGTTTTTTAAATATTATTGACTCATATTGAGCTTATAATTCACTAAAATTCCCAGATCTTTATCAGGCAAACTACTAAGCAGTTATGCCTCTTTTATCTTGTATTTATAAAATTTATTCTTGACCCCAATTGCAAGACTTCATACATAGTTCTCAGTATCCAGGTAACCCACAGATCTGATGAGGATGCCAGATCGATATCTGAGTCTTTTTTAAAAATCTTAAACAAGTACAAATCCTTAGGATACTCCTCTAAAGATTTCCTACAAAGATGACTTAAACTACTATTCCTGACTACTTGTCAATTCTGAATCCATCTGATTGTATCATCATCTAATCCAAATTTCTCCATCTTTTTCACAAGAATAGTACACTATACTTTATTCAACAGAATAGTATACTATATGTTATCATATGTATCATCTTTGGGCACCACAATAATGCTATAAATATTGCAGAAAGTATTCCCATTTTGCAGATGAAAAATCTAAAATTCAGAGAGAGCAAATGGCTTATCCATGTCAAATAGTTAATAAATGTCATTGGTGGCACTTGGTGGTATTGAAATTAGAGGAATTGGGTTTGAACTTCTCACTCTCCAATAGACTCATTACCTCTGAGACCTTAGGCAAATCAAACAACCTCCGTAGATTTCAATTTCCTCATCTCAAAATTAAGAGTTAAAGTAGATGGCTTCTGACATCATTTCCATCTATGATCTTATCATCCTATATAATCTGCTCTGTGAAGATGCCTTTCATTTGCAGTTAATAGGATAAGCTTATCTACTTACTTAATAAGCAATATAAATTTATTGCATGATAAGTCCAAGCAATCCTCAAGAGCCATTGTATGCATAGGGATGGTTTAGATCAAAGGTTCTTGATCTATTTGTGTGTGATGCACCATTCTGGAAAATAATGTTAAATACATAAGATAAAATGTATAAAATTCTGAAGGGAATGAACTATATTTAAACACAAAAATCTAAAAAAAATTTTTAAGTAAATTCATGAACTCCAGATTAGGAGCCTCTAGATGAATTTGGTATTAGCTGCTTCAAACAATGCCTTCCCTTTTACAGAGGCACAACTTCCTACTTATAAGGTGTACTGAAAGTATCTATACTAATATGGAAAAAGAAATATTAATGATACTCATAGCCTCCCTCTTTTTTCTTTGGAAAGTCTAAGTAAGATTATGTGGACAAAATCACACAGACAACCATATTCAGGAAATGTGGAGAACCTTTTCCATTTTGAATAATGTTTTTGTCACAATCAAATGTCATCTCTTTTTTAGAAAACATTCTATTTATATATCTTATAGTTAAATCATTTGTCAATACATCCTCTTCCTCTCTTCTTCCCAAAAGAGAAATTGATGTATTCTCATGATCTCTTCTCTAGGATCAATCTTATTCATTTTAATTTCACAGCATTTAATTTTGAATGTTTTATAGTTGCTCTTCTGAATGGCATTGTTGTGGTCATTCTGCATATTGTTTTCTAGGTTCTGCCTATTTTCTTTTACATTTATTCATAAAAATCTTCCATTTGCTTCTCAATAGTCATATTAATTTTCTCATGGTGTAACAATATTATAATACATTCCTATATTATAATTTGATTCCCCAATCACTTATTTCTACTTTGTTTCAAGTTACTTGTTACTGCAAAAAATCAATTGTATAAATATTTTTGTGTGTATAGTATCTTTCATTTAACCATTGACCTCCTTGGGACATATAACTAAGCAATGAGATTTCCAGGTCAAAGGATATGAAAATTTTAATCATTTTTATCATAAATTCAAATTTCTTTCAAGAACGATTTGACAAATTTACAGCTCTACCAACAGCCTTTCTATGACACCAGTTATTGATGGGCATTTTCATTATCCAAGTGTTAGCACCATAAACATCAATCTTCTGTAGCAAATACACACTTTTAACTCTTATGAAATACACTTCAGAATGAAAGAGACAATCTAATCCTCTCTGAACTGGGAATCAAGGGATCTGGATTCTCATACCATCTCTCATATTAACTTCCTATGTTTTCTTGGGAAGTCATTATCCCTGTTTGGGGTTCAGTTCATCCATAAAATCAAGGAGTAAGACTAACTGATAAATACCTAAGGTTCCTCCCAGTTTTCAAGAGCTAGGATTTTGTTTCTAATATAGTCTTACATCTTTTCCCTTGTGGAGTAGCTTCGCCTAATGATTGCCTTTGAATCAAGATAACCTAGGTTCAAATCTCTCCTCTTATACCATGTAACCCTGAGCAGATCATCTTTGAAGACCTTAAGCAACTCTCTGAGACTATAACTTTAAAATAACTATTGACCTCCCTCACAAGAAATTTTCTAACCTGGAAGTTTTTATATTAATAAAATCTCAATCAAGACCTTATCCTTAACCCTTAGCCCAAAATAGTGAGGAATGAAGGGGCAAAAAGAGAGAAAAGATTGATGTACCTTTTAAATAGAGAACCTGTAAATTCTCTATATCTAAGGTTGCTCTTTTTTCTTGTTATCTTCTTTTGCGCAAAGCTCCCAGGAAGTGTTTTTCTCAATGTATAAATCATCATTATTAGCTGTACTTTAACCACTGAAGCCATCAGTCATAAATAATAATAATGAAGATAAAAGTAATAATAATAGACAGAATCCCCTCCCCCTGTCAAAAACTGGTTTCTCTTTTTAAAATAATACTCCATGTCAGAGGCCTTTCAGAAAAGAATTAATTAATATCTCTTGCTGTAGAGTAATTCTCTTTTCAACATGTGGCTGTCATTTCCCTGTCATCATAGCTGATTTACAACAGGGTTTAATTAAATTCTCTGTACATTATTCAGCATTCTCCAAAGACAACACCAAAGAGGCAGAGGGTATTTAAAATGTCACCTGCTGAGACCTATCATCTCTTCCTAAATAAATATGACAGTGATCAAACTTTGGCTAATTACAGTGACTCAGTTATTTGTTTGTATGTTTTAATATTTAATTGCTTTCCTGTTCATCCAATTACAGAGCAACAGCAAATAGAAATTAACTTTTTTATCAGCATGTTCCCAACACAGCTGATAAATCCTCAAAAGGCTATGTCCAATAGGAACCTGACCAACCTGTGAGCACTGTGAGATACTCAGTTGAATGGACTGGTCTAATAAATTAAAAGGGGAACCTCCCATCTCTCACTCAACCATCTTTTAGGTGGCTGAAAATGGACATTCTTGGACTAATATTTGACTATTGTGCCATCTTTAAGCTTGAGCTTTTAGTTATCTACTACCACCCCATGGCCACAGTAGGTAATACTCTGTGGTTTTGACTTGTACTTTTCTCTGATGGAGAAATAATAAGTAGGATTGGGGTGGGTAGAGAAAAGGGAAACTGAATTTCCCCTTAAAGTTCCAAAATATTTAACCCATATTCTCCTTCCAAGCAACTACATTATCTCTCTATGCACAAATTTTCTCAAGAACCTCATTCTGCTAAAAGATAATTAAACATAACACATCTTAAATCTGTCTTTGTAACAGAAAAGGTATTAAGATATTTGTAACTGATTTGTTGAGTTATATAACTCTTCACCCAGGAAATGGAGCAGAAATAATAAGAACATTATCATCATCATCATCAATGCTGGGCTCAAATTCACCATTGAGTCCATGGAATCCACCAAGAACTATCCTAGGAAGCCAAATGATATGGCATTATTTCAAATAACTATTGAAATTATCTTTGATCCTTCCTCATCATTCTACCCTGATATATCTTAGAGAACCACTTTAATCAGTAGTCCTATCTCATAACTACATAAAGTTGGATGTAATTATTTTTAAAAGAAAAATTAATTCAATAACAAGTTTTATATTTCATGTAAAAGGATTATATAGCATTTTTACTAGCCATCATGGCTGGGTGGGCTTATTTTGTGTATAGATAGATAGATATACAGATATAGATATAGATATATTATACTACGTATAATAGGAGAATGCAGACAACACCTATGATTTCATTGGTGTAAGGAATTTTTAGATGAAAAAACTCACTGTACCAATAAATGTTAGCACCTTCCCTAAAGCTTAAAGTCAAAGTGGCTTAAAGCAGTGTTCTCTAAACTTCTTTGATTATACAATCTTATTAGCAAAAATTCTTTGAGCACATACTTTTTTGAAAATTCATTTTGTTTTTAATCTATGGAATAAAAACAAATATTTGCATAATAAAAGATGGTCGCCCATGAAATGGAAAATCATTATGTACAACTTGCTAATATACTTTTTAAATACATAATAAAACAATGTTGTGAATTTCTTTTTTCCTTCCCTCCCTTCCCCCACCTTAAAGAGTGCTATCATTAGACACAAATAAATATATGTATGTAAAATTATTCTATATATATTTCTATTTATCAGTTCTTTTCTGGATAAAGATAGCTTCTTATTTCATGTGTCCTTTCTTTGTAAATATTTGGGGTATTTATAATAATCAAAATAACTTATTTATTCAAAGTCATTCTTAAAAGAATATTGCTATTGTATATAACTGTCCCGTGAGTCTACTTATTTTGCTCTTCATTGTTTCCCCACTTCTTTCTATGTTTTTTTTAAAGCTCATTGAGCTCATTATTTCTTATAGCATAGCAGTATTCCAGCTTAACCACAACCACAACCATACAGCACAACTTATTCAACCATTCCCTAGTTAATAGACATTTCTGCAATTTCCAGTTCTTTGCTACTACAAAGATAGTTGTTATAAACATTTCAAAACACACACTTCCCATTTATATGTATTTATTTATAATTTTTATGTTATATAACTTACATATAGAAATATTAAAAGATTAGATAAAGATGATATAATATTAAATATTAGAACCAATAAGTTTTGAGAAAATTACAACCATTCAATATGGTCTCCTTCTTCTCTCCCTTTCTTCATTTCTAAATTCCTTGACATTTTCTCCTACTTTCTACTCCTTTCTCCAGTCTCTTAGAAAGAGGTGAACCATTTAATATCCAAAATAGAGCTTTATGCAAAATTTTCAGTACTATGTTTAAAATATGCGAAATGATATTCATGGAAATCTTTATGTGTCAAATAAAAAAGGATAAGGGGGACTTTCTGAATTTTCATGATTACCAACATTTATATCAAAAATGCATCTTCAACAATACGAATTCTAATTGGTTCTTCCATGTCCTTTATGCATGCAATTCAGAATCAGTATGTAAATTCCCTTTGGAATTCACATGTCCTGGCTGTCATATACATTCAGTTTAGATGCTGGAAATATCTCTCTTTGAATAGAGTCTCATCTTCTCTACCCAACTAATTCTCTTTGACATGCACTTAAGGACTCAATGAATCATGGCTTCAAGTTCTGTGGCACAGCCAAGGACAGAATCACAAAAGAAGGACTAGTCCCAGAGAATAGCAATCAGGAACAAGATGACTCATTTTTAACAAAGGCTTGAAATGACCTATAAATCTAAAAGCCAAAGCTGAGAGGCTGATGGCCACAATCATCTTTAAAGATAAAAGACATTTCCAACACACAGATATTTCAATAAAGCAGCATCAATATTGAATATGTCTCAATAACTCCATAATTTTTGTCCCTGGACATAGTAAAATATATAGCAAAGAATATAGCAAAGACTCATACCATAATCTATAGACACTAAAGAAAACTTGTTCTTCTACTCGGTCCTTCCTCAATAGTTTAGAAAACTTATACTGACACTTAAGGGTGGAGAATTTTGAAGTGGAAAAAAAAATTTAGGGTCACTAGAGAGTCACCTACTTCCCCAAATCCTACATAGTACATATGATTCACAGCACTACTTAAGGGAATGTTCTGAGGCTGTTCCTTTTTGGTTTATTCTGATTTAGAGTTTGTTACATTCTGCTTCTTTACCTTTCATAGAGACATCATTCAAAGATAAAGGCAAAAAAATATATTCTAATCAATAATTATTATTGCTATGGATAATATGGATCAGAATCAATATTGAAATTTTCCTGAATAATAATTCTATAGTTTATGTCTTCATCCCACCCACTGAGAATATTTTAATTTGATTCTTTTCCAATAATCTCCTCAGGGCATTCAGTTCTCTTTGCAAACATAAGAAATTACCAAGACAAGGAAAATTAAAGTCACATCAAAGAATATAGCAAAGATTCATACTAGAGCCTATTAATGTTCTAGAAAACCTCTTCTTCCATTAGGTCCCACTTCTAAGTGATCTACACAAACTTATAATGTTGCCTTTGGGTTAAGAAGTCCCAAGTGAGAAATGAATTCAGGACCACTATAAAGTCAGCTCCTTTCCTCAAGACTAGCACATATGACTCACAGTAACCTCTTTGTCTTGCTCTGTCCTCCATTTTTCTTTCTCTATCCTTGTCTATCTCTGAATCTCTACATCCTACCTTTAACACGTGTATTATACTTTGGAGGCTCTGAAGCTCTGCAAAACCCCTCTGTCTCTCCCAATGGCATTTCCACTGCTATATATTTTCTCTTCCTCAAAAAACAATTTCTAAGAAGTCCAAGAGTACACTTTCTTCACTGCCAACCAATGAGGTGAGACAGGTTGAAATCAATAGAAGCTTTTTACTAGACAAAAGATTAGACAAAATAAAAATAAATAAATATAAGGAAAATAATGCTTTATAGATAATTAAAATTGATTTAATCCAATCTCCCTATTTTTCAAGTGATTAAACTGAGTCTTGGAGACCTAATATAACTGAGGATCTAATACTTGCTCTCCATTTCTCTCAGGTTCCTTGGTTTCCAAGGGATTCTTCCAAATCTTCCAATAGACTACTCACACATGGTTAAGTAAAATGGAGATGGGGGTAAATCTTTAATATTTCTTACATGCATATTAAACAAAGCAAAAGATTATCAAAATTAAGTATTATTATTCACTAAAGCAGTATTAGCAGGTCTTGTTTAAAATTTTATTGGCAATGTTACTGTTGTAGTTGAAATCAATTTACCTATATTTTAAAATAGTCTAGGATTCAGATTTATCCTAGAAATACTAGACTTTCCTAAGTAATTCCTTGGATTATTTGTATGAATTATGTGTATGTAAATGTGTACATGCAATTTGAGTTAAACTAAAAAATAATGCTTATAATTAAAAACATTTTTGTTGAATGAATAATAAATAATAACATGTACTAAACTATGTTGCAGAGACCTGTGCTTCTGTAAATCCAAGTTGCTAATGTTTGAGGGGATGTTCCCTGCACCTACCTCAATAATTATAGAAAGCCTGGACTTTTCAAATGACTCAATCAGAGATATGAACTAAATATATGCAAAGCCTAGATAACCCAATTGATTAATCAAAGACTGTACAAATTAAAGTATTATTCAAAGGAGGTATATTGGGAGTAGCTGAGGAGACTGGGTCATGCTCTGTGAGTTTGCTGTGGTTATTGTTCTGTTGTATTTTTTACAAGCCAGTTCAAAACCCGAGTATTTCAGTGTCTGGCAGAATACTGGAGGAAACATTTGCATTAAAACTGCTAAGAGGGAATCACTTGGGGAGGAGGAGAAAAAGAGTTTGTCTCCTCCCTGCTCCATTGACCAGAAGAGGACCTTGTGAACCTTGTGAAGGATCTGGAATTGTTGTATCTACAATGGGCAATGAAGACAAACCAAATGAAATGAGGAAAGACAGCTTCAGAATCTACAAGGAACTTAGAAGGAAGTTACAGCATATCTAAGGAAATTCATGAAAACTTCACAAAGGAGAGAAAAAGACTTCAATCAAAAAAATAAAAAAATAAAAATCCCAGCAGCTAACCATATGTGCTTTCCAAGTCTGAGTCCATTTTTCCCTGCTGTGTGTACCTGTAGATTAATGTGTCCCAAGTTTGAGGGGTTAGATTGTACCAATTAGTCTTTCTATACCATATTTCTGTACCAAGTGGTTGTTTTACAAGCTAAATCTGGACCAATACAATAATTTCTTAATTGTTTTTCTTCCCTCAAATCTCTCTCTTCTCCAATTCATCTTCCACACAAGTACCAAATAATGTTTCTAAAACATAGGGTCTTACTATTCCCCTGTCAAGAAGCTTTACAGATTTCTGCTTCAATCTATGTTTAAAAACATTTAATATTAAAAGTAATAAGCCTCAATTAAATCTGACTAATTGATATCAAATGATAATCATAGGGATGGGAGGGAAGCCTACAAGTAAGGGCTTGTGAATCAAAGTAAAAGAAAAATCACCTCCATCTCTTCTGGGTTGCCTCTATTACTCGTAGAAAAAAAGTGGTGAATTCCACTCTGGATATCAGCCTGTCAATATAAGTAGGAGTTGGGATAGTGAGCCCAAAGACATAGAAATGAATAAATATTTCCTATTCAGCATGATGTGATTTTTTCTTTTTTTTTATTTAATAGTTTTTATTTACAAGATATATGCATGGGTAATTTTACAACATTGACAATTGCCAAACCTTTTATTCTAATTTTTCCCCTCCTTCCCACCTCCAGATGGCAGGTTGACCAATACATGTTAAATATGTTCAAATATAAATTAAATACAATGTATGTATATATGTCCAAACAGTTCTTTTGCTGTACAAAAAGACTAGAACTTTGAAATAGTGTACAATTAGTTGTGAAGGAAATCAAAAATGCCGGTGGACAAAAATAGAGGGACTGGGAATTCCATATAGTGGTTCATAGTCATCTTCTAGAGTTCTTTCACTGGGTGTAACTGGTTCAGTTCATTACTGCTCAATTGGAACTGATTTGGTTCATCTCATTGTTAAAGATGGCCTCATCTATCAGAATTGATCATCATATAGTATTGTTGTTGAAGTATACAACAATCTCCTGCTCTTACTTTTTTCACTCAGCATAAGATCATGTAAGTCTCTCCAGGCCTTTCTGTAATCATCCTGTTGGTCATTTCTTACAGAACAATAATATTCCGAAATATTCATATACCACAATTTATTCAGCCATTCTCCAATTGATGGGCATCCACTTAGTTTCCAGTTTCTGGCCACTACAGAGAGGGCTGCCACAAACATTCTGACACATACAGGTCCCTTTCCCGTCTTTAAGATCTCTTTAGGATATAAGCCCAGAAGTAACACTGCTGGGTCAAAGGGTATGCACATTTTGATAACTTTTTGAACATAGTTCCAAATTGCTCCCCAGAATGGCTGGATGTATTCATAATTCCACCAACAATGTATCAGTGTCCCTGTTTTCCCACATCCCCTCCAACATTGCTCATTATCTTTCTCTGTCATTCTAGCCAATCTGACAGGTGTGTAGTGGTATCAATTTCTTCATCTGAGAATTGTCTGTTCATATCCTTTGACTAGTTATAAATTGGAGAATAGGTTGATTTCTTATAAATTAGAGTCAATTCTCAATATATTTTGGAAATGAGGCCTTTATCAGAACCTTTGTCTATAAAAATGTTTTCCAAGTTTATTGTTTCCCTTCTAATCTTATCTGCATTAGTTTTGTTTGTACAAAAACTTTTCAATTTGATATAATCAAAGTTTTCTACTTTGTGATCAATAATGATCTCTAGTTCTACTTTGGACATAAATTCTTTCCTCTTCCACAGGTCTGAGAGGTAAACTATCCTATGTTCTTCTAATTTATTTATAATCTCATTCTTTATGCCTAGGTGATGTAATTTTTAAAAATTTATTTGTAGTTTATGGAATAAAACAAGCATTTCCTGGGGATAAACTAGGATAAACTAGAATCATTCCCAATAATATCATGAATGAAACAAAGTTGCTTACTATCATCATTACTATTCAATATAGTATTAGAAATGTTAGCTTTGGCAATAAGAGAAATTAAAGGAAATAGAACAGGTAAGGAAGAAGCCAAATTTTCACTCTTTGCAGATGATATGATGGTATATACTTAGAAAACCCTAGAGAATCAACTAAAAAGCTACTAGAAGCAATTCATATCTTTAACAAAGTTGCAGGATACAAAATAAATCCACATAAATCATAAGCATTTTTATAAATTATCCACAAAATCCAGTAGCAAGAGATACAAAGAGACATTCCTTTTAAAATAACTGTAGATAAGATAAATATTTGGGAGTCTACCTGCCAAGGCAAAGCCAAAAACCATATGAACATAATTATAAAACACTTTCCACACAAATAAAGTTGGATCAAATCTCTTGGGAAAATATAAAGTGCTCATGGGTAGGCTGAACTAATATTAAAAAAATCCTAGCATTTCCATAACATAGTATAATAAAAAAGATGATTGCACATGAAACTGCAAGTCTGTTATGTACTACTTGCTATTCCTTTTAAACATCTATCAAATTATCATGTAAATTTCTCTTTTATCCTCTTTTCCTCATCCTCCATCCTAAAGGTGGCTACCATTAGACATTACACATACACAGATAACAATATAAACATATACATATATGCATACATGTTCATATATATGTATGTAAAATCATTCTATACATACTTATATTTATCAATTCTTTCTCTGGATGCAAATAGTATCTTTCTTCATATGTCATTTAAAGTTAATTTGGATATTTATGATAATCAAAAGGACTTATTCACTGTCATGATTAAAACAATATTGTTATTACTATGTACAAGGTTCTCTTGGTTCTGTTCATTTCACTCTTCATTATTTCATGCAAGTCTTTCCATGTCTTTCTTTTTTATAATTATAGCTTTTTATTTACAAAACATATGCATGGGTAATTTTTCATCATTGACCCTTGCAGAACCTTCTGTTCCAACTTTTCCCTTCCTTCTTCCCACCCTCTCCCCTAGATGGCAGGCAGTCCAATACATGTTAAATATGTTAAAGTATATGTTAAATACAATATGTGTATACATATTTGTACAATTATCTTGCTGCACAAGAAAAATCAGATTTAGAAATAATGTAAAAATAACCTAAAAAGGAAAATAAAAATGCAAGCAAACAATAACAGAGTGGAAATGCTATGTTGTAGTGGACAAACATTTCCCAAGATTCTTTTGCTGGGTGTAGCTGGTTCTCTTCATTACTTAACAATTGGAACTGATTTGGATCGTATCATTATTGAAGAGAGCCACTTACATCAGATTTGATCATCATAGAGTATTGTTGTTGAAGTGTATAATGATCTCTTAGTTCTGCTCATTTCACTTAGCATCAGTTCATGTAAGTCTCTCCGGCCTCTCTGAAATCATCCTGCTGGTCATTTCTTATAGAACAATAATATTCCATAATATTCATATACCACAATTTATTCAGCCATTCTCCAATTGATGGGCATCCACTCAGTTTCCAGTTTCTGGCCACTACAAAGAATACTGCCACAAACATTTTTGCACATAGAGGTCCCTTTCCCCTTTTTAAGATCTCTTTGGGGTATAAGCCCAGTAGTAACACTTCTGGATAAAATGGTATGATAACTTTCTGAGCATAATTCCAAATTGTTCTCCCGAATGGTTGGATCCATTCACAATTCCACCAACAATGTATCAGTGTCCCAGTTTTTCCACTCCTCTCCAACATTCATCATTATCTTTTCCTGTCATCTTAGCCAATCTGAGAAGTGTATAGTTGTTATGGGTCAGAACTCTGAACTTGAAACAAAGATTCTTACAAGGTGTTAAGTCAGTAGAATCAGTAAAGACAATGGTTATCTAGTTTAGCATGGTGCTTAACAGTAGTCTAGTTCAGTACATGTACTTAGTACTTAATATAGTTCCACAAAATTCACACCTATGATAATGGAGTATATTATCAGCAAGGACTGGACGAGATTCATTCACTCCATCACACAACACCATGGTGGCAGGCTCTCTTCCTTTGCTTCTTCATTGAAACTGAGACTCCAGAAGGACTCCAAGAAAGCTAGCCAAAGCCCCAGGCAAGGAGACAAGACTTTGAAGGAGAAAATAAAGGATTTGGACTTTAACAGCTGGCTATACTTAATTATTCTGCTGAAAAGAAGGCTGCCCAGAGACCTCCAGAAAACCAAAAAAGAACATTATATGTAGTGGTATTTCAGAATTGTCATAATTTGCATTTCTTTGATCATTAATGATTTTTTCCATATCTTTCAAAGATCACTTAGCTTTTCATTTCTTATAGCACAGTGGTATTCTATCACAATCAAATATCACAAGCTGTTCAGCCATTTCCCAATTGATGGACATCCCTGCAATTTCTTTGCCACCACAATGAAAACTGCTATAGACATTTAGGTTATTGGACTGGGAGTCAGTAAACCTGGATTAAAATCCAGGAAACCTAGCTCAACTTGAAACTCACTGGGTGGCTTTGGGTATCTTCTTTTGTTTGGAGTCTCAAATATCTATATCTGTCAAATGAGAGAATAAGACCAGAAAGTATCTAAGCTTCCTTCCAGCTATGACATTCTATGACCTTACTTTGTCTTTTCCAAAAGCCATTCAGTCTGCATAACTACCCACTGGTTTTCTCACATATATCAGAGAAAACTCCCTTTGCCAATATAAATCAGTGATGTCTATGATTTTATTGGGGCATTAGTACTTGTTTGTGTAGACTAAATAAACTTGGGGTGGGAAGGGGGAATAGTATCTTATATCAACTCACATTTGCACTAGCAAGTTGAATCCCTAAAGGACAGTTGATTATGTCTTCTTCAAGGTTCTACACATGAAACTGCAAATCTATTTTGTACAATTTACTATTCCTTTTAAATATATATCAAATTATCCAACAAATGTATCTTTTTCCACCTTTCCCACATCCCTAAAGGACTATCATTATGCACATATGCATATACACAGATACTTTCATAAATATATATATATAAATATTTCTACCTATATGTAAAATCATATATGTATATTTATATATACATACATATATATAAAATCATATATCAGAAGAAATTCCAAGGAGTAATAGAGTTTTCTCTAAAGGCTCAAGCCCCCATTCTGATAAGCTTACCCTAATATCAACTAACACTTATCTCTTTGATCTCATCAATACCAATATCTTCATTATCAGTTTAGCCAAAAAATATTAATTAGTTTTTACAAAGGCATATTTACTGAATATATAGAAAGAATCAAAGTACTGAAATGGTCCTTTTCCCCACTTCCTGAAACCAGAGGCACCTTGAACTCCAGAATAATGTGGGATTTGGCCACACCCACCCAGCATCAGAAGGAAGTCAGCAGCATCATACCAAGCAGTAAAGCCACTATCACCTGTAGAAGAAGATTGGGACAATATTCCCTTTGCCCTAAGAGCAGACTTCTGCCTTAAAAAAAAATAAGCAAAAATAACTCTGACCATAGATAGCTTTTGTGCAGATAGAGAACAGATCTCAAACCCTAAGGATACTAAAGGTAAATCATCTTCAGATGAAGCCCCACAAGATAATATGAGTTGATCCCCATCTCACAAGGCTCTGTTGGAAGAATTCAAAAAGGAACTGAAAAGACGGTCAGAAATAAAATGGGGAAAGGAAATGAGAAATTTGCAAGAGAGTCTGGAAAAGTAAACAGAAATTATCTGAAGAAAACTTCTTAAAAATAGATTTAGATGGAAAAATCATATAACTCCTTACAAATTAGATTTGATAAAATGGAAAAAGCAAATAATTACTTACAAAATAGATTTGAAAAAAGAAACCAATTCATTAAAAAACAGAATTTGTGAACTGGGAAAAAATATAAATTTAAAAGTTCAATTGGGCAAGTGCAAAAGAAGATTTAGAAAAAGCTAACTGAAGAAAGTAATGTGTTAAAAATTAGAATTTAACAAATGGAAGTGAATAACTTAATTAGACTTCAAGAATCAGACAAAACCAAAAAGAAAAAGAAAAGAAAAATAGAAGGAAATACCTCATTGGAAAAACATTGACCTAGAAAATAGATCCAGGAGAGACTGTGAGACTGTCTAAGAATTATTGGACTACCTGAAAACCATGATAAAAAAAAAAACAAAACAATCTAGACATCACTTTTTAGGAAATCATCAAGGAAAACTGTCCTGATGTCCTAGAACCCAAGGGTTAAGTAACCAATGAAAGAATTCACCAATCACCTAATGGAGTAAAAATGGAGTAAATTACATCTTATGAAGAGGCAAAAATTACCTATTACAATTGAGGGAAAGAAGGGAGGGGAGTGAGCATTGTGTGGATCTTATTTTTTATCAGATTTTGCTCAAAGAGAGAATATCAGACATTTTTAGCTTCACAAAGAAATTTCTCTCATCCTATAGGGAAGTAGGAGGGTAAAGAGGAAAGGGCAAAGGAAAGAGGGAGACTATTAGAAAGCAGAACACAAGTAGAAGGGGAAAGGTATGAGAAATGGGGAAGGACTGTAAAAGAGGTGTTTTAGAAGGTGATAGTCAGAAACAAAACATTGGGGAGGAGGGAAAGGGGAAAAGAAAAGAGAAAAGTTAACTTGGGGAAAACAAGACGACAGGAAATACAGAGTTAGTAGTTTTAACTGTGAATGTGAATGGGACAAACTCTCCATAAAATGGAAGCAGTTAGCAGACTGAATTAAAAGCCAGAATCCTACAATATGTTGTTTACAAGAAACACATTTAAAGCAGAATGATACATTCAGAGTAAAGATTAAAGACTGGAGCAGAATCTATTATGCTTCAGCTGAAGTAAAAAACAAACAAACAAACAAACAAACAAACAAAAAAGCAGGGATAAGGATCCTGATCTCAAATCTAGCAAAAGCAAAAATAGATCTAATTAAAAGAGATAAGAAAGGAAACTACATCTTGCTAAAGGGTACCATAGAGAATGAAGTAATATCAATATGAAATATATATGCATCAAGAAATATAGCATCCAAATTCCTAGAGGAGATGTTAAAAGAGCTACAAGAAGAAATAAACAGCAAAACTATTACTAGTGGAGGATCTCAACCTTGGTCTCTCAGAACTAGATAAATTGCACCACAAAATAAATAAGCCAAGGAGGTAAATAAAATTTTAGAAAAATTAGGTATGCTAGGCCTTTGTAGAAAATTGAATAGAAACAAAAAGGAATATATTTCTTTCTCTCAGCAGTATGTGGAACGTATACAAAAATTGACCATAAATTAGGGCATAGAATGCAGAAAGGCAGAAATGCATTTTTCAGATCATGATACAATAAAAATTACATGCAATAAAAGGCTAGAGGAAAATAGACCAAAAATTAATTGGAAACTAAATAATCTAAATCTAAAGAATGAATGTGTGAAACTACAAATCATAGATACAATCAATAATTTCATCCAAGAGAATGACAATAATTAGACAACATACCAAAAGTTATGGAATGCAGACAAAGCAGTTCTTAGAGGAAATTTTCTATCTCTAGATGCTTACTTGCATAAAATAGAGAAAGAGAAGAACAATGAATTGAGGATCCAACTAAAAAAGCTAGAAAAAGAACAAATTAAAAACCCCAATTAAATACCAAATTCAAAATTCTGAAAATAAAAAGGGAGATTAATAAAATTTAATTTAAGAAAACTATTAAACTAATAAACCAAAATAAGAGGTGTTTTTATGAAAAAGAATAACAACAAAATAAATAAACCTTTAGTTGATTTAATTAGAAAAATTTTGGAAAGAATAAAATCAAATTGTTAGTATCAAAAATGAAAAGGGAGAACTTTCCACCAATGAAGAAGAAATCAGAGCAACAATTAGGAGTTATTTTGTCTAACTATATGTCAATAAATCTGATAATCTAAGTGAAATGGAGGAATATTTACAAAAATATAAATTGCCCAAATTGACAGAAGAGGAAATAAATTACTTAAATTGTCCCATATTAGAAAAAAAAATAAACATGTTATTAATCAACTTCCAAGAAAAAGTATCCAGAGCCAGATGGATTTACAAATGAAGTCTACCAAACATTTAAAGAACAAATAATTCCAATATTATGCAAATTATTTGCCTCAGCAAAATACAATAAAATAATTGTTGATGATATAAAATATTTGGGAGTCTATCAGCCAAGGCAAATTTAAGAATTATATGAATACAATTACAAAATAGTTTTCCCATAAATAAAGTCAGATCTAATCAATTGGAAAAATATCAAGTGCTTGTGGGTAGGACAACACTGCCTAAATGAATCTACTTATTCAGTGTCATATCCATTAAATTCCCAACAAATTATTTTACAGAGCTAGAAAAAAAAATAAAGTTCATCTGGAAGAACAAAAGATCAAAAATCTCAAGGGAATTAATCAAAAAAATACAAATGAAGTTGCCTAGCTGTATCAGACTTAAAACTATATTATAAAGCAGCAGTCATCAGAATGATTTGGTATTGGCTAAGAAAAAGAGTTATCAATCAGTGGAACAGGACAAAATCAGGTTCACAGGACAAAATAGTCAATGATTATACTAATGTAGTGTTTGACAAACCCAAAGACCCCAGATTTTAGGATAAGAACTTACTATTTGACAAAAACTACTGAGAAAATTAGAAATTAGTATGGCAGGAACTAGGCATTGACCCACACCTAACACCCTATACCAAGATAAGATCAAAACAGGTTCATGATTTAGGTATAAAGAGGAATATTATAATTAGCAAATTAGAAGAACAAAGAATAGTCTAATTCTCAGATCTGTGAAGAAGGAAGGAATTTGTACCCGAAGAAGAACTGAAGTATATTATTGAATACAAAATGGATCATTTTGATTATTTTAAGTTAAAAAGGTTTTATTCAAACAAAACCAATGTAGACAAGATTAGAAGGGAAGCAATAAACTGGGAAAACATTTTTACATTCAAGGGTTCTGATAAAGGTCTCATTTCTAAAATATATAGAGAACTGACTCAAATTTATAAAAATTCCAGCCATTCTCTAATTGAAAAGTGGTCAAAGAATATGAACAGACAATTTTCAGATGAAGAAATTGAAACTATTTCTATCACATGAAAAGGTGCTCCATATCACTACTGATCAGAAAAATGCAAATTAAGACAATTCTGAGATACCACTACACACCTGTCAGATTGACTAAGATGACAGGAAAACGATAATGATGAATGTTGGAGGGGATGTGGGAAAACTGGGACACTGATACATTGTTGGTGAAACTGTGAACAGATTCTGGAGAGCAATTTGGAATTATGCTTAAAAAGTTATCAAATAGGGGCAGCTAGGTGGCACAGTAGAAAGAAGAAAGGAAGGAAGGAAGGAAGGAAGGAAGGAAGGAAGGAAGGAAGGAAGGAAGGAAGGAAGGAAGGAAGGAAGGAAGGAAGGAAGGAAGGAAGGAAGGAAGGAAGGAAACAAGGAAGGAAGGAAGGAAGGAAACAAGGAAGGAAGGAAGGAAGGAAACAAGGAAGGAAGGAAGGAAGGAAGGAAGGAAGGAAGGAAGGAAACAAGGAAGGAAGGAAGGAAGGAAGGAAGGAAGGAAGGAAGGAAACAAGGAAGGAAGGAAGGAAGGAAGGAAGGAAGGAAGGAAGGAAGGAAGGAAACAAGGAAGGAAGGAAGGAAGGAAGGAAGGAAGGAAACAAGGAAGGAAGGAAGGAAGGAAGGAAGAAAAATATATCAAACTGGGCATACCCTTTGATCCAGCAGTGTTACTGTTAGGTTTATATCTCAAAGAGATCTTAAAGGAGTGAAAGGGATTCACATGTGCAAAAATGTTTGTGGCAGTCTTTTTTGTAGTGGCAAGAAACTAGAAACTGAGTAGATGCCTATCGGAAAATGACTGAATAAGTTATGATATATGAATGTTATGGAATATTATTATTCTTTTTCTTTCTTTTTTTTTCCTGAGGCTGGGGTTAAGTGACTTGCCCAGGGTCACACAGCTAGGAAGTGTTAAGTGTCTGAGAGCAGATTTGAACTCAGGTCGTCCTGACTTCAGGGCTGATGCTCTATCTACTGCGCCACCTAGCTGCTTTGGAATATTATTATTCTATAAGAAATGATCAGCATGATGATTTCAAAGAGGCCTGGAGAGATTTACATGAATTGATGCTAAGTAAAGTGAGCAGAACCAGGAGATCATTGTACACAACAACAGCAAGATTATACAATGATCAATTCTGTTGGATGTGACTCTTCAACAAGGCCAGTTCCAAAAGTATTGTAATAAAGAAAGCCATCTATATCCAGAAAGAGGACTGTGAGAACTGAGTGTGTATCACAACATAGGATTTTCACTCTATGTTGTTATTTGCTTGCACTTTGTTTTCTTTCTCATTTTTTTTCTTTTTGATCTGATTTTTCTTGTGTAGTATGATAGTTGTGGAAACATGTATAGAAGAATTAAATATATTTAAGATATATTGGATTACTTACCAACTAAGAGAGAGTGATGGGGAAAGGAAGGAAAAAAATTTGGAACACAAGGTTTTGCAAGGGTGAATGATGAAAATTATCCATGCATGTGTTTTGAAAATAAAAAGCTTTAAAAAAAAGTTTTTATTCTTCCAAGGTGGTATCATCTAAGGAGATGTGTATTTACTACTCTTCTGGCCTGTGCTTTGGTCTGTGAGTGACCACAAGCTCTCTTTTCTACCCTGGAACTGTGAGGAGGATCCCTGCACCACTGTGGCTGCAAGCTCTGGTGTACTAGTGATACTCCTTGCCCTGGAACTGTTACCCACATCTACAAATGGGCAAAGAAACAGAGTCCTGCCTGAATACTAGCAAAGAGATCCTTATAATCTCCTTCTGACCATTTGTTATAGTCACCTTACTATCTGTGGACTGAGAGCTCTGGAAACTTCTGTTGATGATGATGATTCAGTGGCTCCCAAGACTTGCTCCTGGTTTGCTGAGCCTAAGCTGATATGGCCTGTGCTGGACTGTGCTCCACTTTCACCCAAGTACAGCAAACTTCTCATACTGACTTTCTAAGTTGTCTTTGGTATCTATAGTTTGAGAAGTCTGGAAATCATCACCACTGTCACTGATTCAATTGCCTGTTCCTGGTTTGCTGGTGCTAGGATTGAGCTGGATTAGCTTGATATGACAGGCCTTCCTGTCAACCTTCCAAGGCTGGAAAACAGCTTCATTTCAACTTTTTGTGGATTCTGACCCTAAAGAATCTGTTTATCATCATTATCTAAAAGTTTTTGGATGGGTTGGGGGGAGCTCAGAAGTCCCTGTCTTTATTCTGCCATCTTGGTTCTATCATCTTGGCTCCACCCCCAATCTTCCCAGTCTCAAAGCCAGTTTGTGTCAGAACTAAGACCTGAACCTAATTCTTCTTGGCCTCAATCCTAGATCTCTATACACTATACATCACACAAGATAGGTGAAAAACGAACGTGACTAATTTACTCACTCAATTTCCGGGTCACAGGGACTTCTCCACTGAACTTATGATTACATTCAAACTGCTGAGTGTACGTCCTTACATCCAGATCCTCAAAATGTAGTGTGCTTCTTTCAGTGCCTCACGTTGAGCGCCAAAATGTAATGTCCGGACTAGCTCTCTGGAGGATCTCAGGGCCAACTTTGATCTTAATGGAGGAGTGTAGGAGGCAGGAGAGCCACCACGAGGATGGTCAAAGATGGAAAGTCTCATTTCCAGTCCTCTCAGCCCTTAAATACCTTAGTATGATTACATCATTACAGCACACCAAGTATGTGTGAACTAGAGAACAATTACATCACCATATTAAATACTAAGTATATGTGAAGCAGAGAACCATTAGCTCATCCATTACAACTGAGTTAACAACCTACTGTAAATATCTTTGCTTCAAGTATATTTTTCCTTTTGCTCTACAATGCTCCTTATGATAAATCCTGGCTTTGAAACATTCCTGAATGTTTCAGCCTTTAGAAGATTCAATAATATCATGGATCAAGGCAGTATAGCCTGGTGGAAAAGAGTTGGTTTGGAGCCAGGAAGTCCTGAATTCAAGGGTTCTTATAAATCCTGGCTGTGTGACCAGGTATGTCACTTAATCAGTAAGTAGCAGAGAAGATGCCAACCTACATTGGTAGAGGGACTTTCCCATGTAGCACAGCAGCTATCCACGAAATACTAAGTTGAGGCCATGGACCATCAATGCATGCCATTTTTCTTCTTTCAGAATCCATTCTTGATCATTGCTCTTGGTTACTTGTCTCCTAAATAAGGCAACTAAGATTTCAGTTCTTGTATTCCATTTCCACCTCAGATTCCTGAGGAATAATTATATTTGAGGCTCTAATTTAAGAGTTCCTTTTCATCAAAATAGAAGGGATTAGAAAAAAAAAGATACCCAGAATAAAAACATGAATAAAATATAGAATAGGCAGTTTTAGTCCCTCATAGAAGAGAATACACACACACACACACACACACACACACACACACACACAGGAGCACTAAATGATAAAATCAATTAAGGGATTAATATTCAAGCCTTGTTGAGACAGACATTTACAATGTGGTCTCTTGATAGCTATTTAACAATTCATCTTTACTTAATAGAGCTCAATCAAAGTTAAGTGAACATTTCCAATTCCCTGTGTTTTCTTTCTTTCCTTCTTTGCCAGAAATCTGCTATTTTTTCCATGATGATAGAAACTATATCTGTTGTTTTGTTTTTGTGGGACAATTGGGGTCAAGTGACTTGTCCAGGTCACACAATTAGGAAGTGTTGAATATCTAAGGTAAGATTTGAAGTCAGGTCCTCCTGACTCCAGATCCAGTGCTTTATTCATTGCACCACCTAGCTGGCCCATAGAATTTATATCTAGATAGTGATAGTGTATTTGAGCTATAATAGCTACGCAGGAGTAATGTGAAGAAAAAGACATTAGATGTCTTGCAAGGCCTATCACAAAGGAAAGAAGGCACAAGCAGGCATAGGCCCAATCCAGACACAGGCTTGCCTAGAAGGCCATGAGCTCATGGCTTGCAACACAGTGGACTGGGATGGAAGGAGACAACTGTGCCTAACATTAGCACCCTAGAGAATCATCTTTACCCTTTGAGGTTGGGGGAAGTCAAGAACTGATCAATAGAAATCACAGAGTTTGAGCTTAGAAGCCAATTAAGAGTCATCAGGGATAACAGGAAACAGATAAAGGATATCTGCACCAGATATCTGGGGAACCCCTCCATCATGTCTTCCCAAGGGGTGCCACCTTCACATCAATGAAATCACAGGTTTAATACCTTTCTCTATTCCATGTGCCAAAAGATAAAGCATCTCAATGGATGTTCTCAAAATACCAACTTCAGGGATCCAATGACCACTTCTTCAAAGTGATGTTTATGTCCTTCTCTAAAGAATACTAAGCCAAGAAAATATTCCAGAAGTGATCCCTAAGACTCTGCTTCTCAGATAAGACTGGTCCTTCACAAAATTATAACTAAAGATATATATATATATATATATATATATATATATATATATATATATATATAATAACACATTGGTACTAAGTCTATGCAATCTATGGAACAAATACATCTCTTGATATGCTTAAGCCCAGAACTCCATATCGCAAATGATTGAGTATCTCTAATGCAGAGCACTTGTAATAGAAAATGTAGATTCTGATTGGTATGAAGTGATTTATGAATTGGAGAAGGGAATTTGGGAGAGATGGGAAATGTGCACTCAAATTCACAGTAGCACTATCCAGGAACCCATCAGTCATATTATATTCCTGAGAAAAAGCTCTAAGGTACACTCTAGCAAAAGAGACTGAAAAGTGAAAGAGAATGAAGAGAATGAAATATCACAAAAATCCAGGGGAGAGAATATCCATGTGAAGAAGGTGATAATCATTCAGGCTATAAAGAGGTCATGAAGGATTTCCATAGGGGAAAAAAGGTCATTAGGTCTAGCTATAGAGAAATGATTAGTAACTTTGTGTGAGTAGTGTTAATTGAATGATAAGGTTAGAGTTTAAAAAATTGAAAAAAAAAAAAAAAAAGAGGAACTACTGAGTAAAGAGGGCTTTTTTCCAATGAGTTTAGCTGAGAAATGGGGAGAGATTGAGTAGATAATTAATAGAGATAATTAAATTGAAAGGGAATTTTTTTAAGCACATAAGAAATACAGACTTGCTAGTTAGAAATGGAGAAAGAGCCAGTAAATATAGATAGAATAAAGATTAGAGAGATAATAGAAATGATAAAGAAAAAAAAGCAATCTATTAAAGAAGACAACATAGGTTGGGATCAAGAGTACATGTTAATTTTGTCAAGGAGAGGGGCCACTTCTTTACGTGACATTGGACTGGAGGAGAAAATAGTGGAGAAGGATGTCTGAGACATTAAGAAAAGGTAATGAGAAACAAAGCTTAGAAGAGGTCTCAGTAACCCTCCTGATTGTTATCAACTGTTTGTTTTGAGTGTGACGTTTATCTTTAAGGTTTTTACAAAAAAAAAAAAAAAAAAAAAAACGTCATTGGTAGGCAGTCCCTTCAACATATTGGAAGCAATAACAGCTAGACTTGAAACTAGTTCATAAAAGTAATTCACAATATGGGTTTTTGTTTTGTTTTGTTGTGGTGATTATCTGCTGAAAGGAAAGCTGGTTCAAAGACCTCCAGAAAACCACCAAGAACACTACATTTATGATACAGGAAAGAATCTATGTAGTAGGTCAAGGACATTGACCTCCAGAACATTCCCCTTCTTTCTTCAATGAGCTCAGTGTCTGGCTCACAGTCTTTCTCTCCTCAGAATCTTCCTTTATACTAGCATACTTCAACATACATATTGATATCCTTTCAAGTGCCTAGGTCCTCAACTCATTCATTTCATGTAACCTAATCCTCTGCCTTACCTCAGCCAAACATGTTGTCATTGTTGTTACTCAGTAATTCAAACATGTCCAATTCTTCATGATCTCATGGACTATAGCCACCAGACCTTTCTCTACTTTTTCCCAAAGTCTGTTGAAGCTCATATTCGTAGATTCTATTACACTATCTCACTTTCTGCTGTCCCCTTTTCCTTTTGCCTTCAATCTTTCCTAATATCAGTCTTTTCTAATGAGTGGCTTCTCATTATGTGGCTGTATTATACCCCCTCCCCCATTCAATAAACTCTTATTTGGCTTCTTAGCACCTCAAGCATCAAGTATAAAATATTATTTGGTGTTCAAAATCCTTCATAATCTGACCTTTCCTTTCCAGTCTTCTTATGCTTTATACTCCCCCATATACTCTGTGATTCAGTGATACTACCCTCCTTGCTATTCATCCAACTCTCAGCTCTGGGTATTTTCACTGGTTGTCCCCCATGTTTACAATGTTCTCCTTACATATTTTTTTTACTTACTGGCTGTCAAGGCTTTCTTGAAGTCCCAATTAAAATCTCTATAAGAAGTTTTTCCCCAAACTCCCAAATTCTAATTATTATTTCCTCCCTCTATTGATTAGTTCCAATTTATCTTGCATGTAGCTTATATGTATATGCATATAGATTCATATATATACATATATATATCTTATATGTATTATATAATATATATTTTTTCTCATTAGGCTATGAGTACCTTGAGAGAAAGGACTATATTTCATTTTTCTTTGTATTCCCATCCCCCAGAACAATCCCTGGCACACAGGAGACACTGAAATGGTAAAAAATTGCTCTTAAATGGCAATTTACTGACTGACTGAGAAGGCAAACTCAATATGGGGGGAAAAATTTTACCTAGAGCAGTCCAAGAAAAAGCAAAGCCAAAGAGGGAGTGTAAGATGTAATTTTATTACATTTAATAATTTTCCATAGTGCATAAATTTTCAGATGTCAGGATGGAAAAACATTTTTTAAGAACTTAGTATTTTTGCAACACTATTAAGCACCAGAGATAGAAAATTAATATTTCTCCTCTCAGAAAGTTCATATTCTTTTTTTTATTAAATATTTTTTATTTTATAATATAACTTTTTTTTGACAGTACATATGCCTGGATAATTTTATACAACATTATCCCTTGCACTCCCTTCTGTTCCGATTTTTCCCTTTCTTCCCTCCACCCCTTTCCCTAGACGGCAGGCAGTCCTAGATACAATATATGTGTGCAGAACAGAATTTCTTGTTGCACAGGAATAATTGGATTCAGAAAGTAAAAATAACCTGAAAAAAAAATGCAAACAGTTCACACTCATTTCCCAGTGTTCCTTCTCTGGATGTAGCTGATTCTGTCCATCATTGATCAATTGGAACTGAATTAAATCTTCTCTTTGTCGAAGATATCCACTTCCATCAGAATACATCCTCATACAGTGTTGTTGTTGAAGTGTACAGTAATTTCCTGGTTTTGCCCGTTTCACTCAGCATCAGTTGATGTAAGTCTCTCCAAGCCTCTCTGTATTCATCCTGCTGATCATTTCTTACAGAACAATAATATTCCATAACGTTCATATACCAGAATTTACCCAACCATTCTCCAATTGATGGACATCCATTCATTTTCCAGTTTCTAGCCACTACAAAAAGGGCTGCCACAAACATTTTGGCACATACAGGTCCCAGAAGGTTCATATTCTATTTGAGGGAGACAACATAGAAGGGAGAGATCATTTTTGGCTTCATTTCACAGCAGGTGGAAAACTCAGATAAGTACTTGGGCAAGAAAAGTACTAGAACAGATGACAGAACCCCAAGGATCTTGGGGAGCAATGGAAGGACAGATATCCATCTAGATAATGAAATCAAGGATCAGAATAGAGTGAAGGCCTGGGATATCTCCCACAGAAATGGATGGTATTGAGGGTTAATATCCAGCTCACATTGGGCATCCTCTTCCTATGAGAACTGGGCAATAGGGCAATGAGTATTGATTGGGAAAGAAAAAGTTCTATGGCTTTCCTCCATAATAGCAGATAGTGCCAGTCTATCTCCCTTTTGAGCATGGATAAAAACTAAAAAGAAGACATATCTGAAAGCTATGTGATAAAGGGGAAATTGTCTTGCTTAAGAATTTGTTTGGCTGCTGAAATGGTTGGGGTTGCTATGACTGCTACTAACCTTGCTTGGTGTTGTAGCATATACATATTGGATCTCTTTCTCATGGACCATTCCCCATTTTACTCCATTTTCCAACTCTCAGGAACTTAGACACATAAATACTGAAACGTTTTTGCTTTTTAAAGCTTAATATTTCTCCAAGTCAACATTCTTTCAATTTTCATCACTGGAGACAACATGTCCATCAACCATTGAAGTACTGAAACTTTATTCTATCAAGTGGGGAAGACTCTCCCCAAACCATCCTGTATTCACAGATAAATGCACTCAAGGGTTATTTTTAAATATCTATTTAAGTTTTGATCAATTGTACAAATATCTCTTGAAAAGAAGAGGATTTTTAAAATTAATTCTTCACAGAAAATGTAGATTATAAAAAAGCTATTCAATAAAGAAATATTGGACCATAAGACTTAGATTTGGAAAGGATATTAAAAACAATCTAGTCCAACACTATTTTACATATGAGGAAATTGAAGCCTGAAGAGGAGAGTCATGACCATGTTGAGGTGTGAGAAATGAGGGTTGAAAAATCCCCTGACAGCAATGGGATCCCCTGGTGGTTCAGCAGGCTTTTAAAAAGAATTCACAAACTCAGGCTCTGAGGTTTGTGGCAAGAATGGATTTATTATGCTAAGAAAATGGCTTTCTTAGCAGGCAAACTCCTATTACGACTTTTGCAAAGATGGGTTTACAATGAGAGACAACTCATGGGCATTCCTGATTAGGAATTAGCAGAGATGGATTGACAGGCCTTCTGTTATATTAGGTTTGTTTTGGCCCAGAGCTGTAGGACCTTTCAATAGAGGCAAGATCTCCAATTGAATGAGATTACTTATCTGGGAGTTTCCTCTATGAATAGGAGGGTGGGCTTGAGATTTCTAGCCCAGAACCACCCTTCACCCCCACCAAGATCTCAGTTTATACCAACCATACATGTAATAAGTTTGCAAAGTTGGTATTTGAATCCAGGTCATTTAATTAGAATGTACTTTTTTCCTACTACAGTTATTTTTTTTTCTTCTTTAAATTGCTGTTGGTTTAATATCATACCAGTCATTCAGGAAAGTTTGACTGCCTGCCTTTGGTATGAGGAGGTGTAATTGGATAAAGGCCTTGAGAACTATATTTTTTTCTATCTCCTGTGGAATTGGAACTGTAAGGGCACATTTTCTGCTGTGGCAGATGTTTGTGTTGTATTTTTCCTAATCCAAGGAGGATGCTTCCTGAGGCTTGGCCCTCTGTTAAACTTACCTTGGTTAGTTCTTGACCAAATTTATTTTCTAACGATCAAAATTGCTCTTTTCTCAGGGGAAACTAAAGAGAATCTAGAGTCCAGATATTTGTATCATTTGTAGCTAGTCCAGATAGATGATTTTTCCAATAAATCAGCATAAAATATCTAAGGCAGAGGAAAGCATTGCAGAAAGTTTCAGACAGTAAAATAGTGGAGCTAATGCAAAATAAAAGAAGTGAAGGATTAAAAGAATGGTTTCCCAGGCTACAAAGTAGAAAGATATTCCAGGAAAGAAAGCAATTGCATACCGAGAACAGGAAGGATGGAGTAGCACCATTTATCACAGTCTTCACCCAGCAGGTAACAACAATAATGGATCATTATCAGCAATAACCAGCACTTAGTTGCCAGCTGTACCTCCCCAGGAAATTCCAAGGGCAGCACTGAAACAGAATGCCCTGGAAACAGATAGTTATCAAGGCACAAGAGATTTTTTGATGGACATCAAGTCAAATCACTGAGATGTCCTTAAAACTTCTTCCTCAATGTGATTCCCTCCACCAGTAGTTGCCATTCCAATGGTGTGCTAAAAAGGGGGATGATCTGCCATCATAATCTTAGTCAACCATCATTGACAGCATCTTTTTTCTCTACAACTTTCCAAAGATTTCACAAATAATAATTATTAAATGACCCAGCAGTAAAGTTGAGACCACAGCAAAGACTGGAGATAAGTGAAATCCTTTGCAACTCCTATCTACAAGCAACAGAAAAACTATTCATGATGAATGCATCTCTGCTGATGAATGCATCACTACCGCTGTAGCATTTCCCAAAAAAATCCTGAAATTGTTTCTATTCTCCACCTCTTTCCTTTTTCATTGTGGCTGTGATTATATAGGACCTGGCCAATTAAAGCTCTTTACCAATTCAGGGTCGGGGAGCAGGCAGGACATGTAACCCTTTCCCAGTGCTCCCTGTGTCATTCTGCCTCCTTTTGGAATTTCACTCTGCCTTTGTAATAGTGTGATACTATGAGTTCCCTACCAGAAGATTAATTAGCTGTTCTTACCCTCTAACATACCATCCATCTGCAACATCCTCAGGCAACCTGGAGGCCTGCCAAGTCTGTTGTATTTGCTATTCTTCCTGGCAGCTGCTACTATATGGGAGGCAGAACTATTTCTCCCTTAACAACAGTTGCTCTGCCAACTGACCCCCTTTTCTCCTCCCCAAGTCTCTCCTCTCTCCCTCACCCCTCCTCCCTGCAATTCCAAAGCATCACCAGTTTGCTAAGTTTCAATGTCTCAGGTCAAAAAGATAAAAAATAAATAACTGAATTTGTCAGTAAGTATAGCTGCTTCACCTATGCAAATTAGTCCATAGAAGGGGGTATATATCAGCCCTCTGCAACACCAGGATTTCACCCCCTGCCCTCCCCTCCCAGATTCCTCCATGCTGGCTTTGATTCCCATGAGCACTAATGAATTCAAATGAAATGGCATTTCTTACATTTGCCTGCAAGTATGAATAGGAGAAAACAGGAGGGGGAAGTAGAGAAGCAGAAGTGAAGCAAAGGGAACAGCATAAGGATTTGGACTATATTGGAGGAGACGGAGGAGAAAACATTATCTCGCCAGCCATTTTGGATGGAAGGGAGGCAAGGTGAGGCAAAAAGACTAACATCAAAAGGACCTCCCTGGTCTTTGTCTCTTCCCTGCTTCACGCCCACCTCCAGAAGCTCACCTTCCCCAGGCACCGTGTTCCAGGCATGGTGATTTGCAGCTTCCATTAATGGAGACAAGGCAATTTGCATAGAGCTGTTGCTTATTGTTTGAACGACTGGCACGGTGCCTGACCCACTGCTCACTGTCTCAGCATGCTGCTGCTGGTTGGCTGGCTGACTGGTACCGCTGCTGCTGCTGTTGCAGCTGCTACCACAGCAGCCACCACTGATCTCTCAGCTTTACCCCATTCTTCATTTTTGTTTGATTTGGAAGTGGAAAGTGGGAGTTCTCCAATTGTGGACCCTAGATCCAAACCAATAACATAAATACATAAAGGATTTCATGAGAATAGCATGATACTTCCAAAGAACCAGTATGCATCCAATTATGTTAACAAATCTCTTCCCCTCCCCACCATTTATTCAGAAGTGGAAAATTCTAGCATGTAGACCTAAACATCTTGTGTCTAAACATTGGCAAGAAAGGCTTTCAAAAAAAGCATGAAAAGAAGGAATCCATTTGCCTATGCCCAGATTTCCGACCCACTTCACAACCTAATCAGCAGGAAATAACTGTTGATTTAACTAACTACAGAATGCTCCTTTAGGGTTAACTTTGGCTCTTGAGTACTGAACCACATTGTTTCATTTTAGGTTACTTGTTTACAGCAGTCAACTGAAAAATGCCCCAAAGCCATTCCTACCCAGTGCCAAGCTTAAAGTCTTTTCCTATTCTAGGAAAAATATTAGTAGAAAGAAAAAGAGAATTCACAAACATGATAAACTGTGTCAGATGCAGTATAAGTTGTGAGGGGGGTTTAAATTGCTATTGGGAAGCCTATGAGTTTTTGCATATCCCTGGTCCATTTCATCTTTCTTAAACTCTATTCATTTAGAAATAAAGGAAGGTTGGACTCTGCCCCAATGTGGATCCATACCGGATGTTTAAGGCAAAATGTTAGTCTTTAATACCTCCCTCTTCAACATGAACCAGTTCCTAAAATTAAAAGAAGGTGGCATTCCTCTGGGTAAAGTGGATTGCCAGAATGTAGTAAACATTTCTAAGCCCCATGATGGGGATACTGCAGGAAATAATACAATATTATGATGGAGACTAATTATACTCTACTGGATAGAATACAGAAGTCAACATCTATTACAATTCTCTATGGGATTTTAAAAAATATCCTTGTGTATTATAGGAATGTGAACTAAGCACAGATGAGTTTGATATTAATTACATGAAGATCTACAGGAGAACATGGGAGGGGAGAATTGTGCTCTGCAATGATAAAATGGGTGGTAGTTAAGGGGACATTTTGCACATTTGTGTCTCACAATTTCTCTCACAGGAAGTCAACATGTAGTGGGTATGCATAAGATACACAAATTTAAAGCTACTTTACTTCTTTTTTTTTTTTTTTCAGTCAGAATAGTGGTAAGGATTAGATGTAACATAAATAGAAAGGGAAGGACACATTCTTACAATGCAAAGAATAGATTTGGAATCAATTGTCTAGATATTATGTAATGCCTGATCAAAGCTCTCAGCTTTAAAAGAATTGAAGAACACTTTTATCACACTTATTGAATTCACTCCATGTATCATGAAGTACACACATGTGGCACCCCTAAAATGGATGTTCCCTTGGTTCTACTCACTTTGCTTAACATCAGTTCATGTGAGCTGAGACATGGCTTTATCCCCCTATGCATGCATGTTTTTAGCTATATGTAGTCCTTAATGTGGGCTCCTCATGTACATACAATTTGCGCATCTACTTTTGCTGCTCATTGTATATGTGAGTATGCGGGTGCTCCACACATTTACAAGCGAATTGCAATTTTTCTTATTATTTCATTAATTGCCTTTGCTTTTTGCTTTGGGCAGGGTTTGACTCAGGCCAATCCTCTAATAGTTTATGCTTGAGATTGGAATAAAATGAATTACTTTCTAGATTATGTAACAATGAGCAAAAGTCATTAATCAATAATAGTTAAGTTGAAAAAAATTTATTATATCTATTATATGCTGAAGGAATGGGAAACACAGTAAAAAAAAGGTAGGTAATCTTTGCCCTTAAAAGGAGCCTCCAAATCTAATTGGGAAAGACAATTCACAAAAGAAAACGGAAAAGCTGAGATTAAGAAAGGAACTTGGTAAAGATAGGATGGAGAGGGAATTCAAAGAAGTCCAAAATGAGTGCTGCCCAAGGGGGAAATGAGATACTGAGAGAAGGGACCCCGAAACTCTAAAACTCCTTGAAGGAGAGGAGAGAAAATCTCCTTCAACTCTACCGAAGTGAGGGACCCCACCTGAGGGAAAAAAAATAAACAGCTTCATTCTGTTATCTAGGTGGGCTTGGTTCAGTCCTGAGCAAAAGAGGTCCAACCCTATTCAATTAAAGAAACTCATTCAATTCTATTCAAATTCAGCTCAAACTGAAACCCAGCTTGAAGTCAAAGCTACAAAACTATAAAAGAGCCAATCTAAAATCCTTTCTTTGCAGAGGCTCTAAACATACCAAGGAGGCCTCTGCCCACTGGAATAATATTCTTTTCTAGTGCCACCCTCTCTTTATCCTCACCTATTTCCCTTACAAGACTTTATGCCTCTCTGTCAGGATTTCTAACCTTACTTCCCAATCCCTAGAATAAACCTTTTTTTTTTTTTTTTTTTTTTTTTTTAATCAATCTAGGTTTCGGATTTGTAAATTTCTTTACAGAGAACCTCTGCGCTGCCCCAAAACTCCTTACCCTTGCGCCAAATCCCAAGGGGGTGTAGAGAAGCCACACCTCTCCATTTGGTTCCCTGAACCCCGAACCTGCCACTAGACTTTATCATTTAACTCCTTGACCACCAGAAACCCTAATCTCATTTTGGTTTCATAAATCTAGACCTTATCATTTGGTTTCCTACAAAAGGGAACCCCAAACCTAAACCTCATCATATTTTTGATTCCTTGACCGGGAACCCCAAAAACTAGACCTCACCTCATCAAGATGTCTATCTGATCTCTTCTCCTTAAATGGAGAAATTTATTGCAATGATTAAGGGTAACAAGATTGACTGGATTTTGCAAGATGAGGTGGAGAAATCTAAAAAGTCCAAAAATGGATGTTTAAAACTATATTGTATATGGCCCTCACCAATGTGTTCACTTTCTTCCTAAAGAGAAAATTAGGTTTATTTTTTTGTTAAATGCATTAAAAATTATCCTCATGAGAATCAATCACTTTTCTTGTTAACATCACTTCCTGGTCACCTGAGTACAAAACAGCCACATATATATATATATATCCTCCAGTATCAAATGGATTTACATGTGAATTCTACCAAACATTTAAAGAACAATTAACTCCAATACTATATATTGGAGCAAAGGCATTTAATGAAAGAGTAAGAAAAATTGCAATTTGCCTGTAAATGTGTGAAATAATCTCATAATCCCTACATTCCCTACAATGAGTAGGGAAAATAGGCAAATTGTGTGTACATAAGGACTACATATAGCCAAACATATGCATAGAGTGGCAAAACCATATCTCAGCTCACATGAACCAATGCTAAATGAAGTGAGGAGAACTAAGAGCAATGTTATGGGCCAGAACTCTGAACTTGAAACAAAGGATTCTTACGAGGTACTAAGTCAGTGGAATTGATAGAGACAATAGTTATCTAATTTAGCATAGTGCCTAACAGTTCTCTAGTTGTACATGTACTTGGTACTTGCTATAGTTCTACAAGATTCATACCTTTGATAAGGGAGTACATAAGCTCGGACAAACTCAGCCAGAATCAGAACTAGGGAAGACCGAGAAGTGGTGGCAGGCTCTCTTCCTTCGCTTCTCCACTGAAACCAAGAGCCGGAAGGCCATTTGTAACGTGCCCTCCTGGCAGTTACAATTACTAGTCTGTCCTAGGCCTCACAGAGTACCTTTGACCACTGACCTTTGCAGTGTGAACTCTACCCGGCTCGCCTCCTCTGAGGCCTTCAAAGGTCTCTGGCCACGATCTCTTGAATCTATAGCTTAATAACCGGTAGCGCACTCAAGAACAGCCACGTGTAATCTTAAAAGCCTTTATTATACATACACAATACCCTGACTGATGCCCTGACTTGTTGGTTACCAAGTGAACACCTGGTCAGAAGACCCACGTGTTCACTACCAAAATCCTTACCTCTTTTGGCTACCCATCTTGGCTTGCCCACCGGGGCTAGGGAGCTCTTTTCAACAGTGAAGTGATTCAGGCAAGTTCTACTGTTCCTACAATAGAGAGAGCCCTCTGTACCCAGAGAGAGGACTATGGGGACTGAGTGTGGATCACAACGTATTAATTTTTGCCTTTTTTTGTTGTTGTTTGCTTGCTTTTTGTTTTCTTTCTCATTTTTTTTCTTTTTGATCTAATTTTCCTTGTGCAGCATGATAAATATAGAAATATGTATAAAAGAATTGTACATGTTTAACAAATATTGCATTACTTGCCACTTGGGAGAAGGAATGGGGGAAGGAGGGAGAAAAAAAAATGGAATATAAGGTTTTGCAGGGTGAATGTTAGAAACTATGCATGTGCTTTGTAAATAAAAAGCTTTATTAAAAAAAAGTCTCAGCTGCATAACCATTGATGTCTTCCTTTATTGTTAAGATCTGGTCTTTCTGGACCTCATCCTTAAAGGATGTAGCATCTCATCTTACAACACTCTATTGCTCTTGTGCTATTACCCACAGACCCTATGCTCTATTGGTCCTCTCTCATGTTCTAGTGATTGCTATACCCACATTCTGCTAGTCTAATGGTAATTCATAAGTGCACATTGTTCTCTAATTGTCTTAAAGTTTCATGGTGACTGTCAGGCATGTAGTCTTTGCCAAGAATTATTCCCTGCAACCAGCATCAGGCTATCCAATGGTCATCTCAGTTCCACGCTGTATAGATTGTATTGCTCTAGTCTTGAGAACTAGAATTGCTAAGAACTGACTGAGAACTTAGAGCCTAGCAAAATATCTTCAAGCTAAGATTAAGTCTTTTCCAACATAAAAATGTAAGCATCATGTTATAAAAAACAACCAAAATTATGTACACTGTTACTACTTTCTCTGATTTAACAAATGAATACATTTGAGAGGGGGAAAAAGATTAATTAAAGAAGCAAGATAATTGTTCTGCATACACTTAATCTGTGTTCCTCACTTTATTATGTATACCTTTCAAAAGCAATATCATATTGAGTTAGCCTGAAGAAAAATATTTCTATATCCTAAATTAAACAAAGGCTTTCTGGGCCTACTTTTTACTATCATGAAATCACAGAATCTCAAGTCAGAAGACACCATTTAGTCCATCTAAACAATGACCTGACCTTTTTAACATCAGTGACAAATAGTCATCTAGTCTTGTTGAGGTCTGAAGCCTTCAGGGAAAGAGAAACAATATCATATTTATTTCCTCTTTCTTTCTTTTTTTTCCTTTTTTTTTTAGCTAACCATTTATATAGTACTTACAATGTGTTAGACACTGTACTAAGTATGTTCCAATTATTATCTCATTTGATTCTCACAACAACCTTGGAAAGTGCTATTGTTATCCCATTTTATAGATAGGATAACAGAAGCAAACAGAGGTGAAGTGATTTCTCCTGGATTACACAGATGAGTAAGTGTCTGAGGTCACATGTGAACTCAGGTTTTCTTGATTCCAGCCCCCAGCTCCAACCATTGTCGTCAACTAGCGACCTCCCTTCTTAAAGGCACATTTATACTTATCATAATGATTACAAATTCTTCCTTACATTGAATCTAAATATGTCTCTCTTTAAGTTTGACCCATTGCTCCTAGTCATACCAAATGGGGCCAAGTCCTTCAACTTTTCTGTATCACAGCCTTTCAAATATTTGAAAACATCTTAGGAAAGAAACACATTTGCTTCTATTGATGTTCATGTAAGATAGTCCCCAGGACTCAAGCCATCCCATTCTCCTCTTTCTGGTGTCACGTTAGCTTATCTATATCCTTCCTAAAGTATAAGACACAAAATAGAATGTAATACTCTAGATGTGGTCTAGAAAGACTACCACATGATGATCATCTTCTGATCACTGTGCCTCATAATACAACCTAAAGCAGCATAATGCAATTTTGAAATATCTTCTGCTATCTTTATTGTAGTGGAGGTGGTTATGCAGTCATGTTCAACTCTTCATGACACACACAGTCCTTTGGAGTTTTCTTGGCAAAGATGCTGGAGTGGTTTGCCATTTTTTTTCCAGTTCATTTTACCGATGGACTTTAACATCTAGCTACAGGTGTGGTGATTACTGAACTGAAACGAAGGCAGCCTCCAGAGATCCCAAGAAAACCTCAACAGAGAATGTTACATTTTAGAGAGAATATTACACAGCAACAAGAAGATTACATGATGTTCAAATATGATGAGCATGGCTCTTTTCCACAGTGAAGTGACTCAGGCCAGTTCTAATGTTCTTACAATAGAGAGAGCCCTCTGTACCCAAGAGAAGACTATGGGGACTGAGTGTGGATCACAACATATCAACATTGACCTGAGGTCAGCAGGAGGGATCACCCAGCTAGTGACTGAAGGAGGGTGTGAACTTAGGAAGATAAGTCTGCCTGACTTCAGATCTGGCACTTTATTCACTATGCCAACCAGCTGCCCTTATCTAGCCACTCCTACCTTCTGTGAAATATATCTTTACCTATTTTTCCACTTTCATTTTCTAGATTTCAAGGCACCAAAGAGAAATGAAAGCATAGAACAGGAATAACAATAGGGAGCATCTGCAATAAAGGGATCATTTGTCAGAAACCCAACAGAACTTTGAAAAGGGTCAGATGTATAATATTCATTGGCTCTTTCTGGACTCAGTGTGTTCTCTATTGGGAAGAGAAAGAGAGAAGTGTAGTCTAAGAAAGTATTATGAGACATATCAAGAAATGCAGTGGTGCCAAATGCCATAAGAGAAAGGAAAAAAAAGCATTTATCAAGCACCACGATGTACCAGACATTGTGTTAAATGCTTTCCAAATATGATCTCATTTGGTCTCCACAATATCCTGAGAAGTATATGCTATTATTATCTCCATTTTACAGTAGAGGAAACTGGAGCAAACAGAAGATAAATTTAATTTTTTCCAAGTTCACATAGCAAATAAATATTTGAGGCTAGATTTGAACTCAGTTCTTTCTAACTCCACTCCCAGTGTTCTATCTATTGTGCCACATAGCCACCTCTGGAGTCATGTACTGTCTCTTCAAGGGTGATCACATAACTTGAAATTTTGTGTATGTCATCAGCAATGAAAAAGGATGACATGACCAAGACTGCTAAACATTGTCCCCAGACCATTCATCCATAAAGATCTTTAGAATTTTCTGGTCCTATCCTTGAGAACAGAATCCTTAGAGAACAATATCCTTAGAGAACAGAACAATAGGATCAAAAATGTAGAGCTAGAAGGGACCATAGAATCCCCAGACAGAAAAAGAGAAGAAAAAGTCTAATTATGTCCAAGATTACATGCCTAGATAGCATCAAAAAAGAAATTTGAACCCAAGGTCTTTGACTTCAAGAGCCAATATTCTTTCCTCTATATCTCAATTGATAATAGTAACCTGAGTTTTGTCAGTCATGTCTGAATCTTTGTGACTCCATTTGGGATTTTCTTGGCAAAGATACTGAAGTGGTTTGCCATTTCCTTCTCCAAGTAATAGATATTAGAATAGTTTAATATTATGATTTTAATTCAGACTCCTAGATTTGAAGGACCAAATGCATGGCTGCTGAGCTACATATCTTGGCTACTTCTAGTTTGTAATGAGCCAGTGTAGCTCAAGCTTTGAGTGCCACCTGATGGCTTATACAGATATAACACCTGCAAGTGTAGTTGCAAGTCACGCTCAGTAGAGAAATACCTGTGGATGTTTGGTGTATGAATGTCATATATATCTATTATTTTAATAGCATTATCTTCAGGAGCTACTATGTCACACTTTGATTCATATTGAGTTTGAAATATGCTAAGACTCCTATATCTTTCTCTAGCCACACATTATTGAAGTTTTTTATTTTAAAAAATAAAACACAGAACTTATTATATGATCTAAATTTCATCCAAATATTAGAATTAGCCCATATTTGGGTCCATTAAGATTATTTGTGAATCTTAGTCAATTGATAATTTAACAAGCACATTTTCTAAGACTTCAAGTTATTCATAAAAATGTTGAAGAGTATACAGCATAGACAGATCCTTAGAGTGTCTCCTCCCATGTTAACATTAAACCATTAGTGACATTCTTTGGGATTGATCATTCAACCAGTTCCATACCCACCTTTTCATATCTACATTTTCCTATCTTGCTTATAAGGATAGCATGAGAAATCATTAAGAAATCTATAAATTATTGTCAACTCTGACCTAATTTTATCTATTTTCCTTCTCTACATTCATAACATTTTGAATTGGAAAGGATTCCAAAGACCATTTAATTCAATCCTTTTATTTTACAGAAAAATATTGAAGCCCAGAAATGTCAAGCAACGTGTCCATCTTCACATAGGCAGATACATGATATAAGTTCAGGTTCCCTGACCCCAGACCTAAAACTATTTCCATGATGCCCTATTCTCTTAGGATAAACCCTCTTCACTTAACTGTGTGGTGCCTTGGCTTAGAAGACTTCAACCTTTTTTTTCATGAGGAGAAAGGATTACATTTCAAGAGGAAGTATAACTGCTAAGTTATTTTGGTTTATCAAGTCATTACCAGATCATTTCTTTACTAAGGGATATGAGGATGCTGATATTATTTATGTCCTAAGCTTTTTTAAAATTATAAACTTTATTGTTGTTCAGTCATTTCAGTCATGTCCAACTCTTTGTGACCCCATTTGGCAGATTTTGGAGTGGTTTGCCATTTCCTTCTCCAGATAATTTTACAGATTAAGAAACTGAAGCAAAAAGGGTTAATTGATTTGTTCAGGGTCACACAGCTACTTAAGTGTCTGAGGATGGATTTGA
Source organism: Sminthopsis crassicaudata (assembly GCF_048593235.1). Classification (NCBI taxonomy): domain Eukaryota; kingdom Metazoa; phylum Chordata; class Mammalia; order Dasyuromorphia; family Dasyuridae; genus Sminthopsis; species Sminthopsis crassicaudata. The sequence goes on along the minus strand of NC_133620.1, from coordinate 312,810,023 downwards.
ATTCAAGTCTTCCTGACTTCAGTGCTCCACCACCAAACCATCCAGCTGCCAATTGTAAACTTAGATTCCAGTAAATTACAGGATATACATGGGGTAGAAGCAAGTAACCATGTAGAATGATACAAGATGATGAAGGATTTAGACATTATACAATATAAGCATCAATTGAACAAACTAAATACATTTACTTTCAACAAGAAAAACAGGGCAAAATGTGAAAGGGCACATAATAATTTTCTTCAAGTATTTGTTGTGGAATGACTTGTATTATTTTGAGTAGGTGGTAAGAAAAGTGGGGTTTGGGGGTCAGTCACTGAAGAGGGGTAACTGGGTTATCATGAGATGGTAAGTTGAAATAGGATTATCCTCCAATAGGAAATTATAGGGATAAAATAGCCAAAGCACTTCATATGATCATCTCTTTTTCTCCACTAGGTTCTCACCTTGTTTCTATCCACTCTGTGGCCCATATGTCAGCTCCACTCTATCTTTTAAAATTATTCACTCTTTGTATAACACTCTTTTAAAAAAAGTTTAAAATTAATTTTATAATTATAATTTTTTTGACAGTACATATGCATGGGTAATTTTTTACAACATTATCCCTTGCACTCACTTCTGTTCTGAATTTTCCCCTTCTTCCCTCCACTCTCTCCCCTAGATGGCAGGCAGTCCCATATGTTTTAAATGTGTTATAGTATATCCTAGATACAATATATGTGTGCAGAATCAAATTTATTGTTGCACAGGAAGAATTGGATTCAGAAAGTAAAAATAACCTAGGAAGAAAGACAAAAATGCAGTTTAAACTCATTTCGCAGTGTTCCTTCTCTGGGTGTAGCTGTATAACACTCTTTAATTGATCAAACTTTTCTATTATTATTTGGTGAACTTACTCATAGCCACTGTTTGAGACAATCTAGAAGAAACTCTTCATACATAGTGAGAAATAAAATCATGTACGCATGTTCCCTGTAGCTTATACAGACTATCACAGTTCATACTTCTTGTCAAGAGTTCTAGAAAATCCTGCTCGTGATACCCAAATGAGAAGTCCGGAGTTGTATAATAGGGAGTTTTGGGACATGTCCAGATCATCTAAAATGGAGGCATCCTACATCTAGGAGAAAGTATCCTATGTTTCCCCTAAGTGAAAGTAGCAGTAGCCTCCTCTGATTTGGTTATATATTTGAAATAGGCAACTGTTGTGATAGGAAAGCTACCTGCCAGTGGCTACTGGAGGTCTAACTCAGACCTATGAGAGGATGGTGGTGACATAAGGAGAGTGAGAGATAGTTACTGTTCTCTGAACTCTCCATTGAGAGGCTGTTGCATTGTCTGACCTCTCTCCTCTTCCCTCTGACTCCAATTTATTTCATTCCCAGTCCACAAGCAACACTCATGTCAGTAAAGGCTGCCCTACAAGTGTCACGATCCATAGCTGTGGAGGCTCTTGGAGAATTAACCTGCCCCTTTACCCAGGCATGGTCCTTAACAATTCCCTTTTTTTGTTTTAAATGTGATTATTTTACGCCCCCTGCACCCAGCATGATCAATAAGTTTCTGCATACTAGGGAGTGCAAACAATACTATAGCAGGTGTTGAATCTTGTGAGATATCATGGAGGCTCACAACAGGCATTTTTCATAAATCTCTCATCAGTCTCTTGGTTCCCTTTGATGTGTTGGCCCATTTAATTACTCTGACTAAAAAAGTTCTTACTGGGTCTCTTCTCTCTTTCCCCGAGTGTTACCAAAGGAGCAGCCTACTCACAACTAGCACTCACATGCTGCTGCTGCTTCTTGCAATTCTTGTGTCCTTGTTCGGGCACCAAACAACAACTGTCAGACTGGAATTTTTCCAATGCAAGTATCATGAAATTAATCAATGAGGGCAAAAACTCCATGTAACTGTATTATTAGCAGTGCTGTTTACTACTTTAATATCAAAAATATCAAAATAAAAATCTTTAAATTTTTCTTTATGTTTTATCCAAATATTATTTGCTTAAAGATTTATACTTCATTTGGCAAAAATAGAGCTGAACTGTTCAAAGACTCCAACTCTCAATCCAGAATGTGAAGATTCCAATCAGTCTTTCCTTTTCTTTATCTTTCTCCTCCCTTGTGATACTGAGAATTATCTCTTTGCTTTGATCACAAGCCATGATCTAGTAAGTTGACATGACAATGCAAGTGCCTCTTTATTTCCTTAGTTTTTTTCCAGTCTGTGGAACTACCTTCCTACTGAGGATCCAGGAGATAAACATTAGATAAGCAAAGATAGTGACTCTTTGTGTAGGTCTGTATAATAGTATGTAAAGGGTCCTTTTATAAAACAGATTTTCATTGATATTTTTTATTCTCATACCACCTAGATTTTTCCCTTTATGACTCCTCTTCTCCTTTCCAAAGTGAAAATCCTTATAATAAAAATATATATTTTTAAAAAGAAAAGAAATAGAGAAAAAAGAAAATAAAAACTCAGCAAAACCAAGAAAAAAAATCTATCCATGCTCATAAACCCTCCTCACCCCCAAATTTGCAAAGGAGAGAAAGTATTTTATTGTATCTCTTCTTTGGAGCTAAGCCTATATTTTTTTTGGTGGTATTGTTAACATTATTATTGTTGTTGTTGTTTTTTTAATTCAGTTTCAACTTCTCTCTTTTCCTCCAGTATTTCTGCCCCTCCTTGAGAAGGAAAGCAATATGATATTCATTATACACATGAAATCATGCAAAACATATTTCCTTATTAGCCAAGTTGCAAAGAAAAAAACGAAAGAAAAAATAAAGAAAAATTTAAAACTACAATCTACACTCAGAGTTCATCAATTCTCTCTCTAGAGAGAGATTTTTCATCATTAATCTTTAAGAATTGTGTTTGATCATTGTTTTGATAAGAGCTAAACTGTTAATCATTATTAAAATATTGTTGTTACTGTGTACATTTATCTCCTAGTTATGCTCACTTCTTCAGTTTTTTTTTTCTTTTTTTAGATTGTGTCCAACTTTTCATGACCCCATTTGAAATTTTCTTGGCAAAGATAATGAAATAGTTTGTTTGTAATTTCCTTTTCCAGCTCATTTTATAGATGAGGAATCTCAGGCAAACAGGGTTAAATGATTTGTCCAAAGTCACAAAGCCAGTAAGGTTAGATTTGAACTCAAGAAAATGAGCTTTCCTCACTGTAAGTCCAGTATTCTATTCATTTCTCCATTTAGCTGCTCATTTTATTTTACATCAAGTCTTCCCAGGTTTTTCTGAAACCACCCCTTACCCTGATCATTTTTATAACTCTGTAGTACTCTATCACAATTATAGGCATGCCCTCAATTTCTAGTTCTTTGCTATCACAAAAAGAGTTGCATATAAATATTTTTATATTATGTCCTTTTCTTTTTTTAAAATTTCTTTGGGATATAAACCTAGTAGTGATATTTGAACCTAGTAGTGATATTGGTTGAGTTAAATAATATGTGTAGTTTCATAAACCTTCATGCATAGTTCAAAATTGTTTTCCAGAATGGTTGGATCAGTTCACAACTTCAATATGCATTACTGTATTTATTTTTCCAAGTATTCTCTGGCATTTTATTGTTTTACTTTTTTATCATGTTTGCCAATCTGAAAGGTATGAGATAGTACTTCAAAGTTGTTTTAATTTGCAGTTTTCCAACCAAGAGTTATTTAAAGCATTTTTATGTCACTATTGATAGCTTTGATTTCTTCTTCTGAAAATTTTCTTTGATCCTATATATTTGAGAAAGGAAGACTTTATCAAAGAAACTCCCTATCAAATTTTTTCTTAGTTTCCTGTTTTCCTTCTAATTTTGACGACATTAGTTTTGCTCTTGCAAAACCTTTTTGATTTCATATATACAAATTATCTATTTTACTTCCAGTGATCTTCTCTCTCTCTTGATTGATTATAAACACTTCCCTTATCCATAGATGTGACAGGTATATTTTTTCATGCTCCCCAAATTTGCTTCTGATATCATCTTTTATGTCTAAATATATAACCTGGTTCTTTATAATTTTGTAAAATTTATTTTTGGTTGTTTTGTGATTGCTATACTTTCACATTGCTGACTTCATTGTATGTATCATTTTCTTTTCTTCTTGAATCTTAGCCCAGCACTCTCTGTACTATGGCACTAGATAACTGCCCTCATTACCCTTGACTAGACTCCTCCAAAAAATCTCCTAATTGGTTTCCCTGTATAAAGTGTCTCCCCTCTCTGAGTGCAGATTTTACACAACCATCAAATGAATATTTGTAAGACAGAAGATTGATTACATCATCCCCCTACTCTAAAACCTGTTCTTGGTTTTCTCTGTAACCTCCAATCTCTCCATCCCCTGTTACTTTCCCAGGTCACCACCCTGACACTCTCTATACAATGCGCCATTCCCCTTGATGGGGATCCCTTGATGAACCGTTTCAACTTTACGATATCCTCTGTTCTCTTGAATCCTTTGAATCCATTCCATGTCTTACTAAACCCCAATCCTAGATTAGTCCCATGATGCCCTTTATTTTTTTCTTAAATCACTAAACCTATTTCTAATAACATTCCCCCCCCTCCCCCCCAGGCTGGGGTTAAGTGACTTGCCCAGGGTCACACAGCTAGGAAGTGTTAAGTATTTGAGATTGGATTTGAATTCGGGTCCTCCTGAATTCAGAGCTGGTGCTCTATCCACTGCGCCACCTAGCTGCCCCTCTAAAAGCATTTTTAATGCATAAAATAAAAGGAAGTTCAGAATAAAACATAAACAAGCAAGAGATTTTGAAAGTAACATATGAAATTATATATATATATATATTTTTTTGTGTTTAAGCAAGTGATATGAAAAAAAAGATTGATGGTTTCATATATAGTCTTTTTTTGTGTTCTAATATATATAAATTGTATTTTCTCTCTTTCCCTTTCCCTCTTTCTGTCCTTCTCCTTTCCTTTCTCCTTCCTTCCCCTCCTTCCCCTCTCTCCAAGTTTGGAATAATTATTTTTTTTTAAATCATTCTCTGTAGGAAGTCTTTCCTACCTCTTCCAAATTGTTTCTTTTGCAAGTCTTAAGATTACCTTTGCTCTTCAAAACTTAGATCAACAATTAGGAACTATGCACAGAGAGTTATAAAACTATGCATATCCTTTGATCTAGCTGTGTCTCTACTGGATCTATATCCCAAAGAGAGCGAAAAGGACCCACATGTGCAAAAATGTTCATAGCAGCCCTTTTTGTAGTGACAAGAAACTAGAAATTGAATGAATGCTCATCAGTTGGGAAATGGCTGAATAAGTTATATATGGATGGAATGGAATATATCATTCTATATGAAATGATGAGCAGGCTGATTTCAGAAATGTCTGGAAAGACTTACATGAACTGATGCTGAGTGAACTGAGCAGAGCCAAGAGATCATTGTACATATCAATAGCAAGATTATTTGATTGCCTTGTGATGGAAAATGCTATCCACATCCAGAGAGAGAACTATGGAGACTAAATATGGAACAAAGCATAGTGTTTTCACCTTTTTTATTGTTGTTGTTTGCTTGGGGTTTTTTTCCTTTCCTGTATTTTTTTCTCTTTTAATCTGATTTTTCTTGCCCAGCATGACAAATATGGAAATATGTTTAGAAGAACCCCCGATTTTAAATTTGATACCCTTGAGATTTCAGAGAAGGGAAAAAAAATCCACTTCGGTGAGATCAGGATCTCTCTGTTGTATTGAATTGATTTCTTACTTCACTCCCACCAGAAATGTTCATATTTTCTGGTGTATTATAATAAATAGGTTTACTATTACTATTCATCAATTGTGATGGTAGAATAACAACTCTCAACTTTTGGTGATAATGTCCTAGAAAATGGCATAAAAGTCAAGAATGCCAATACTGATGCAGTAACTATTGTGATACAGGAGCCACTTCCTAGTGGCTGCCGGCACCAGACTTGCCCTCCAATGGATCTTCATTGAAGGATTGTACTCATTCCAATTACAGGACTCTTTCAAGGCCCTGAGATCCTCCAGACAGCTAGTCTGAGCATTACATTTTGGCACCCGGACAAGGACCTCCAGAAGGACACTACAATAAACTAAGAAGAAATAGGAAATAAGGGGTTGGACTACCAAAAACCATAAACTTTCACTATAGATTACTGAAAATACACTTTTCTGAATATTATTATGTATTGAACATTAATTCTATAACATGCCCTTTTCCTAAATAATAACCATGAAATAACTCATAAAATGCTGTACACAATTAGTAATAAGCAAAACATTTTTCTCACAAGTAATTCTCAAAAATTGTATGACATTTTTCTGCTAACATCTCAATTTTTAAAAATTAATTTCAGACTTTTCACAACATGAAAATTACAGTACCATAAATACTGTCCAGCAAATAAAATTCTTATTAAAACATTTTTTAACTCGAATCTTACCTTTCACTGTATTAAAAGCAGCATGAAAGCACTATATTGTGTGCTATCCTGCTGTAAACCTCCCTGCCTTGGCTATCTCTAAAAGTCAAAAGAGAGTTGTTGGGACTTTAGACACTTCTGTCAGAAGATACCAAGATTGGTGAAATCTCAACATCTCTTCCAATATTCTGCCTTTCATGGTTGGTGGATAGCATTGGAGATTGTGAAGGATGTGCCAGCTTGAAATTATTCTACTTTGTAAGCTGTTTGAGATCCTTAAGGGTCTCAGAGCATGGGAGCATAGCAGATGTTAATTGACTTCTAACCTTGAGACTTCAATCAACGATAGACTCAGAAGCCTTGATGTCTCTAGGCAACTGGTAATTATGCCAAGCCATCCCTCAAGCTTGGAAACTGTGAGTGGTACAATCATTTTTCCTTCTCTGTGCATAGTTGTGAATGTGTGCAGTTGTTAACACAAAAATAAAAACGAAGTTAATAATAAAAGTACTTAATGCTTGAAATCTGAATTTCAGGATTCAGTTGAGGATTAACAATGATAGTAGATAGCATATATATAGTGTTTAAATTTTGTGCTTTATAAGTATTATCACATCCTGTTCAATTCTATGACCTCTCATGAAAATTACCACAAGAAACCAACCAATAAACTAGAGGTCTTAGAGAATGTGAACTGTCCTTTAGTTATCCTTTGTTCTCACAATATGACCAGTTCATCTCTTTTTCTATTTATAGGTTTATATGAGAACAATTTTTTTATTAATTCATTGTTTATAATGTGCCTTAGGCCTGCCATGAAGATCTCCATTGTCATCAGATGATTTTCAACTCCTGTTCTTCAGAGACTATAGCATTCTATGACTGTATCACCAGAAGACTGTTGGTGCTAAAAAGATGGAGCTTTAATTTGGGGAGATGGTAGGGGTCATTAAAAATTTTTTTTGCATTTTTCCAGAACAATCTAGCATATTTTTTTCCTCCTGTACAATTGCACATACTTTTTCATTGTTCCAGATTCTTCAAAGGACTAATGGATGAACTCTATATAAATTGTCCATTTTATTGCATATCATAGTCTGAATCTTAGGCAATTTTCGTTCATTTGGATTTTCCCATATGCTTAGGTTCCTGGACTTGATGTGTGTCAGCACAATATCTATACATATTCTGGAGAACCTCATCATTTATTAATCCTTCTCTAACTCAGGCTCTGTGCTGACTTTGGGAAATATACTGTATTCTCCTTGTTTTATAGATTTCTTGATATTAATAATCAGAAGAACAAGAGACAAAAAAGTATTATTGGTGATGCAGCTTCCCAAGTATGTTATACTGTTCTGATATACATGAAACACATGTGTGGAATGTAGAAGACCCTTACCCAAAATGACTATTTAGAGATCACTCAAAAGCAGAAAGGTCGTTTATTATGCTTCCAGAGGATGAGCCTTTCTATCACAAGATAAGGGAGAGAGAAAGCTTGCAATAGGAGAGCTAAAGAAATAGTAAAAATACACAGCTTTTATACAAGAGTATAGTCACAAGTAAGAGAGCATTGAGAAGGGGAGGGGGAGGCATCCAATTGATTGTTGCTATCCAGAGAGATTGGAATGGAAAGTTTCTGTTTCCCTGAAGTCACCTGATTTCTAGGAAACAGAAAATCAGGCCTTCAGGCTTCAGCTATAGCTCAAGTACATATGAGCCTGCACATATTATACAGGTCATAGGGGAAACACAGAAATAATGAAAATAAAATACAGAAAAAGAATTCACATATTCCTGTAAGTTCTTCATTTTTTCTCTCTATTCCACACACAAAGTATTTGAAGGACCACTTTTTGATGGTATTACTATTACTATTGAGAACCATAAGATGTTATATTTGATATGTCTTCCAGTTAATTATGTGATTCTAGACATATGGATACCTGTATTACTTTTCATAGTGGTTCAGTCCTCAAGAATTTAAGTAATTACTATGAATCAGGCATTGTGTTAAATGTTGGGGATGAAAATTGCAAAAAGCAAACAACAATTAACAAATTAATAACTATTATTAGTAATAATAAATAAAATTGTTGAGAATAATACAAATAACAAATACAAAAGGAAAAAGAAAAACACTCCCTGCCTTCAAAGAGCTTATGTTCTAATGAGAAAGAATTACCAAAGGGAGAGGGGAGGGAGGTATTGATAGTTAAGTCTGAAGAATATGGAGGCTGTCCAGATTCTTGCCCAAAATAGAAGTTGGGTAAGAACAAACTAATGCCTACAGAGCAGAGGCAGAAGCTAGCTGAAGCATGTCCTCATCAAGGAAGCCCTTGATGTATGTGTAAATTATTCTCATAAAAATTTTATACATTGGAATATACAAGTGTTGGCAATTTTTTATTTTCTTTTAGTTGTTTTTTTTTTAAGGTTTCAGGATGTTTTTCTATCCCTTTAGTTTTCTCCCTCCTTATATTTTGAGTATAGATCACTCAACCAGTTTAGGCTCAAGTAGAGCCTCATTGTAGAGGCTCAAGAGGGAGCATATCTCATAAGAAAAAAAACTCTCATCCATTAAAGTTTGGCAGGCCAGAGTCATACAATTGAAGCCTAACCCCAAGCCTGGCACTCTACGCACTGTTCCATTTAGTTGCCCTCATCTATTAAAGTAATTACAAATATACCTTATTCATTCTTTTAATAAATATTAAGTACCTATAATATGCAAAGTGCTAGGCTAGGTTCTGGAGGTACAAAGACAAAAATCAAACAGTCTTTGCTGGAGGTATGTTCACAGATAAATAAATACAGAATTTATATGTAGCACCCCTTCCTTAATCCCCACCAAGCAGGCTTGGTCAATAAAGAATGAATCTACTAATATTCAAAGAGTACCCAAGCCTCTTTAAGGTTGAGTTTTTAGAACAGTTTCATTCACAAGCCTCCAAATGCATTCTTTCAAATGGTCAATCAGACAGTTAGCTTTTTAGGAAAAGTTTTCACTTAGATGGTATACAAAGAACAATAATTTGTAAAGTTCCCTTCCCCCTCCCCCAAAAAAGTCCTTTTCCCACAAATACACACACAGGTTCAAGACGAGAGTGGGCACAAACGTAAAGTACAAAGATAGTGTAAACACATGTAAAAAGTAGTAGTTCATAATTAGTGGTTACTAGAAGTTTTTTTCTCCTTTCTGTAGTTGTCACTTTTCTTTGCCATGAGGGGGTCATATTTGCTCCCTACCTTTAGATTGTTGCTTTTTTGTCCAATGACTATCATTCCTAAAGGGGTCATCACCACTTATCCTGATCTATGTTTTGCCATTGGATTCCAATGATTCAGGAGGAGAGATAGAGGCTGGTGACTTTACACAATTTTCTGCCTTACTTAAATCCAATTCACTTGCAGATCAAGACATCACCCTCCTGATCTCACTGGTTGAAGGACGAACAACTACATCACTCCTAATTAGATACATTGTTTGTTTCCCATAGATATAGTCTTTTTAATGACATGCTCCATGGGTCGGTTGGAGAGAGACTTGGCGCCAGTTCTCAAATCAGAATCCTCTGAATTGGACTTTTTCACCCCCAGATTGGTTTGTAGTTGAATGACTGCTATTTTTATACATAGGCTCAGAATGTATCAATCATAGGATGTTTCTTCTTTAATCTAATGGTCAAAGCCCTATAATTCTTTCATTTCAATTCTTTCAATTCTTTAATTAATTTATTAAAGACTTCAAGCCTAGCTTACATTTTTGATTGATTTAATCCAGTTATCAGGGCCTAAATTAATGTGATTATGTTCATTGGGGGAAGGGCATAAAAAGTAAATATAAATTAATTTGGTGAAAGGAAGGGCACTAATAAGTAGCTGGAAAGATCAAGAAAGTTAATATTTGAACTGAGTCTTGAAGGAATCTGGAACTCTAAAAGCATTAACAATGAGGGATTGAAAGGCCAACAGCCTATGCAAAGAACAGAGACTGGTGATGGATTATCATAGATGTAAAAACAGCAATTATGCTGTCTAGAACTGGGGTTCTTAACTATTGATAATGGATAGTTATCAGGGAGTCCATGATCTTTGACAGAAAAAAAATTATTTCAATATAACTGATTTTCTTTTTTGATTGATTCATTTTCTACATGCAGTTCTATGTATTTTATTTTGTGCATTTAAAAACATTATAGTCAATAAGTTTAAACAGACCATCAAAGGTACCCATGACATGCACACCCAAAAAGTTAAGAAAATCTGGTCTAAAAAGATGATGTTTTGTGTTTTATTCTAGAGATATTAAGGAGCTACTGAAACTCTTTTGGCAAAGGTGATTTAGGAATATGAGTTCAACAGCTATGTGGAAAATGGAATGAAGAGGGGATAGATATGAGGCAGAAAGACCAATTAGAAAACTACCACCATAGTCAAGAATAGGATTGTGAGGGCTTTCATTAGATTGGGTCCAATCAACAAGATTTAAGTTCTCATGTCTGTCTGTCTGTCTCTCTGTCTCTCTCTCTCTCTCTCTCTCTCTCTCTCTCTCTCTCTCTCTCTCTCTCTCTGTCTCTCTGTCTCTCTCTCTCTCTCTCTGTTTCTCTGCCTCTGTCTGTCTCTGTCTCTCTGTCTCTCTTCCCCCTTCTCTCTCTCACCCCTAAAAAAAAAAAACAATAAAGAGAATTTCCCTTTCTCTTTATTTTATTTTTCTAAGATTTATACAGAGTGCTGCTTCTCTGAATGGTGATTGGAGATTCCCAATTGCTCCTACTATTCACATGCTGATCATGCTTGCAAAAATGTATATCAACTAGGCTGTACTGCATAATAAACTGGAGCCCCTCCCCCCCTTTCTCCTTTCCCTGTCCATTCTTCTCTCTGTGTCACTCATCTCCTTTCTCCTGTCTCTCTGCCTCTTCCTCTATCTCTCTCTTGAGCACCCCTCTCTTTCCCCTCCATTCTTTCTACCCTTCTCTCTTCCCTCCTCCTCTTTCTTTCCCTCTCCCTGTCAAGCTTCCAGTTTCAAGAAAAGAATAAAAAGGGCTAAATTATATAGATAGTTCTCTCTAGCCCCACTGAGACCCTCCTGCCTGAGTCCAACTCATTTCCTTTGATTTACAACTAATTTTGTATAGCAGGGAAGCTGGGAAAAAAAAAAAAAAACAAACACACACACACACACACACACACACACACACACACACACACACCCTAAATTCAGTCCTGTCTGAGTGTCCTTGGCTTCTCTTCTGGTTGTTCACCACACATTGCTATTTCTTCCAGGAGATTCATATCTCTTTATTAAACAAGTCTTTTATGAAGTTATTAATCAGTGAGACAGAAGATGTTGCCGCAGCTCCCTATGTGCTCTGACTGACTGATCAGCCTGAATGCTGCTGCTGCTGGCAAGGGGGAAGGGGAAGGAAAAGAGAAGGAAAAGGAGGGAGAAGGGGTACAGAAGCAATGCATTGTGGTTAAACACATACCATCTCTGTCAGTGATTACTTTTAAAATAATTAGTTTTTAAATCAGGCAGATGTTTCAAGAACCACTTACTCTGGGCAGTTTTAATTATGTGCACTCTTTTTTCCCCCCTGATTATTTATAGCCATCCTCTCTGAAAGAGAAAGATATTTCCTTCACTGAGTTACTCAGCATTAATTCCCTTCTAATTCCTCTGTAGTTCCCCCTGAATGAGATGTTTTCCTTGAAAATAGGAAGGAGTCTCTAAAATTGAACATTCTCCCCTGGCCAGCTGAACAAATTCCCATGATGTCATACATGTTGGTGGGGCTTCAGCCAAGGCCCAGAGCTTACTCACCAAGATATTTCCAGGGTCCCATTTGTTTTCTGGAGTCGTCCTTCCTTCTGTCCTTCACATTCTTGCTCCAACCCATCTTTCCAGGCTGATTTCACACTGCTGCTCTCAAGTATTCTACACTCAAACCAAACTGTCCTACTTAACTCTCCTCAGCAGAAGATCTTTCATTCCCTGTCACTGAATCTATACTCTCTCTACATGTCTCTCCTCTCCCTCCTCACATCTTTTGTGCCCCCTCCTTCAGCAGTGGTTTCCTGATATCTGATTTATGAGTGTCTTGCCTAAATTCCTTTGTATTTATTTTGCAGATAGATCCCATTTACTTATTTAGTGATCATGCTTAATCTCCCTAGTGGAACATAAGCTTCTTGAGGGATTGTCTCACTTTTCTATTTGTGTTCCCAGTGAATAGCACAGAAAAGGCCATCAATACTAATAACAATCATCATCATCATCATTATTATAGCAGTTAGCATTTATTAATGCTTTAAAGTCTGTAAAATGCTTTACAAATTAATATTTGTAAAGACATAATTGTCTTTGATAATGTGCGTACTTGCTGACTGGGTAGAAAATTTCAAAAAATGTCTGTTCTGGCTACATTTTCATTTTTATACCCTGACCAGAGGAAAAGACCAAAAAAAAAAAAAAAAAAAAACCATGTTACACCAGCCTGTTTCACATCTTCCTCTCCATGATTCATGGGAAGAAGATCCCAGAGAGCAGATTCCTATATCTGCAACTCAAATCAAATTAACCATAATGTCTGGAGAGAGATTATGGCAGGTATCTTTGGGTATCATTCCTTGTAAGTAAGTAGAGATGGGGTCCTTAGAGAAGTGTGGGTTCTATTATTCTGGCTATCTCCTTTGTAAGGGTTGGAGGACTCACATGCAATGCAAACAGAAAGTAAAAGAGACTTTGAAGCCTGAGAGGGTTTTCTGTGAATAAACAGGGACCACCTCGTGGGCAGGAACTCCGGTCTCATTGAGATCCAGGTATTATAACAGGAGGCGTCTCCTTCTCTGATTGGCTGTGCATGTGACCTCATAGACCCTATTTAAGCTGTGGGGACAAGGAAGTAGCTCTCTTTGACTGGGAGTTCATCAAGGTGTTCATTAGGAGTCAGCAGGAGGTCAGCTAAGGGCAGGATGTGAACATGTGAATAAAAGATCTTGAACTTGCACATGGCTGTTCTCAAGCGCTCTACCATGCATTTAAACCATCATTCTATGAAATGATGGCCAGAGAGCTCTGAAAACCTCAGAAGAGGTGAGCTTGGTAAAATTGGTTTAAGCACTGCAAAAGACAGCGATTGGAGATTCTCTGAGGACTCAGGAGAGACTGGCAGTAGTGAATGCTGAGCGGGCAATAACAAGGGTATTCACAAGAGTAGTGAATGCCATCCAGAGCATTCACACTCCTTCAGCAGTCTAACAAAGCAGGATCCCTGGGCTCTTCCCTCAGTCCACAGTAGAGATGAGCAACAAAGCACTCTCACCACCAGAGTCTCTTGAGGAGATTCAATACAAGGAACTAAACCTGGCTGGGCAGACTCAGGAAAGATAAACAAGATTTCCAATTACTACAGGTACAAAACTGCTATCTTCCATACTGGGCTTGTTTTCATTGGCAAGCTCTTCCATCTTATCTGGTCTACTGTCTTTCCTAGCAGCCAAATGAAGTTCAAACCTGTAGTATCAGAACATTTTTATTGTTTATTCGTAGAAGATAGGATAAGTGAGGAAGGATTCCATTTTAGGCATAGAGGACAAGTCACCAATAAAAAGGAATGAGGGGTGGATGAATAGAAGGTATCAGAGGAAAAAGAAATTGGAGGCAAGCAGACCAATGAGAAGGTTATAACTTGGCCAACCATGAATCCAAAAGACCAGTGATGAAACATCTTGTCTACTTCCTGAAAAAGAAGTGATGAACCCAAGGTGTAAAATAAGATATTGTTTCAGACACTGTCAATGTCAGAATGATCTGTTTTACTTGACTCTATATATCATATACCAGAGTTTAAAGATGTCTTTTTTGTTGTTGATAATGTTCTTTAATTGGAGGGGGTTGGAGAGAGAAGGTTATCAAAATGGAAAAAAAAAATTGATTAAATCATTAAAAAAAAAAACAAAACCACACATGTAACTTCCCCAACTGATAAATGGTCAAAAGATATGAATAGAATATTTTCAGATGATGAAATTAAATCATCTATAGTTATATAAAAATGCCCTAAATCATTATTGATTAGAGAAATGCAAAGTAAAACAACTCTGAGGTACCATCTCATAACTCTCAGGCTAAGATGACAAGAAAAGATAATAATTAATGTTGGAGGCAATGTGGGAAAACTGGGACACCGAATTGTTGGTGGAATTGTGAAATGATCCAACCATTTTGCAGAGCTATTTGCAATTGTGCCCACAGGGCTATAAAACTGTACATATTCTTTGATCCAGCAATGCCATCTCTAGGTCTGTATCCCAAGGAAGTTATAAAAAAGGGAAAGGGACCCATATATGCAAAAAATGTTTGTAGCAGCTCTTTTTATGATAGCAAAGAATTGGAAAATAAATAGATACCAATCAATGGGGGAATGGCTGAATAATTTGTGGTATATGAAGGTAATAGAATATTATTGCTCTATTAAAAAATATGAATAAGCTGACTTTAGAAAGGCCTGGAAAGATTTTCATGAACTGATGCTGAGCGAAAGAAGCAGGCCAGGAATATGTTGTGCGCTGTAACAGCAAGATTGTGTGATAATCAACTATAAAAGACTCAGTTCAGTGATCCAAAGCAATCCCAATAGACTTTTGATAGAAAATATCATCTGCATCTAGACAAAGAACTAAGGAAACCAAATGTAAATCAACACATGCTATGTTCATTTTTTTCTGTTTTTTTTTTTAATCTCTCCCATTTTTTTTCCTTTTGATCTGATTTTTAAATATTAAAAAATAAATAATTAGGGAAAAAATACATCTCCCTCCTAAGAATTCTTTGATAGACTTAAGGGGATTGGAGGTCTAGGTATCCCCTCACTGATGGTATTCCCTCAAAACAGGGGGTGATCCCTTTTATCCCAGTTCCATTGACTGTAAACAATCAGATTATTTTTCACACAGAAATATTTACTTCAAAGGGTATAATTATATTATAATAATATAACAGTAAATATACATCTTCACTCTTCCAATACATGGGAGGTATAATATTCCACCACAGTCTCTGGGGAAGGGAAGAGGATTAGCTTCATAGTTTATCTCAGTTCTAAAGAGTTCAGTCCCAGTTCTAAATCCTAGGCACCTTGGCTTTCTGAAGCTTCTATGATGGGTTGACTGGCTACACTATTCCTCACTGGTTTAGTTCATAGCGCCCTTGCTGGGAATGAACTAGGAGCTTCATCTTCTGGAGGCAGCTACTAAAAGTTGCCTAAAAGAGTGAAGCAGAGAGTAGTGGAAAAGCAAAATTGAAAAGAAAGGGATTGCAGAGAATGAAATTTAAGGAGGCTCTCCCCACCCACATGGTGTGGAACACAGGCCTCCATGTTCCCCAACTGGGCATGGCCAGACCAGAAGAGAAGGTAGGGAGAAAATGAATATTTATTCAGTGTGTGTGTGTGTGTGTGTGTGTGTGTGTGTGTGTGTGTGTATGTGTGTGTGTAAGTAATATATATATTATGTACTAAGTATATAGCTTATAAACATATAAATGTTAATTATATAAGTATATACTTAATTATCAATATATTATAAGTATATTAATAATTAAGTATATTAAGTATATGCACTGTACATGTAAAAAGACAGTAAGTACCTATATTCAAGGAGCTTACATTTTTTTTATTATTATAGCTTTTTATTTACAAGATATATGCATGGATAATTTTTCAGCATTGACAGTTGCAAAACCTTTTGTTCCAATTTTCCCCTCCTTCCCCCTCTCCCAGATGGCAGGTTGACCAATTCATGTTATATATGGTAAAGTTTATGTTAAATACAATACATGTATACATGTCCAAACCAGTTGTTTTGCTGCACAAAAAGAATCGGACTTTGAAATAGTGTACAATTAGCCTGAGAAGGAAATCAAAAATGCAGGCAGACAAAATTAGAGGGATTGGGAATTCTATGTAGTCGTTCACACTCATTTCCCTGAGTTATTTTGCTAGGTGTAGCTGGTTCAATTTATTACTGTTCTATTGGAGTTTCATCTCATTGTTGAAGAGGGCCATGTCTATCAGAATTGATCATTATATAGTATTGTTGTTGAAGTATATAATGATCTCCTGATCCTGCTCATTTCACTCAGCATCAGTTCATATAAATCTCTCCAGACCTTTCTGAAATCATCCTGTTGGTCATTTCTTACAGAACAATAATATTCCGTAATATTCATATACCACAGTTTATTTAGCCTTTCTCCAATTGATGGGCATCCACTCAGTTTCCAGTTTCTGGCCACTACAAAGAGGGCTGCCACAAACATTCTTACACATACAGTCCCTTTCCTTTCTTTAAGATCTCTCTGGGATATAAGCCCAGTAGTAACACTGCTGGATGAAAGGGTATGCACAGTTTGATAACTTTTTGAGCGTAGTTCCAAATTGCTCTCCAGAATAGTTGGATCTGTTCACAACTCCACCAACAATGTATCAGTGTCCCAGTTTTTCCCACATCCCCTCCAACATTCCACATTATCTTTCCCTGACATTCTAGCCTATCTGACAGGTGTGTAATGGTATCTCAGTTGTTTTAATTTGCATTTTTCTGATCAATAATGACTTAAAACACCTTTTCATATGGCTAGAAATAGTTTCAATTTATTCATCTGAGAATTCTCTGTTCATATCCTTTGACCATTTATCAATTGGAGAATGGCTTGATTTCTTATAAATTAGAATCAATTCTCTATATATTTTGAAAATGAGGCCTTTATCAGAACCTTTGATTGTAAAAATGTTTTCCCAGTTTATTGCCTCCCTTCTAATCTTGTCTGCATTAGTTTTGTTTGTACAAAAACTTTTCAATTTGATATAATCAAAATTTTCTATTTTGTGATCAATAATGATTTCTAGTTCTTCTTTGGGCATAAATTCCTTCCTCCTCCACAAGTCTGAGAGGTAGACTATTCTATGTTCCTATAATTTATTTATAATCTCATTCTTTATGCCTTAATTATGGACCCATTTCAACCTTATCTTGGTATATGATGTTAGATATGGGTCAGTGCCTAGTTTCTGTCATCCTAGTTTCCATTTTTCTCAGCAGTTTTTGTCAAATAGTGAATTATTTTACCAAAAGCTGGGGAAGGAGCTTACATCTAATGGAATTAGATAACACTCAAAAAAGAGATGCACAGGGATGGGGAAGAAGGAAAGATTAAGGTACCCAGTACAGGGAATTGGTTTTAAAGGCCAGAAAATCTGGAATAGGACAGGAGAGGAATAGAAACAGACCAATCTGAGCCTTTCCCTCCTCTAAGAGGAGCTCACTGGTGGGAAGAGGATGATGGGATACAAAGGAATACTCTGGTATGACCAGCTTCAAAGGGAGTAGGCTGTTCTAAGGCAAGGAGGCCCCAGTTACCGAAGAAAGTTCTAGGATTATCCATAAGTAGAGGAGACATGGATTTGAAATCCAAAAATTCAGGAATAGAGTTGGGAGGGGAAATAAAAGGAAGCCAGCCTGGGCCTTTCCACAAAATAGAACTACCAGGATCTCCTTTTCCTTGTCTTATGAGAAGAGATGGCCCTTCTCCCTGACAAGGGTAACCCTTCTTCATGCACAAACCATCCCACTGCATTATGTGTCCTCCAACAGATTGCCACCTCTATCATCCCCAATCTCTCATTAATCCTCAGTTTGTCTCTATTTAATGTTGTTTCCATTCTGCCTATAAATGTGCTCATGTTTCCCTCAAAATACCTTCTCTTGATCTATTCAGGCTATCAATCTATTCACACCATCCATGGACTTTGCCACCTAGCTACAATATATACATACATATACATACCTGTCTTTATAGCTATAGATATATGCACACACATGCACATATATGTGCATGTATATATACGTACATATACATATATCCTAAATGTGTGTATACAAAATCTTGAATATACATGTATATATATGCATATATGTGCAAATACCTATTTACACAAATATATATATATATATATATATATATATATATATATATATATATATATATATATATATATATATATATATATATTTATGTGTGTGTGTGTATGTCTGTATATCTTTCCTTTGGTAGCTAAACTCCCTGAGAGCTGCCTACAGTATTAACTCTCTTCAATTTAATCTGCTCTCTCCGAATTTACCAATGATCTCTCTTAATTGACCTCTCTGCAACCTTTAGCATTGTCAAGCACCATCATCTCCTTGTAGATTGCTAAGACACAATCCTCTTCCGGTTCTGCTCCTATCAGACCAGTCCTCAGTCTCCTTTGTTGGATCTACCAGTTACAGGCGTCCTACAAGGTTCTGTGCTAGGCTCTCTCCAATTTCCCTCTAAATTATTTCCATTAGTCACCTCATTAACTCCTAAGGGTTCAATTATCATCAATGAAGATTCTCAGATCCTCTCTTTTAATTGCCTCAGTCCTATATCATCAACTTTAATTTAGGAGACATATTAAACTCAACATGTCCCAAACTGAACTCATCATCTTTCCCCCCAAACCCTCCCTTCTTCCAATATTTCTTCTTATTGTCCAGGGTACTACCCAATCATCTAGGTTTGCACCCTAAGTATCACTCTTTTCCTTGCTCTTTCATACCTTCTGTGTCCAATCATTTGGCAATTCCTGTTGTTCCTTTCATAATAGCTCCTGCTCATGACTGTGCCCACTCTAGTTCAAACGCATATCAATTCATGTTTGTGTCACAGCTAGTTTCATGGTTGGTCTTTTTGTCTCAAGTATCTCCTCATTCCAGTTTATCCTCCACTCAGCTACCAAGGCAATCTTTTTTTTTTAATTTTTTGTTTTTTTTTTAAGTTTTTTATTTACAAAACATATGCATAGGTAATTTTTCAACATTGACCCTTGCAAAACCTTATGTTCCAAATTTTCCCCTCCTTCTCTCCCACTCTCTCCCCTAGATGGCAGGTGATCCAATACATGTTACATATGTTAAAATATATGTTAAACCCAATATATGTATACATATTTATACAATTGTCTTGCTGCACAAGAAAAATTGGATCAGGAAGGAAAAAATCCGAGAAAGAAAACAAAATGCAACCAAACAACAATAGAAAGAAAATGCTATTTTGTGATCCACACTTAGTTCCCACGGTCCTCTCTCTGGGTGTAGATGGCTTTCTTCATCACAAGATCATTGGAACTGGCCTCAATCATCTAATTGTTGGAAAGTGCCACGTCCATCAGAATTGGTCATTGTATAATCTTGCTATGGCCATGTACAATGATCTCCTGGTTCTGCTCATTTCACTTAGCATCAATTCATGTAAGTCTCCCCAGGCTTTTCTAAAATCGTCCTGCTGATTGTTTCTTCCAAGGCAATCTTTTAAACGATGTGTCATCCCCATACACATACCTAATAAACTCTAGGGGCTCCCTGTTCCCTTCAGGGTCAAATAAAAATTCTTTAAAAAGGCATTAAAAGCCTTTTATAACCTGCTTTTCTAGTTTTACTCCCTTTCATCATCTCCTCTGATTCAATGACACTGACCTCCTTGGTGCTCCTTGCACAATACCTTCCACCTCCAGATTCTAGGCATTTTTCCCCCCCACATATGCAGTCCTTTCCTCCTTCATCACTGTTTCCTGGCTTCTCTCTCTTCAAGCCTCAGCTAAAGCCTGAACTCCTGTAAGATTCTTCCAGTTCTCCTTAATCTTAGTGCCTTCCCTCTAATATTATCTCCAATTTATTCTGAATAGAACTTGTTTGTACATAATTGTTTGCATTACAATGTTTCTTCTTTGAGAGATGGGCTTTTTTTGTCCTTTCTTTATATTCCTAGGGTTTAGCTAAACCAAAATCATTCACTGCATCCCAGGCTATCATCAGCCTTGCCATTGGACTTTGATGATTCTGGATGAGAAAGTGAGGCTGATGATTTTGTGAAGCTCTGCCTCACTTAAATCCAATTTATATCTAAGTCAAGACATTACCCTCATAATGTCATTGGTCTTCCTGAAAACAAAGAATTTACATAATCAACACAAAATCTGAAATAAACAATAGGAGCTTTAAAATGCTTATTGTGTTTTGATTCAAAAAATCAATAATAGTCAGGACAGCTTTGAAAATAACATATTGAATTTATTTTATATGTAGAGGAAGAATCAAGCTATATAAGTTACAATTCAGTACTGTCTGTGCAATTCTCTTTTTATCTTGCTCTATCTATGGAAACATCCTCTTACTTGGTTGTTAAATTTAGAACAATTTTTTTAAAAAATCTTAAATTATGGCAACAATCTAGGAAAGATGTGATAAGAGCCTGAAACATTGTCCCAAAAGTGACTTTTGACATGTGTTCTTAGATTTTCTCTTGCCTCCCCAGTGATCTGCTCTGCACTGTAGTGATTTGTAAAATATAGTTTTGAAGAAGTATGTAGTCCCTATTCCAGATTTTCTGGACTAAATGAGTAGAATATATCTTCTACTGAATATTTGTCTGGATTGAAAAAGACACATAACATTTTATTTTTGCTTGTATACTTTAAACCCTTTCCCCAGAACTAGATTACAGATAATGCTCAAAGAGGCAGCAACAGCTCAAGCAATGGCATAATGTAATTAGCAACAGCATCTGCAATCTAAAGTCTGTGGTTTCAATCCTGGCTTTTCACACTATGAGGTTTCCCATTCCATCCAGGATCATCTCTAGTCATCCTGATCTATATCTAGAAACTGGACCCAGGTGGTTCTGGAGGGGAAAGTAAGCTAGGTGACTTTAAACAATCTCTCTCACTTAAATAGAACTCATTTTCATGTCATGGCATCACCTCTCTGATGTCACTTTTCTTTTCAAGAACAAAGAATAACCAACAACAATAGTAACCATGGGCAAGTCATGTTATCATCTCTTGGAGCCTCTGTGCTCCTCTTTGTAAAATAAAAACTATAGACATTTTTTCTTTTGCCTCTTCCAACTCAGAAAATTACTATCTGGGAAGATGTAAAACAAATGAAATAGCAGAATAAGAGACCCCAGAATTAGGTTAGGTATCCCCTGTTTTTTTAAAAGATTCAACATCTGGATTAGAAATTCAATGGCTAGGGGCAGCTAGGTGGCGCAGTGGATAGAGCACCAGCCCTGAATTCAGGAGGACCCTAGTTCAAATCTGATCTCAGACACTTAACACTTTCTAGCTGTGTGACACTGGGCAAGTCACTTAACCCCAGCCTCAAAAAAAAAAAATTAAAATTAAAAAATTAAATTAAATTAAATTAAAAAAAAAAAGGAAATTCAATGGCTGAGCAAAGTTTAGTACTAGGCTCAAACCAGACACACAAAGAAAATGAGGGGAGGATATTTTTACTTTATTCAGTCAGTATTTTAGTGAACAGACTTAGAGGTAATTTTGATCACACATTACATTTTACAGAATTAAGTAAATACCACATAACATTAAAAGTGCAGTATAAAGCCAAAAAGAAATAAACATTACATATGTATAATGTAATAATAAAATAGATCATAAAGAAATAATATATTGTGTATAAATTTAAAAATGCAATCACTTCTCACATGCTCATTCTGAATACTGCTCCTATCAATGCCTTGCAATATACCCTGAAACTTTCCTAACCAAATGCTGACAGGTTATCTGATATTTTTCAATTTTGCCAGCTCTGGTGTTTGGAAAGTGAAGTATTTTCATACCTATTTTCAAAGGTATGATAATGTCTATGATACTGGCAGTATAGCTCTTATTGTCCAATATTTCTAATCTATTCTTAAGACTTTTCTCAGTCTTGAAACTTTTGAATTTACTCAAAACTCACAAGTTGAGTTTTTTTCTGGCATTTCAATATTTTAAGTAGTCTATTTAAAACAGAATTATGCCTATAATAGCTCCATTCAGTTGAAGAGTATAGTGGCAGAGGATATGGGGAAAGAAACATTTCATTCAATGCTTCACAATGATGACAGCATTTGTCCCCAGAACCAAATCTCCAAGCTCCATTCAATAGGACACAATCAAACCTGGCTCTATAAATGAATTTCCAGAAAATTTGAGGCCTCGGTCATTGAAGTAACAGTATGTATTTTACACTGATGTTGTTCATTAACTATTTAAAATGATATTTTAAATAATCTTATTGTACATTTCAAATTCCTTTCCACTCTTTCTAGAATCAACATTCAACCAAAGTGTCAAAATACCATTAAAAAATCCTCTCTACTCAAATGAGATTTTAGCTGTCAATTGTTCAGAATCTGCCCATCGTCAAAAACAGATGTTAGGTGCTACTGCTCCCTCGTAACCAAATTCTTCCATAAATTTTTAAAAATAAATAGCCAGGTTTTCTGATTAAGGATCATATTTAATTCTATTATTCACCATATCATTAGGAAAATTGCAGGAGAGTTGGTCTAGGCCTGTTGATGCCAGAAGTCTCAATCTGACATATCTGCTACTACAACTGGCGGTAATAAATTCATTTCCCTCATTTTATAGGGGAGAGACAGGGAGTTAGCCCTGGCTCTTTGGGGGAGGTGTAATCATCTATTCTTTTAAACTATTGTCTTCAAATGTTTGAGAGCATTGTTTAGAACCATAATGTTCTAAAAGTATGAGAAGCAGGGTAGAATAAAATTAATTGTTGTGTCTATTTTCTGTAAAGATATCAATTTAGACTTGTCCACAAGCTCTAAGTCTGTAGTCATATAAGTTATTGTATCCTTGGCAGAATTTGCAATGTGGAACACAATGAGGATTCTAAACTAAGAAGGAGTATTTTTCTCAGACATTAATGCAACCTCTTGACTTTGTATTTGAGATTGTATGAAAAATATCTTCATCTTCAGCCATTAATCATCAAGAATGAATTATTTGGTCCTGTTAAAATTTAGTCGGGCCCATGGGACAAGAGCTGTCCTGATTCTTCTCCTACTTGTCTGACCATTAATCTCAGTCTTCTTTGATGGATTTTCATTCTGATAATGCTCATCAAACATGAGTGACCCCAAGATCATGTCCTGGACCTCTTTTGTTCTCTTTATATATTATTTCACTTGATCTCATCACTCATAGATGCAATTACCCTTATGCAAATTATTTTATATTTGTCCATTGTAATCTCTCTCCTGATCTCCAATTTCATGTCCAACTGCTTATTGAACATCTCAAACTTGAGGTCAAGTAGATCCCCTCAACCCAACATGTCCAGAATCTAACTCATTATCCATCCTTCTTGCCAATTTTGCTACTACTGTGGAAACCATTTTCATCTTCTTGGTCACCTAAGCTTACCACTTCAGCATCATCTTTGAGTTCTCTCACACTCACTCCAAACTGTTGCCAAATGTTGCCAAATTTTCCCAACATCTTTAACATGTCCCCTTCTCTCCCTCTCCCTCAACTAAATGTATGCCAGAGGTTCCAAAAGTTCTTTGCCATGTAAAACATTTCACAACCTGATCCCTTCCTACCTTTCTAGTCTTTTGACATTTTACTGTCTTCAACATACTTCAACATACTGACCTTGCTGTTAGTTAAACATGACACCATTTCCCAACTTCATGTCTTTTCAAGAGTTGGTTCCCCATATTTAGAATGTTTTCCCTTGTTTCATCCGATTCCTTGGATTTCTTCAAGACTCAGTACAAATTCTATTTTCTGCAAGAAATATTTCTTGGTTTCCCAACTTCCTTTTAATAGTTAGTATCTTCCTTTTGAGATTGCCTTCCATTTACTATGTATGCACAAATATGCCCACATACATGCATGCATATACATAAGTAAATCTATTCATGCATGTAGCTATACACAATAATCTCATATGCACAATTTTTTGTGTCATCTCTCACATTAGCCAAATTCCCACATTGGTCACATCCAAAAATGTGTTGTTTTTTGCATATTAGTTGCTCACTTGCTTCTTTGCCATGAGGTGAGAAAGCATTCTCTTCATCCAAAGTCTTCTGGATATGATTGATCACCACATCTATCAGAATTCTTGAGTCTTTCAAAATTGTTCACTTTTACAATGCTGATGTTATAGCATGTTTTTTGAACTGCTCCAGATTGAAGTGAGTAGTGGTTCTGCTCACTTCAATCTGGATCAGTTCAAAAAAGTCTTCCTAAGTTTCTCTGAGTTTGCAATTCGTTGCCATCCTTATATATATATATATATATATATATATATATATATATATATATATATATATATATATATATTTTATATTTCTTTTTTGTTGCTGCTATTGTTTACCTTGGGCTACAGGCCTCGTATCACTGGGTGAAAGACCATGCTTTGTTTAATAACCTTCTGAGCATAATTCCAAATTAATACTGGCCTGTTTGCTGTTTTGTGTATATGGAGCTTCATTTCTCAATTCTGTACCTTTTCACTGACTATTTCTTATGTCTAACATGCCTTTCTTCTCACCCCTCCCTTCTACTTCCTGACTTCCTTCAGATTGTTATTTATCCTTCATTCTCAAAGAGGACCTGGATGTCAGGGAGGGAATGCCATGACATGGAAGTGAATTGGATTTAAGGGAGGGAAGGCTGTGCAAAACTACCTACCTCACTTTCCCCTCCAGAGCCATCTGAGTCCAATGGTAAGATGTACATCAGGCTGACTAAAGATACCTCAGGGTGCAATGGAATATCATGTGCTTTTCAAGCTAAGGCCTTCAACAGATCTCAGTTTGACAAAGGTCACATCCATTTAGGGATTAAGGATAGGTAGCAATTAGCAGTCACCAAAACCGTTTGGTATTGGCTAAGAAATAGACCGGTAGATCAGTGGAACAGATTAGGTACAAAGGACAAAAAAAGAGTACAACTATAGTGATCTAGTGTTTGACAAGCCCAAAGATACCAACATTTGGGATAAAAATTCATTATTTGAAAAAAACTGTTGGGAAAACTGGAAATTAGTATGCCAGAAATTAGATATGGATCCACACTTAACACCATATACCAAGATAAGATCAAAATGGGCATAAAGAATGAGATCATAAATAGATTAGAGGAACAGAGACTAGTCTACCTCTCAGACCTTTGAAAGAGGAAGGAATTTATGACCAGAGGAGAACTAGAGATCATTATTGATCACAAAATAGAAGATTTTGATTACATCAAACTAAAAAGTTTCTGTATAAACAAAACTAATGCAAACAAGATTAGAAGGGAAGTAACAAATTGGGAAAATATTTTCACAGTTAAAGGTTCTGATAAAGGCTTCATTTCCAAAATATATAGAGAACTGACCCTAATTTATAAGAAATCAAACCATTCTCCAATTGATAAATGGTCAAAGGATGATGAAATTGAAACTATATCCACTCATATGAAAGAGTGTTCCAAATCACTACTGATCAGAGAAATGCAAATTAAGACAAGTCTGAGATACCACTACACACCTGTCAGATTGGCTAAGATGACAGGAACAAATAATGATGAATGTTGGAGGGGATGTGGGAAAACTGGGACACTAATACATTGTTGGTGGAGCTGTGAAAGAATCCAGCTATTCTGGAGAGCAATTTGGAACTATGCCCAAAAAGTTATCAAACTGTGCATACCTTTTGATCCAGCAGTGTTACTACTGGTCTTATATCCCAAAGAAATACTAAAGAGGGGAAAGGGACCTGATGTGCCAAAATGTTTGTAGCAGCTCCTTTCGTAGTGGCTACAAACTGGAAAATGAATGGATGTCCATCAATTGGAGAATGGTTGGGTAAATTATGGTATATAAAGGTTATGGAATATTATTGCTCTGTAAGAAATGACCTGCTGGATGAAAACAAAGAGGTTTGGAGAGACTTACATGAACTGATGCTGAGTGAAATGAGCAGAACCAGAAGATCACTATACACTTCAACAATAATACTGTATGAAGATATATTCTGATGGAAGTGGATATCTTCAACATAAGGAAGATCCAACTTACTTCCAGCTAATCAATGATGGACAGAAACAACTACACTCAGAGAAGGAACACTGGGAATTGAATGTAAACTGTTAGCACTACTGTCTGTCTACCCAGGTTACTTATACCTTCGGAATCCAATTCTTAACGTGCAACAAGAAAATTGGATTTACACACATATATTGTATCTAGGTTATACTGTAACACATGCAAAATGTATGGAATTGCCCATCATCTAGGGGAGGGAATAGAGGGAAGGAGGGGAAATTTTGGAAAAATGAATACAAGGGATAATGTTATTAAAAAAAATTACTCATGCATATGTACAGT
The DNA here is from genome assembly GCF_048593235.1 of Sminthopsis crassicaudata. NCBI lineage: Eukaryota > Metazoa > Chordata > Mammalia > Dasyuromorphia > Dasyuridae > Sminthopsis > Sminthopsis crassicaudata. The sequence goes on along the minus strand of NC_133620.1, from coordinate 312,783,309 downwards.
CAAAAATTTTTATAATTATAAAATTAATAAAAAAAAGAAATGCTTGTTGAAAAAAAAAAAGATAGGTAGTAATTAAGGCAAAAATTCTCTCCTTTCATCTAGTCTCTCCACCAAAAAAAAAAAATCTAAATAAATAAATGAATGAATGAATGAATCTGGAAGGGGAAGACTCTCAGGATTTCTGGCCAAAGCAGAAATGACTGCCATTTCCATTTAATCCGAATCAATCAGAATCCAAACAATGACCAAATGGAGCTTGGCCTAGGACCTAGTAGTTTTCAATTAGAAAATTAAGCTCAAATCCTGACTGCTATGAGACCTTTCCAAGATGTTCCCCTATTCTTATTCCCATGCCTTCACTGTAAGAAAGAACTCTATATGTCTCATATGTACACATTTGCACTGTATATATCTTATATATAGTTTTTTTTATGTTGTCTCCCCGATTAAAATGTCAGTCAGGCAACAAGCATTTATTATGCATCTATGCAACAGGCATTGTCTAAAGTGCTGAGGATATAAAGGAAGGGAAAAAATAATTCCTATTTTCAAGAAGTTCACAATCTAATGGAGGAAGACAACATACAAACAAGTATGAACAATCAAGATATATACATGATAAACTGGAGATAATCTCAGAGGCAAGGCTCTAGGGCTTAAGCAGAATTGGAAAAGGATTCTTTTAGAAGTTGAAATTTTAGCTGGGACTTGAAGGAAATCAGGACAGTGTAGAGGAACTGAAGAAGTATACTTGAAACAGGGATAGTTACAACAAGGTATTAATACAGTGTGATTCATGAGATGACGGTTCTCTAGTTTACATGTACTTAGTACTTAATATGGTGATGTAATGGTTCTCTAGTTTATATGTACTTAGTATGCTGTAATGATGTAATTGTAATAGGGTATTTAAGGGATGAGAGAACTGGGGACACAGTCAGTCAGAGTGAACAGACTGTGAAGAAGACAGAATGTGAAGGAGATGAAGACTTTAGACTATTCCTAACCATCCTCATAGTGACTATTCTGCTGAGACCAAGGCCTGTCCAGAGGACCTCCAGAAAGCTAGCCCAGACATTTTGGCACCCAGTGTAGGGCACTGAAAGAAGCATACTACATTCTGAGGCTCTGGATGTAAGGACGTACACTCAGCAGTTTGAATGTAATCAGAAGTTCAATGGAGAAGGCCCCGTGACCCGCAAATAGGGTGAGTAAACTAGTCACTTTCATTTTTCAACTGAAATGGAGCAAATACTAAGAAAAGAGCCTTCCCCACCCCAAGGGAAGTGTGTAGTAAGCATAGTTAGGTTAATAAAGAAGCAAAGTTTGTTAGTAACTTGGGAGCAGATCATTGGATTCTTAAAAATGTTAGAGTGCATGTCTCCTTGGTTCTCTAAGGAGGAAAAATTAGAACCAGATAAGTAGTAAATAGTGGGAGAGCAACTATTTGAATATTACAAAGATAATGGTCCTGATTCAATTCCTGAGGAAACATTCTATATATATACAACAAAATACAATTGGCCTTAAGGAATCGCACACGTTTTAAAATAAGGAAAAAGGAGAAAGAGCAGGAGGGGGATGGTACTGACAAAGCCGAAAAGCATGAAGAATTGGACAAGGAAAGAATTAAGTACAGTGCTGAAGAACTTAAAGAGTATGGTGCTTCTCAGCAGGCAGCCTTAGAGCATTTCACATCTCTTGACCCTCAATTTCACCTTCATGGGTGGAGGAAGGAGAAAGAGTGGGAGGAGTAGTGACACCATCAGTACCACCAATGCAGCAGTTTTGCCTATCCCCTATGACACGATTACAAAAGACATTAGTTAAAGCTAAAGAGGAAGGACAGGATACATTTGATTTGAGAATAAAAGCATACCCTGTGATTGAAGAGTTTGACTCTTCAGGTCAAGAAAGAAGAAGATACATGCCATTTAATCTGGAAATTATCAAAAATCTGAAAAAGCCTTGCACTCTTTATGGGTCTACATCATCTTATAATAATAAGATGGTATTAGAGAATTTGGTTTATGAAATTTTAACCCCTAGTGATTGGAAATCTATTAGCAAAGACATGATTAGAACCTGGACAAAACTTGTTGTGGCTTTCTGAGTATAGTGATCTCTGTGTAGAATACGAGCCCAACAAAACAGGTAACCTAGAGTTAATATACCAGTCACCTTTGATCAACTAGCAGATTTAGATCCTTATGCAAACACTTTAACCCAGATTAATTACCCTGTAGCAGCATACGAGCTAATTGCTTCTGCTGCTATCAAAGCATGAGGCATTCTTCCAGGAAGACAAGATAGAGGGGAAGCCATCACAAAAGTAGCACAAGTTCCAAACAAACCCTTTGCTGATTTTGTGGGACTTCTGTAGAGAGCTGTCATACAAACTATTGGTGAAAATGCAGGAATTAGAAATTATAAGACAACTTGCTAGAGAAAATGTTAATGAGGTTTGTAGAAGAATTATATTAGAACTACAAGGATGATCTTTTAGAAGAGATCATAAGATGCTGTGCCATAGTGGGCACAAATATCTTTTATACACCTTTTGGCAAGGGACTTCCAGAGAGATTTGTTAATGCTTTCAATGTGGTAAAGTAGGGCATCTGAAAGTTCAATGTTGGCATAGAAGACAGGGTGGGAGAACAAGACCCGAATCCTATGTCCAAAATGCAGCAAAGGCTTCCATTGGGCATCAGAGTGTCAACTGACTCAGGGAAAAGGGAAGTGAGGTTTGGCTCCATGGCCCCAGGGAAAAAGCACTTGAAACATGATGGCAGCTGATGTGACACCCAGAGAGTCTTTAGAAGTTCAGTACTCAGATATGATCAATCAGCCGAGAAGCAACCTGATGGGAGAAAGAGATTATCATTGGGGAGAATAGAGTTGTATGCAGCTGGGACTACTGAGATATCCCCTGGAGAGGTAAAATCTGTCCCTATCCAGCCTATGGATGCTTTGCCTTCACACACAGTAGGCTTGACCATTTTACCTCCTGAGAGTGTTTACAAAACAGTGTCCATTCATACACTGATCTGGGAAACTGGAGAATGTGTAGCTAATATCCCAGTCACTAATACAGGTAGACAATGTGTGGCATCACTGATACACACTCCTGATAGGCAATCTGGTAATATTTACCCAGATTTTGACTCCCAGCAACATAATCCAGGAATATTCTAGACTGCAGCCATCATAGCTGACCATGGTATGCTCACTATCTATGTAAATGACATATTATTGAAAGGGTTGGTAGACATGGGTGTAGATCATACAGTCATTAGAGGTGACAGCCCAAATATTGGTCAAAGATTAAAGCAGGCACCTATATGTCTGGCATAGGAGGATCAAAAACAGCTTTTGAGATGGATATTTGAAGGTAAAACAGGAGTTTTTACTCCTTTTATAATAGAAAAAATCCCCATCAATCTATGGGGAAGAGACATTTTATGAAAGGATTACAACTGAGTACTTTGGATTTTTAGGTAAGGCTGCTGTTGAAAGCCTGCCTGCACTTTCACCTGTTCCCATTCAATGGAAAACTGATACACCAGTGTGGGTAGAACAGTGGCCCTTAGCAAGTGATAAAATTTGGGCCTTATTAGATATAGCACAGGAGCAAGTTGACTAAGGACACTTATAACTTGACTAAGGACACTTACAACCTTCTCTAAGTCCTTGGAATTCCCTAGTATTTGTTGTAAAAAAAAGAAATCTGGAAAATGGAGGATGTTGACTGATTTAAGAAAAGTAAATGAACAGATGGAAACTATGGGAACTCTTCACCCTGGACTTCCATCTCCTACTCAATTGCGTAGAGAATGGCCTCTTCAGGTTATAGACATTAAGGATTGTTTCTATTCTATTCCTTTGGATAAGGAAGATATGAAAAGATTTGCCTTTTCAGTGCCTAGCAATAATTTACCTGAGCCTTATAAATGATATGAATGGACAGTTTTGCCACAGGGAATGAAAAATAGCCCTAGTATGTGTCAAATGTATGTGGCTGCTACTCTTACTACAGTAAGAAAAGCATTTCCAAAAGTTATGTGGTTACATTACATGGATGATATCTTGGGATGTGCACCTGAAGAACAAATGTTAGAAGCATGTCTACAAAAGACCATAGAAACACTAAGGAACCACAAATTGCATATAGCTCCAGAAAAAATTCAAAGGCATGCTCCTTCAGTGTTTAGGATATGAAGTATATCCTAAGGTGCTTACAGTACAAAAACTTTCTTTAAGAACAGAGAAGTTGAACAGGAAGTTCAGAAGTTGATAGGAGATATCCAATGGATGTGTCCAGTGTTAGGCTTAACTACCTATCAATTGCAATCATTATATTTTAAGGGGAGACAATGGTTTAAACTCACCATGCTAGCTTACAAAAGCAGCTCAAGAGGCTTTGAGAGAAGTTGAACTGGCTTTATCCAATGTGGTTGAAAGAGTTACTCAAAACCCGGTGGAAATAGCAGTTTTTGCTACAAAAGAAGCATCCACAGCAGTCCTTCATCAAGGACATGGTGTGATAGAGTGGGTGAACCTCCCAGCACAACCAGACCAAAGCCTTACTCCTTACCCAGTGCTTGTGGCTAGAATTTTATTAAAGGCCATTAAGCGAGCAATACAATTATCTGGGATAAGACCTGACAAAATAGACACCTTTTAGACCAATGCACAAATTAATGTATGCTGTGAAACCATCTCAGAGTGGCAAATTTTGTTGGCCATGGCTCCAAATTTTACACACGGGTCTCCATTAAAGATAACCCAGATGTTACACATTTAGCAATGGATTTTTGAAGGAAACATTTCTAAGGTTCTTCTTAAAGGACTATCTTTACAGATGCATCCAAACATTTGTTTGTATACTTTGTGATGTACACTCTCATGACTTAACTATAGAGTAGTCAGAACTTCTCAGTCTACTCAGCAGAATGAATTGTATGCAATCATTCTAGCTCTTATTATTCAGGAGATATAAATATAATATCTGATTCAGCCTATTCAGTAGGTATAGTACAAAGAATTGCCACAGCCCAAATAAAATTTGTAGCTTCTAATAGGCTTTAAGGAACTTCAAGAGCAAATGAGAAAGCATGTAGGTAAGATTTATACCTTGCATGTCCACTCCCATAGTGGACTTCCAGGTTCTATTTTGATGGAAATTCAAAGGCAGATTGCCTTCAAACCATGTTAGCTAATACTCCTTTATTTCAGGAAGCCCAAGAATCTCATTCTAAATGTCATCAGGTTGCTCGAGCTTTACATTTTCAATTTGGGATAACAAAAGAGGAAGCTAGGAGCATAGTAAAAGCCTGTGCAACTTGCCTTCCTTTCCACACTCCTATATTCCCTTCAGGGAAGGACCCACGTGGTTTGAGACCCAGTGAAATTTGGCAAATGAATGTGACCCATTATATATCTTTTGGTCGTCTGTCTTTTATCCATATTGTAGTAGACACCTTTTCAAGATTTACTTTTGCAATATCAACAGCAAAAGAGACAGCCCAAGTGGTCACTAAATTCCTTATACAAGCTTTTGCAAATATGGGTGTGCCATAAGCAATAAAAAAAATAAATAATGGACCTGCATATACTTCTAAACATTTTGCACACTTTTGTGCCCAGTATCAGATTTTACACACCACTGGCATATCTTTTAATCCTCAAGGACAGGCAATAGTAGAGAGGAGAAACAGAGACATCAAGACGCTCCTCCAAAAACAAAAGAAATGGGGAGCCACGGGTAACCCTAGAGAACTTTTAAATTTAGCTCTTTACACTATTAGTTTTCTGATTTATGATAAAGATGCACTGGCTCCAGCAGACAGGTTTTATTACCCACCGTAAGGGCAGTGTCCAGTGAGAGCAGCTCCACTGTCTTTAGATAATCACCAGATGATGTGGAGAGAAAGTGGTGAATGAAAGAGACCAGATAGGTTAACTGCTTGGGGGAGAGGGTTTGCTTATATCTCTACAGATGGAGAAGTAATCATATGGGTGCCAATGAGCCGTATTTACCTTGTCCATTGAAGAAAGATGGAGAAGACCCTTGAAACATCAGATGATTCCTTCTCTGACTACATGTGCTAACAACAAAAATTGTTAATAAGACTACTACAGGACTTCAAAATCTGCAGGAATCATTGGATTCCCTGAAATGTGAAGTAACGAACAATAGATTGGTTTTGGACTATCTTTTGGCTGCTGAAGAGGTATATGTATAATTATTATTTATATACCCTCCTTCTAGGACTTATGGATATGTATAATCCCTTATGTTGATTCATGTTGTTTGTTACATCATTACTAGCCTGTGTTATATTACTATGTGCTTGTGTAATACCTCCCATGCTGATGGATTTATATATACTAGTTTCAAATAAGATCCTTCAGTCCAGAGGAAACTTATTAACAATATTTGATTTGGTGTTCTCACCTCCTTGAGAAATCAGGAAGGGTGTGATCACCTCTTTTTTGGTGTTTTCACCTTCCCTCCTGAGAAGTCAGGGAGGATGTGACCTTTTGCTCTAAAACAAAAGAAAGTGGGAGATATAGAGGGTCAGAACTCTGGAGAAGTATACTTGAAACAAGGATAGTTACAACAAGGTATTAATTCAGTGTGATTCATGAGATGATGGTTCTCTAGTTTACAAATACTTAGTACGGTGATGTAATGGTTCTCTAGTTCACACATACTCAGTATGCTGTAATTGTAACGGGGCTAAGGGCTGAGAGAACAGGGGACACAGTCTGTCAGAGTGAATAGATTTTGTCTCCTTCACAGACTTTAGACTCTATTCCTGACTATCCTCATGGTGACTATCCTGCTGAGACCAAGGCCCATCCAGAGGACCTCCAGAAAGCCAGCCTGGACATTACAGAACAGCTGGGAGGCAGACATGAAAAGGGAGAGAATTCCAAACATGAGGGACAGTCACTGAAAATTCCCAGTCTAGAGATGAACAGTTAGATGGTCTGTTTTGGGATCATAGTACTAGAAAAGTAAGAGGAAATCTAGGTTATGAAGGGCTTTAAAAGTGAGACATCTTTCTATTTCATCCTGGAGAAGCCATTGGAATGAATGAAGTGATCAAACTTGTGCTTTAAGAAGGTTGATTTGACAGCTGAATAGAAGGTGAACTGGACTAGAGAATTGAAGTAGAGATATGACAGAAGGTAAATGTGAGCTCTTTGAGGACAGAGACCATAGTTATGTCTGACATGCAACACCCTGCTCTTAGCGCAGTTCCAGATACATAACTATTTAGTAAATGGTCACTGACTAGCTGAATTTCCTCCCAATAGTTTTATGAGATGTGTAACACAAGTATTATTGTTATTATTACCACTGTATGGATGAGAAATTAAAGTTCGTAAAAATTAAGTGATTTCCACAGAATCACAGTTTGTAATTATCACTTAGCATGGACAGATGCAGCTAGGGTTGCCCCAAGAAAGATTAATTTAGAAATTCTCCAAGGTCCTGGTGTGAGGAGAATCAGAACAACAGGGCCACCTATAGTGACAGCATCTATCCCTGCTCAAAAAAGGGAATTGAAACCCAGATGTGTTTTGCCCAAGATCCAATGGCTTGTTGGTGACAAGACCAGACTTCCTAATTTCCAGTTGGGAATGGTTAACATTTTAAAATCGAGATGCCAGTAAGACATCTGTATTGATGTCCAATAGAAAAAACAGGGCAGGACTATGGAAGAGAGATCAGAGCTAAAAGAAGCAGGTCTCAGAAGTCATGTGAATTTGGTTCCTTCATTAGCATCTTGGCCAATTATAATGACAAAACTCACAGTGGCCAAAAATCAATCTGAAGTGCATCTGTGAAAAAAATCCTATTTTTCCATCAGCAGGGGAACTCCATAATGACATACATTTGTAATACTGCAGAGGGAAATAGATAGGACCAGAACAATTTACATGACACCGAAAGACACCAGAATTGAACAATGCAGTCAATGAACAATTGTGCCGTCTCCCTTTGATGAAAGAGCCAGCGAAATATTGATGTGGAACACATGGCCAATGTGTTGATTCATTTCTCTTAACAATACCTCTTTGTTACAAGAAAGGTTTCTTTTGGAGGAGGAGGATTCATTGGAAAATAAATGATTTTTTTTTTTTAAAAACATCAATAAAAACTTTTTTTAATGGACTATGACTTAGTAAACATAGTTTGTTGTCTAAGATAGTGGTGTCAAACTCAAATGGAAACGTGGACCACTAAACCATAGCAATGGTCCCTACCTACAACATATTAACTTAGAAAACAACTTATTAATATGCATTGCATCTTTATTTTGTTAAATATTTCCTAGTTACCTTTTAATAGGTTCTGGCAAGTGCTTCCTGCTGTAGCAATCAATAAAAAGCACTAAGTATTTTACAGTATTTTGAGCATTACTTTACTTGTGGGGACCTGGACAAGCCATTTAACTTCTGCTTCAGTGTCCTCATCTATAAAATGGAGATAATAATAAAACCTCTATTCCAGGACTAAGAGGTTCAAAAATGTTAATGTAAAGCACTTAGTCCAGTGTCTGGCATACAGTAAGTGCTCTATAAATGTTATTATATTGTTATTATTGTCGGAAACAGGATTTGAACCTTTGTCTCCCTGACTCCAAATCTTGACTCTTATCTAGAAACTGCATTATTTCACCCTTTTTACACATATAATGTATAGTCTTGTTATTTTCAAGTACATCCAAACCTCAAAACCAGCTGAGAAAGTATTGCACGGACCTATTTTAAATAAGGATTTGTGCAGAACATCTCCATAGCTCTTCTACAAATAAGGGTTCTTAAGGGCTCAGAATCCCCATTTTTCTTTTTCCTCTCAAACAGAACTTACCTAAATTTAAAAAAATACTATTGACAAATTTAGTAACTTTTTACCAGACAGGAAAAAAGTAACCTTTTGCCCAAATGAAAAATAAATGATCACAGATTCCATATGCATTTCGCCTTAGTTCTTGCTGATTCCAAGTTGTTCACTGTCCAAGCATGTCAGGAAATCCAAGGGTGAAAATGCATTTGAGAGTTAGAGAAGAAAGCAACTCCTAACTAGACTCTTTCACCATTTGTATTTGAAACATTTATTTCAGGAAATACATATTAAACATTTTATTATTTATACAAAAAAAAGTTAAAGTTGTCAGGATGTATTATACCACAATGCCAAAAGTAATTTTTGGAATTTATCACCATGATGTCAACATTTTTTTCAAAAATTAAGTAAAAAGAAGGAAAAGCTGAACATCTTGCTTTGCCCTGATGCAATGCCACCTGGAAACCACACAAGCCAGTGACGTGATGTCAGCAGAAGTGCATCCTATAGAAGTGTTTGCCATTCCCGCACTCCCACCAATTCACTACACTCAGACATTAGAAAGTCAGTTTGTGTGTATATATCTGTACATATTGTATATACATATACACATATATAGATATACATATATGTATATATAGTGAACAGTTTTCCTTCAACATAGATCGGTAAAGATTCCTACACATTTCCTATGTGGGATAGGAGTTGAATTAAACACAAAATTCAGACAGTAAAAAATAAACTTTTGCAAATATACCACTCTGGAATTGTAGCTCTACATATAAGACTCTCCACATCTATTAGTCAGGGGTCCTATTGTTCTTCCTTCTGGTTGATTGGAATGGAAAGTCATTGCAGCAGCTTTCTTCTGGCTGAGTGGAATGATTTTAAGGGAAAATGGCTTACAGTAACTGTCTCTCCCTCTTCCTCACCATTGTCCACCTGCAACTCTGTACTTCTTTAAATCTCCTCTCTAGGCTAGGGACTACTTGGAAATGATGAGTACAGAATTGCAGTGGTTGGGAATTATCCATTCTCAAATTGTACAGATAGAGGTTGAGGTGGTTATGTGCTGGGTCAGAGAGAAAGTAGCGGCTGGCCACAGGAGCTTTGGGTATTGTGGGAAGGTGAGAGGTCCACTAAATAAAGTACTGAGCCAAACCAAAGAGCTAAGCATGATTAGCATGCTTGCCCACACAGGCCAAAAACAAGAAATAAACTCACTGAAAATCTTATTCGATATTACTAAGCAATACTGTTTAAACATCTACAATTTCCACCCTCAGTTACTCTACCAGATCAACCTACTTCTAACCTTCCAAAATTTTTTTTAAAAAGGCCTTGGGGAGGAAGGAGACAAAATAAGAGATTATTATTATTTTTAGAAAATCATAAATCCAAACAAGTTCCCAGCAAATTAGCAGTTTCTACATTCCAACAAGAGTAATAACAGTTGATGGAAAGCATGACTAGAGCATTACCTGATCTCTATTCCTTTCCAATTCCCCAACTCAAGGGACTACATGGGAGAGACAATGAAGCCCCCAACTGATTTGTTTGGATGGGCAGAGTTAAAAGGCACTTTCTGTTTCAAGACAGGCACAGTCAGCTTTGTCACTGTTTCAAAATTTGTCACATTCCTTTCCTAGAACTAGTCACTTCCCTGGGGTGGAAGATAGGGGTATCAGCTCTTGCTCTTAAGGTTATTTTGTCTCAGTCCTTTCATATTTGCAAAAGGATGAAGGGAGGATGGAGAGGTAAGAGCCCATGTTCCCCAGGTCTCTACCCACCTTCTCATGACATTGAATCCCTGTGCTTCAAAAACTTACATTCTTTCTAAGAAGCCATGATCTTATGCAAACAGAAGAGTAAAAAGTGGGTATAAGGACATGCTTACATTCTATACATGTGTGTAGACATACACACACACATATATACACACAAACACCTGAGGCTATTTGGCACTGAGCAAATCTGTCTAGTTAGAATAGTCTGTAGCTACCGATTCACCTGACCCCATTTTCTCTCCTTTCTCTGATCCTAGAAGTAAACAGAATTGGTTTCCCGAAGAACTGCTGAGGGCAGAGGAACAGAAGAAGATGGGGGGTGGAAGAAGAGGGCAGCAGGAAATGGGGCTGGCATTCTAGAATCAAGTTTCAAAGGCTTGATAGTTTTTCAGATCTCAGATAGTACTGAGATACTCTGCCCTCACCCAGAACCGCACAATACAAATCTCTAACCTCCCTCTCCCTTCCAAGATCAGTGCCAGTGGGCTAATGATTAACACACTCAACAATGATATATGGTATCTTGTTATCTGGTCAAGTGACAATGACAGCGTGTAAAAGGGATGATGACAAAAATGAAGGAAATTATATAAAATAAAACAGGATGGGAAGGGTGGTGGACTAGGGGATGGGAATGGGTGGAGGGGATGGATCGTAAGGGCAAGGGAAGGCTTCTACATCTCCTGGGGTGCCGCCTCCTCCTCTACACCATTGGAAAGCATATTGCTGCTGTCCTCATTCAGACGCTTTACTCGATAGGCTTCAAAGTGAATACTGCTGGTAATGTCCTTAATGTTCTGCATGTGTGTCCTGGAGGAGGCAATAAAGAAGTCAATGAAGTTTTAAGCTGGGCCAGGGGGAAATTATACACACCAAATCAAAACCCCAAGGGGCCCAATGAGCCAAGCTCAATCCAGGACTCATTCATGACCAGCCCTCTCCCTCCCTCCCCTCAGAATAATCTTTCCCTAATGTGGATTTTCTCTATTGAACATAACTATTTACAGCATAGTTTCTTCACAACAATCAGGCAAGTGTTAATTAACCCTATTCTACATATAAGGAAACTGGGAAAGGGAAAGTAACTTAATCTTAGTCATAAAACTAGTAAGTATCAGGACTTAAACTCAGGACTTGGAACTCCAGGGCCACTTATTATCCCACTACATCTTGTTGCTCACTTATCTTATTGTAAGTGAACTTATTATTAACTTATCACTATATAACTTATATATAAGTGAACTTATTGTTCACTCATCATGAACTCTGAAGTCACCATTTCTCTACCTGTTCCTCCCCATCACTTTTTTTTTTTTTTTTTTTTTTTTTTTTTTTTGCTGAGGCAATTGGGGTTAGCAAGGAAGTGTTAAGTGTCTGAGACCAAATTTGAACTCAGATCCTCCTGATTCAGGGCTGATGCTCTATCCGCTGCGCCACTTAGCTGCCCTACCACCACCTACTTTTAATTAATATCTTAAATAAAAGTAAATTAATCAATAAATTGTTAAATAAACAATTATAAAATTAAATATTAACTAAATGAAATAAATTAATTAAATTAAAATTAATTGATCAAAAATAAATTTTAAAAAACATGTCTTATTCATGTACTCTTGTTTGGATGCTATTTTGTAAATAATTGTTTCAGCGGAGTAGAGTATGTGAGCATGAGTAAATCCAATGTTTGTGTGTGCACATGTTGTAGTGTAACATTTCCCTAACAAGATTGGAAGTTCTCAGGGGACTTCACTTCTCTATACTTAACTCCCCTAACAGAAGGAAAGTCCCTTTAGGAGAGACAATTGTTTCACTGTTTGTATTTTTTCTGTGCCCAGTACAAATTTTTCTCTTTGTTAATTATCTCCAATTATCCTGATAATAGCTTGTTTCTTTAACATTTTCATGTTGTCTCTTGGGCCTTAGCACATAGTAGGCACTTAATAAACATTTATTGATTGAATGATTAATAAATAAACTTGCTAGTGCTTCCTAAGCCAATGTTCTGCTAACAAAGGAATGCTCATTCCAGGGTATTATTGCCAAATTATTGTCTTGAGACTAGGAGAGAAGAGAGAATAATGAGACTTAATAATGATTGGAATCTGAAAATCATAACGGTCACAAAAGGTAAACCTACTAAAAGATAATTTTTATGGTTTGTTTTGCAAGGCCATTTGGTTTAAGTAACTTGGATTAAAAAAACTGGGAAATAGGATTGATGAGATTTGGGGATCAGCAGAACAGAAGGGAAAAACTTTTAGAGGTTCTCAATTCATTTATTTGCATAACCCATTCTTCTCCTTAAAATCTCCCAGTAAAGGGGATTCCTTTTTCAAGCTTTCACAGGTGTTTCTGAGCACCCTTCTTCTTATGGCCAGAGAATTCTGGTAGGATTATAGATTCTCAGTTGAAAGGGATCTTCTAAAGTCAACTAGTTCAAGATCTTCATTTTTTGGATGAAGGAACTGAAGATCAAGAGAAATGCCCAATGCCACACTATTAGTAAGATTCAAGGGATTTCAACTTAGCTCTTTTGATTCCAAATAGAGTATTTTCTTCCCCCTGCCTCTTTTTCCTAATGTGACCAAGGGAAACAATTAGCCATCCATCTCTCCCACCAGTACAACCTTTATGATCTATACTTTGGAAAGGCTACTCTATCCCTACCCGAACCCCCTTTTTAACTTTACAAAAGCCACCCATGTTGCTCAAGTACACATGACCATTTAGTTTCTTTTCTGTCTACCCGGGAAAGACCTAGAAAAAGAACAACTGAAACCAAAGCAAAAAATAAGTTCTACACTCACCTGATAAGGAGATCCCGCAGATAAGCAAACTCACAGTGTGTAGTATTTTCAACTAAGGAAAGGAAATAAAAATGTACTGTTAAAAATTGAAAGAGAGAAAAAGCCATCTTCCGCACCTTTCTTCCAACACATCCTAGTCATAATTATTCTTGAGTAGGAAACTTAAAATGGGATGTCACTGCTTAAGCAGTATTATTTTTAGGAAATATTCTGTGGGCAGCTTTCTTCTTAATACCTAAGTTTGCACATACAGCCATCCACCCAACATGGGATAAAGCCAAATACCTGGCTCTCACTCAATACATTTGTGCTTGGGTAGACAGACACATACATATATATACCACATATTATTAAGATTCACAAATTTGTCAAGAATACTTTCCCCTTTTCTCAGTTCTCTTACTTTACTTTTAAGAGGCCAAATAATTCTAAATAATTTCAAATAATTTCCTAATAAATTCTAAATGTATGTTATGACATACAAGTTGGAAGCAATTTTCAGAAACTACAGGCAAAACTTCTGCCTCATATTCTCCTTGCTTCATATAGAGTTCAAGTATGAGAGTAGGATCAGACTTAAGTCTGAAAATTCCATCCATTCACTAAAACTAACAAGATCATTTTTTTTGGAAAGAAATAAATGTAACATCCTGGATTGATTTCAATTCATATGAAGAATATCTAAAATTTTTAAATTCAAATTTTAATAGAGCCAATAGTAGTAGGTGTGACTACTTAAAAAAGCTACTGTAAAGTTATATTGAATTAAGAGAAGCGTCAAGAGGGGAAGCTAGTGACTCTGTGCTGGTCAGACAAATAGTTCCAGAGGAACTAGATTTCTGGAGGAAATCATCAAAATGAGGACTCAAAAAAATACTTCTTCACTTCTGCGTCTTGGAATCTTTAATTCTTCATTCAACTCAGATGCATCATCTCCTTCATGGGATTTTTCCTGATTCCAACTGCTAACAGATTCCTACCCCAGCAAATTTTCTACTTATTTATATGGTGTGTCTTCTACCCCCAGTCGAAGATGAGGTCATTGGAGGCAAAGGTTGTTTCATTTTTGTCTGTATTCAGCCTAATATGACGCTTGGCACTTGGCACAGAAAGCTATGTCTGATTCTTCTGACTCCCGGGGACACTTTTAGCCACCCACTGCTTGGCCATTTTATTTTAACTGGACTTTGCCTCTGTGTTCTCAAGCACAGTCCTGAGCTCAGCCCTAGCCACTTGTGATTGACAGTTTCACCCACAGCTTCTCAGCAATTTCCTGCACTTTCCAATGTCGGTCACGAGGCGGCAGCAAAAGCATCACAATGAATAAATTGTCCGTCCTTTGGGTTCCATTCCTTTTTTCTACCCCACCCCCGCTACTCCATTCTCCTTGGTCTTCAGTAAACATATCCTCAATAAAAAGAGCCTTAATCAGCAAAATATCTTTAGGAGAGAGAAGGGACATAGGAGGAGATGGACTAGCTCAGTCACTGTACACTCCACCCCAAGGAAATGAATAGCCGACAAATGCAGGATGCAGGACTTAGGGTGGAAGAGAAAAAAAAAACAAAAAACAAAAAAACACCCTGATCCTTATTAGAGATGGGCCCAAAGGGATCTCCAGCATGTGTATGTAGGTGGAAGTGGGGAAGAGAATTCTAGAACAACTGTTCCAAAGGACAGGGTTGGGTTTGCATTAGTATCTTAATACAGAGAAGGAAGGCCTGTAAAAAAAGGAAGATTCTTCCTGTCTGAAGTTCTGGAGGATCTAAGAACTGGGCTTGTCAACGTGGGAAAATATACCCAACACACACAACACACACACACACACACACACACAACCATCTCCCTTGGGGGTGAAAGAAGGGAAGAGAGGGAAAACAATGCACCATGTTTTCTCTATCCAACATTCAAAAAAAAAAAAAAAAAAAAGCAAAAACAGCCCAGCAGTCAATCAGAGCTAAAACAAAGGAAAAAGGGTCATTGTTCTTCCATTCCTTCCTCCACCCACAGCCCTTTCACTAGAACAAGATTTCTGGTGGATTTTTTTTTTTCTGTTTCAGTATGGGCAGCTCAATCTATCTGTTAAATGACCCATTTCCCATTGTGGCAACAGAGAAATAAAATACTGGCGCTGTTTATTGGGTTTTAGCTATTCGTAAGTTACTCCTGAAAGAGTTCAACAGACCTTATTTGTCCTCACAAAAACTTAGCAAGGCAGGTGGGATTGGGATCATATTTCTCATCAGACCTAGTCTGATAATTTTTGTAAAATCATAGATTTTGAACTGAAAGGAAGCCAAGTGGGCATCTAACAAAAACTTCCCTCTCATTTTACAGAGGAAGAAACCAAAGGCCCAGAGAGGTGACATGACTTGCCTAAGATCACACAGCTAAAAAAAAGGTAACAGTTCCTACTGGTTTGAATTCTAAAATTCTACGTGTTGTTTCTAATTGTACAACACTGTTGCAAGGGAAGGTTTCACTGGGATGAGAACAGGGAGTCGCTAGAAAGTAATGGTAATATTAAAATTCTTTTGTATTTATCTCTTTTTATTTTTTTTAAAGAAAGTAAGAACCAGTCTTGTTAAATAACCTGCTCAGAGTCAAACCAAAACCAACGGTAGAGTCTCCCAAAATTCATTGGAGCCATTCATCTCAATTTCTTCAGTGGAAGCAGTATTTTCCATGGGGCTGGGAGTTGATATTCTAATCTCAGATCTGTACCAAGAGCTGGTGTGTCTGGAATCCTATGCCTCTAGATATTTTTTCACAAAGTGAAGAGTTGGATTAAATCAGGAGTTTTTAAACCTTTTTCATTTCAAGAACCCTATTTTAGCTATTTAATAAAAGCCAAACCTTTCTCAGAATAATGTTTTTAAATGTATAAAATAAAGCATACAGGATCACCAAAAAAATTATAGTGAAATAAAGATGAAGAAATTTTTTAAAATTCATGGATCTCAGATTAGGAACCCCTGAATTAGTTGATCTCTAAATTCCTATGGATGCATAGAAGAGAAGTTATTTGTCCAAAATCATGAAACTAGTTTGTGGCACAATTAAAATTACAACTTAGATATCTGAACTAAGTCCACTGTGATGATCTGCAATGTTTTCTTTCCCAATGCAGATCTCTGTAGTATTGCCTTTTATTAAAACAGTCTCAATTTCACCATTTGGAAGAAAAAAGGGAAGATGGCTACCTTCAATGGTGCCCCATTTAGTCTTCCTCCCAAGGATCCTTTTCCCATTCACTTGGTATTCATGGTCACTGCCCACAACAGCAAATGGAATCATTTCCTAAAGAAAAAAAAAGGGAGATATGGCAAGTTTTAGTAGCTATACTTAGAGAAGTCCCATTAGTTTACCCAAACTTCTCACAGATGGGGACTAGATAAACCAAACTTTCTTGAGAAAAATCCTTTCTACTACAGAAGAAACTTCTGAGCTAACTTTTCTCCCAGACTACAGGATAGATTTAATTACAGAAAGACCACCCTCTACCCCCAAGGGTAACTTACTGGAAGCACCAGTTCCAGGTGGGGCAATTTTATACAAATGAGTCTTCAACTAATTCAAATGAGTCTTCAAATAATTTACTTACTCTAAATTTCTCATTGACTAGTCTGTCTTCTGGGTCTTCATCAAATTCTTTCTGGGGATATACATCAATACCATTGGACAGCAAGTCAGCAGTGATCTGGAATCAGGGAAGAAGTAAAGATAGCATATCAGCCTAGACAGCAAAGGATGGCCACTGGGTATACATACTCCTGTGTGTGTCTCCACTCTATGCCCATCTTCCCTGACCTCAGGGAAAAGAGAATGGGCCATTTGCCTAGAGTAATCTGCACTCCTACATTTTTTTCAGAGGAGGGAGTAGTCTGGCATTCTGGGAATTTTTCCCACTTTGCTTTGTGAACAAGAATGGAACAGAATAACAAAAGAAAGATTTTTAGCACATCTTTCCTGAACTTCATTCTATTATTCCTCTCCAGTTTAGCAAAATTCCTGAGAAAATAATACAAGATCCATAAACCCACCCAAAGAAATTTTCAAGTCTTTCTTCTATCTTTAGGCAAAAGGTTCCAGCTGCCTACTTACACCACAGTTTTTCTTCTCTGAATGCATGCCCCACCCCTCTTTCTTTCCACCTCCTACCAGATGATAGCCTTCTCTCACAAGTTCAAAACTCCAGAGTTGTTCCCTGATTGAGAAGAATCCTTCTATGAACATCACATTCCTAACAAACTCATCACTCTGGACACCAACTCCATCACATGGAACACATAAAATCCCTCCCAAAGGAGAATTTTTAAAGAACTTTCCAGATTTTTGCTGAGGATCATGGGTGTGGGATGTGTCCTTTGTGCCAGGCCAAAGAGTTCTGTTCCTTTTTCTTTTCAAAAATTCAGTTAATTGATTCTTGTCCCCTAAAATAATTTTAACAAATGATAGATTCTGTCCGTTCTTTGGGAATTATCCTTTCCATTTTTCCTATTAGAAAAATCAGACACTCTAAGAAATTCGGAATTAAAGGAAATCCTTTAGAGATAAGGAAGGAGGCCTAAAAAAGTGGGTTGATTTTTCCAAGGTCACAAGTTAGAAAATGGTAGAGCTAGGATTCAAATCTTATTTCACTATACTTCTCCTTATGATTACTCAACTGGTACTAGTGTTTCTAAAGTCAACAAAAAGGGAGATATGGCAAGTTTTAGTAGCTATATTTAGACAAGTCCCATTAGTTTACCCAAACTTCTCACAGATGGGGACTAGATAAATCAAACTTTCTTGAGAAAAATCCATTCTACTACAGAAGAAACTTCTGAGCTAATTTTTCTCCCACCCTCTACCCCCAAGGGTAACTTACTGGAAGCACCAGTTCCAAGTGGGGCAATTTTATACAAATGAGTCTTCAAATAATTTACTTACTCTAAATTTCTCATTGACTAGTCTGTCTTCTGGGTCTGATAGTCTTTTTTCAATTCTGATCTCTCTCAACTTTCACTGACACTATTGACCAACCTCTCCTAAATATTCTCTCCTCATTGGATTTTTATGACACTTTCTCTCTCATGATTATTTCTATCAATCCAATCACTTGTTTATTTCCTTTGTTGGATCATACTCCAAAGAATATCCTATAATTGTAGGTGTCCCCAAGGTTCCATTCGAGATACTCATTTTCTTCTATATTGTCTTGGAAACCTCACAAGTTATGACAGACTTAACTATAATCTCTATGCAGAAGATTCCCAGATCTTTATATCCAGTCCTGGGTTATCCCCTGACTTAGATTATCAACTAACTATTAAACATTTCAAAGTGGATGTACTGTACACAACTTCAAACTCAACACATCCAAAATTGAATGCATTATCTTTCTTCCTAAACACACTCCCCCCTCTTCCAAATTTTCTATTTCTGTCAAAGGTATGCTAACCATTCTGGTATCCCAGATTTATAATCTGGGAATTAAGCTAAATTCTTCACTTACCCTTACCCCACATACAGTTGTCAAATCTCAACATTTCTACCTTTACAAACTTTCTAATTGGGCTTTCTCTCAGAATTAGTTATCACATTAGTTCACATACTTGCTACCTTTCACTTAGATTATAATAGTGCCTCCTAACTGATCTGTTTTCATTCTCATACCACTCCAGTAAATTATCCACACTGCTAACAGAATAAGTTTCCTTAATGACTATGTCATTCTCCTTATTTAAACAGCTCTAGTAGCTTCCTATTGTTTTGAAGTTAAAATATAAAATCCTCTGTTTAGGTTTTAAAACCCTACATAACCAGACCCCAGTCTGTCTTTTCAGTTTCAATGTATATTATTCATCCTCTTGTACTCAACTATCCAGTCAAATTAATTTTTTTTTTGCAATTCACTCAATACCCTCCCCATCTCCAGTCTCCTTGCCTTTGAATTGATCATTCAGTATAAATGGAATGCATTTCCTTCCTTACCTTTGCCTCAGAGTCCTCACTTCCTTTAAGACATAACTCAAACATCATCCTTCCTCTCCCTTTCCTTCTCTCTGTCCTTGTTTCTATCTCCATCTATTTGTTGTTTCTTACATTAAAATGCAAGCTCTTTGCCTAGAGTCTGTTTTATTGTTTTTATTTTTATTTCCAGAACCTAGTACACTGCCTGGTACATAGTGATGCACTTAAGAAATGCTTGATTGATTGATGATTTCTTAGAAGAGGCAAAAAGTTTGCTTATGCATCAATATTTCCAGATAAGCCTGAGCTAAACATGCATCATTGTTCTCAGGGACAGAAATCAAATTTGTGTCAAAGTAAGAGAGCAATGATCAGATGCTTTTTGGAACATCAGCCAAAATGCATTGACCTCCAAAGGATTCCTGTCCTTCTTATCAGACACATGTCCAAAGACATGATGGAATGTCCTCTACCATACCAGCCCAGCCCATTCCCCAGGAAGTCAGGACAATGGGCTGGTGATCCACTGGGGCTCAAGCTATTACTGTTCCCATTTCTAGAACAGTGAAAACAGTGTCCATTGCTGGCTGCATCAGAATTTCTGTTAATATGTGACTACATTTCTGTACTAAAGGACAAAAGCGCAATCTTAATTTTTTAAGAGAAATGAACCCTCATGGACTTTCTCTTCCATCCAAAGAAAAGCAGGTAAATGTCACCTGTGACTCCTCTTTGTCAAGTTTCATTCATTGGGAGCAAAATAGACCAGAGTTAGTATGGCACCTAGGATTTCATTAGATAGGGAACTTCCTGTTTCAAAGATTATCAACATCTTATCTTAGAGAGATGTCTAGAGCACCGTGGGGTTAAGTCATTTGCCCAGGATTATAAAACCAGGATATAGAAGAGATAGGACTTGAACTTACGTCTCCCAAGCTCTAAAGGTCAGCTCTCTATCTACTTAATATATAGAACTGCCTCTCAGGTTAGAGATACTCACTGAAATTGAAGCTGGATTTTTTCTCCTCAGATACTCCAATTCAAAGTACGAAACAATTCTCACTATATGTAAATTTGCATTACAAAAATCAACTTTATATAAAGAATTTTGAAAGAAGCCTGTTAATATCACTCTATAGCACTTTGAGCTCACAATGTGTATGTGTGTGTGTGTGTGTGTATCTCCTCCCTCTCTCCTCCCACCCAGTCCCTTAAGTATGACTTTTCACCTCTTTTACCCACTTCTACTAACCCACCCCCTGCCTTCCCCTCAAAAAACCCTCCAATCAAATGCACAATAATGGACTGTGGAGAAATCATCCCCATGCTGATTAGGCTTTAGACCTCTGGCATCAAGAGACCTTTGCTCCGCCTTGCCACTGACCCATATTACCCAGCCCATATCTTCCTCCTCCAGCTCTTACTTCTCTGTTTCCATTCCCTATTTGTCTTTAAATTGTATGCCCCCTCCATGGTCAGGTGGCCCTCTTCCAGTCTCCCTCCTTATTTTCCTTCCCCATCTCCTAATTCACATTAGGTAAAAATCATCAAGGTCCACTTATGTGAAATGAAAACTCTCTGAACCACCTTTTCCTAGAAGCCCTGTATGGCCTCCTTAAAACTGCTACCCTGAGAGGAAAGGGAGGTGTTACATGTGGTAGGGTACACAGAAGCCACCATCTCTGGGGGATTCTGACTGGCATAGCTTTCAAGAGCAGCATAAGGAACTATTTGGAAGTGAAAGGGCTTTCTTTGCCTGCTCCAGGCAATCCCTCTGGACTGAGACTGCAGGATTAGTAAAACCAGACATACAGCTTGACAGAGCTGCCTTCAGGATATGAGGGGATGTGGGGAGAGTTCATAGGTAGGGGGAGAGGGGAAAAAACAATAAAAATGTGGAAAAACTGCAAAGCTTTACCCTTTGT